>NC_089260.1:13145198-13455581 GCF_963930625.1 Muntiacus reevesi
TGTTTTCTGTCATACAGCATCTTTTTAGCACTGGCATTTCCCTGAATTAAATTGTGTGGAAGAGTAAGTCTCTGATTGGAAGCAGATCCATCAGGCATAGAGGCAGAAAGGTGGGGGTGGTAGGAGACACTGCCTTCGACAGGAGCTTGTGTGACCCCTTGGAGGCTGACTCTGGGCCATGAATTGGCCAACCTCAAGGAAGCAAGCTTGTAAGTTTTCCCAGGGACAGACCACAGACCAGTTCTGCTGCCCTTGGTGCTCCCAAGGGAAACCTCAGCAACCCTCAGGGGGTGGGAGATCAGCTCTGTGTGAGTCAAGGTTCTCATTTGCAGGTCAGGCTCCTGCCACCAAGGAACGTTCAACGAAGGATCTACTAAAAAAGGGCAGGCAGAGTTAAGGGACCAACAAGAGATGGACGTGGGGAGGAAGAGAGCTACAGGAGTCCTGAGAGGGATGGCCACCCCGCAGCCCACAGGAGTGAGCTGGGGGAACAGACTCTCCAGTCCCTCTGCTCATCGGTCCTCTTCTGCAGGTAGCTTCCCATTAGCCAAGCCCAAGTGAGAAGCCAGAGGACAAGGCATCCGCAGATGCAGTCCGTACACGCCAGTCTCCAGGGCGCAGACAGGGATGGAGATGTGCAGAGAGTGGATCTGGTATATCGAGCAGGGGGAACAATCTTACAGAAAACAAGCCCACATAAGGGGCTGATTACCCGCTGGCATCCGATGATAGGAGAGATTGAAGGCAAAAGAAGGGAGCGGCAGAGGATGAAATGGTTATAGCATCACTGACTCAATGGATATGAGTCTGAGCAAACTCCGAGATGCTGAAGGAGAGGGAAGCCTGGAGTGCTGCAGTCCATGGGGGTCGCAGAGAGTGGACACGACTTAGTGGCTGAACAAGAACAATCCCCCAGGGATCCCCCTCAGTGGGCCTCCTCCTCCTGTCTCTCTGCCTCCCACCTCCACCCCTGCACACGAAATTGATCATCCGCCTTACCAACTGCACCTCCTAGTATCTCTCAAAAATATACTCAGCTCACACCATATACCTAATTCCATAGGGATGAAAGATTTATGGTTCTACTTCTTACAGCTAATAGTATTGGATGAAAAACCTCACTGGATATTTATATAACCATGGAGTAAACGGAGGACTTCTCAAACATAACCTTAAAGGCAAAACCACAGAGAAGACCAACAGACTGTACTACATAAAAATTAGGAAATTCCATTCAACAAAACCCACCATAAACGAAGTGGAAAAGGCATCCAAAAAATAACCAGAACAACATTCAAACAACAGAATAAGAAAGTACCTTTTTAGCAAATTTAAATAAAAGGAGTACTGTCTAAATATATAAAGGTCTCATACAAATAGATAAGAACTGACCCAAATTGGGGGAGAGCAGGGGAGCTAAGAAGAAAACTAAACAAATAAAGAAAATGCTGTGAAAATAAAAATAGATGCATAGGCAAATGACATGAACATGATAAAGGAGGAAAAACAACTTGATAATAGCGTGTGGAAAACATGCTTAACTACTCAATCCAAGAAATACACATTTAAACAAGAAACCCTTTCTCCAATCAAATTCACCAAGATTGTTCTTAATGAAATACTTGGTACAGGCAGGGGTGCATTAAAAAGAACCCTCATGACTGCTTGTTTGTTGTTATTTAGTCGATAAGTCATGTCAGACTTTTGTGACCCCATGGACTGTAGCCTCTGTCTTTGGGATGTCCCAGGCAAGAATACCGGAGTGGGTTGCCATTTCCTTCTCCAGGGGTTCTTCCCGACCCAGGGATTGAACACACAACTCCTGCATTGCCAGGCAGATTCTTTGCCACTGAGCCACCAGAGAAAGTACAAGTTATTAGAGTCTTAAAAAGCAAATTGGCAGTTCTGTATTGAGAAACTTTTAACACTCGTCCCCCTTAACCTCACTTGAAAATGCTGGGAATTTTTACTTGCTAGAATCTACTCAAACACTCCCTCCTGCTCACAAAGTGCAAGCACCTCAATACGGCGTGTACCTTCCAAGTTCCGTCACCCTCACCTCCCAGACACTTGCCACTCCATCAATGTGAAGTTCCTTTCCTTGGGATACGCCCTGCTCTGCACTTTCCCGTCTGCCTTCCTCCGAGTAGCCTGGCTGGCTCTGCTTACTCTTCTGGAATCCGCTAAGTTGTCAGTGGGTGTTCTCAGATCACCTGCCAAAGCGATTTAGTTTTCCCTTGTCCACGTATCCGTAACACTCAGTGTATATAGTTTTACTAATAATTTACACACTTGTTTACATATATTACATACCTCTATTTACATGTCAATCTCCACCATCTTGGTTTCTCCCTCTGTATCCCATACTGGTGATTTTCAAGTAGAGGCACTTCTGTCACCCAGAGGAACATTTAGCAAATGCCTAGAGACATTTTGGGTGGCCAGAACTGGGGGAAAATGACGATGCTACTGAACACCCTACAATGTACAGGAAAGTCCCACAACAAAGAATTATCCAGCCCAAAATGTCAACAGCGCCAATGTTCAAAAAGTCTATCCTACACCTAGCTTCTGCCTAGCACGAGACACAGAAAGCACACACCAAATATATATACATAGTTGTTTAGTTGCCCAATCGTGTCTGACTCTTTGCGAGCCCATGGACTGCGGCATGCCAGGCCTCTCTGTCCCTCACCATCTTCCAAAGTTTGCCCAAGTTCATGTTCACTGCATCAGTGATGCCTTCCAGCCATCTCATCCTCTGACACCCTCTTCTTCTGCCCTCAATCTTTACCAGCATCAGGGACTTTTCAAAGGAGTCAGTGGCTTGCATCAGGTGACCAGAATACTGGAGCTTCAGCTTCTCTGTCAGTCCTACCAATGAATATTCAGGGTTGACTTCCCTTAGGACTGACTGGTTTGATCTCCTTGCTGTCCAAGGCACTCTCAGGACTCTTCTCCAGCACCACAGTTTGGCAGCATCAATTCTCTCGCGCTCTGCCTCCTTTACAGTCCAGCTCTCACAACTACACAAGACCACCAGAAGACCATAGCCTTACCATACGGACCTTAGTTGGCACAGTAATGTCTGCCTTTCAACACACTGTTTAGGTTTGTCATAGCTTTCCTGCCGAGAAGTAATCGTCTTCTGATTTCATGGCTGCAGTTACCATCTGCAGTGACTTTAGAACCCAAGAGGAAATCTGTCACTAATTCCACCATTTCCCCTTCTATTTGCCATGAAGTAATGGGGCCAGATGCCCATGATCTTAATTTTTTTAATATTTAGTTTTAAGCAGGCTCTTTCACTCTCTTCCTTCACCCTCATCAAGAGGTTCTTTAGTTCCTCTTCACTTTTGGCCATTAGAGTGGTTATCTTCTGCTAGTCTGAGGTTATTGATGTTCCTCCTGCCTATCTTGATTCCAGCTTGGAACTCATCCAGCCTGGTGGTATTTCTCATCATGTGCTCAGTATAAAGGTTAAATAAACAGGGTGACAGCAGACAGCCCTGTTGTACTGCTTTCCTAAACCAATCAGTTGTTTCGTACAGGGTTCTAATTGTTGCTTCTTTATATATATGTGTGTATGTATATAATGAACAAGCCCAATTTCTTCTTCCATACAATGGTTGTAACCATGTCAGAAAGTTGCAGGGAGGATTTAGAGACAACACATGAACAGTGTCTGCTACAAAATTGATATTCCATCAGTCAATATTAATTCATCCTAAGTGCATAAATTAAAAATACAGACCCAGGATGTTTTGTTCCTAAAATAATGGCTCATTTCATAAACCACTTCATTTTATAGCTGAGATGTCTATCTTTAAAGGATAATGATTGCCTAAATAGCTGGCATCTAGTTTCAAGTTTACTGGCACACCATGTTTTAAATGTATGCATAAGGAATTAGAAGCTGAGGCTTGTAAAACAAATAATTATCTTTTCTGACTTACAGATACAATTTCATAGGCATGTATAAAAATTTTCTTCAAAATAGCTAGAATACTAATAGAACAATGATTCAATTGAATAATGTTAGCAGAAATTTCACAGGGATTTATTTTGAAATTACATTTTTGGCATTTATGCCAAAATAGGCAAATGTATTAAAATACAAAGTTAAGCAAATAATACATTTTTTTCAACTGCAGGAGAGATATAGTCAGAATCCAGAATTACACTTTAAATAGTTTGTCATAATACATAACCCACTCAAATACTAACAAGCTTTCTGGAATCTATGCTAAAAATGAACAACCTTGTAACAATTCAGTTCTTCTTCCTTGCTCAATTATTAACACATACAAAGAAATTTCTTAGCAAAATATAGTTGAGAGGCACCATGTGACCTGAGATCTCAGATTATAACATGTTGTGGCTTTTAATATGAACACCAGTATAACCAGAATTTAAACAAATTATGGCAGATAAATTAAAATATATGTATTTTAACATCTTTAGACTTTATTAGGTGTTCCTTATACAGTCATCTGGTATGTTTAAAGAGTGAGCAATCATATAAAAGGAAATATGGTCAAAACTGATTGAAGTAATAAAATCCTGCAACTAAATAACATCTCATAATTCATTGCACAGCATATATTAGATTTCATTACATCAGTATATAGCTTAGTAGTAAATTCTCCTGATGGCCATAAACCTCATAAGGTGTTGTCATCCTGAAAAATGAAGGGGAGGGAGTCAGGGGTCCAGAGAGGATAAATCTTCAGTAGTGGTGGTGCTGTGTCCCTTTTAAGTAGTCAAGCTGTAGGGCATCACCACCTAGTGGCTGTATCTAGGACCTCACTCAATAAAGGAAGCTTTTGCCTGTTTAAAGTGAAACATGTTGGTCAAAATTTTATTTCACTCTGATAAAAAATAAGTCGGATGCACACACCCACTTTTGATTGTCTCAGGAATTTTAACTACAGGCATACCTCCTTTATTAAGCTTCACATATATATATATATATTTTTTAAATGGGAGGTTTGTGGCAACCCTGTGTCCAGCATGTTTATTGGCACCAATTTCCAACAGCATTTGGAACTCATGTCTTTGTGACATTTTGGCAATTCTTGAACTATTTCAAACTTACTGTATTTGTTATGGTGATCAGTGATTTCTGATGTTATTAGCATAACTTGCTGAAGGCTTAAATGATGGTTGATTTTTTAGCAAGAAAGTATATTTTAGTTAAGGTACATACATTGGTTTTTTAAAGAACAGTGCTATCATACACTTAATTGCACAGTTGTAATTTTTACATGCGCTGGGAAACCAAAAACTGTGTAACTCACTTTATTATAGTATTTGCTTTATTGTGGTGGTCTGGATTTGAACTCACTGTATCTCTGGGGCATGCCTTTGTGATATAAAAATTGTTTTTCACACTGTTCTGTTTTACAAGGTAAGATCCCAATCAGAGATGGTCTACCACACACAGTACTAGCTTGTGGAAGACTGTAGACTGCAGGTTCCACAATTCCTTTCCCTACTTGCTGTGGTTCTGTGTTCTCACTTTCACCAAAATAAGTGTTTTAGAATTTAGGGGTGGGAATGATGACATTATAGAATGGTTCTAACATGTATTAAAAGAAATTGGACTACAGCTTTACTTTTAAATAGCATTACTATCCAATGCTTACAATAGATCTTTTTTTTTTGGCTGCACCCCTAAGTATGTAGAATCTTAGGTTCCCTGACCAAGGACTGAACCTGTGCCCCTGCAATGGAAGCGTGGCATCTTAACCACCAGACTGCCAGGGGAGTCCCACAATAGACTTTAACGATCATTTCCTAAGAGGAAAAGTCACTGGGAGTTGGAAAAAGTGTCTCGCCTATTGCCTATTTTTTATTTTCTGATATATATATTAGCACAGGAGCACATATATATATAACTTATACAGACCCACACTGGGATTAATATACATATTTTTAAAAAGACAGGATGCAAATTTATTTGGACAACAGTGGTTGATAATGGCTCTTTCCCAATCCTGGCAAACTAGGGGGTGAATCCTCTCCCCCTTCATTCAGTAACTTTCAAAGTCTGAGAGCCAGTCTGCGCCACAGTTTATATATGTTACGCTAAGTCGTTTCAGTTGTGTCTGACTCTGTGATCTTATGGACTGCAGTCTGCCAGGATCCTCTGTCCATAGCAATTCTCCAGGCAAGAAAACTGGATGGAGTGGGTTGCCATTTCCTTCTCCAGGGGACCTTCCCAACCCAGGGACTGAACCCGCATCTCTTATGTCTCCTGCACTGGCAAGAGGATTCTTTTCGACTAGCACCACCCGGGAAGCCCTGCGCTATTTACTTCAGATAAAATAAAGCCCCTGGTGCTCATTTCTTGCTCCATTCCATCCGTGCAAGGGGGCCCCGCTGGGGCTTCGAGGTATCTTGCTAATCTACAGTAGCAACATAAATTCAGTAGTTATTCAGAATAAGGTTTAGAATTCCAAAACTCCAACAATAATTATGATATTTATTTAAAGTAATACATTTACAGCCCAAATAGTTCTACATTGTACATTTCAGGTTTAACCAGCTTCATAAAAATACTTGAGAACAGCTGTACCCACAGATTTAGACTACTAAATTATTTCTTTGCCCATTCTTCTCTCTCTTTTCTTTCCCGAATAACCTCTTTCAGATACGGTTCAAGGTAGAATTTATCCTAAAGAATGAAGAAAAGAAAAATATTATATGCCACCATCACATATTGATATATCCCAAATATTCAACAGATCTTAAACAACAAAAGAAATATACAAAACTTATTTCCAGCTTAAGAAAATATATTCTCAAGCAGACTAAAAACTGTCTGCTTTTTATTGATGTACAATGTCACAAAAATACTGTAATAAGCCGTTCTGATAGGTTATCAGAGGGTCTGTTAAAGAGAAAGGAATGAGAGTTTACAAGGTTTGGCCTAGTTTCAATGCAGCCCAAGGGGTGAGGGATCACTTCAGAGTCCTTTCCAGGAGCCAGAAAGCCACTAAATGGGCTGATCACAGAAACACCACCCTTTCTTCATGGGAGCAGAGCGCAGAGAGAGAAGACCTGGATTCTACTCCTGGATCTCTATCTCAGGGATGTGCTTAATGATTTGGAATGTCATTTCGTGTCTAGATCTCAATGTGTTTATCTCTAAAACAGAGCTAACATTTGTTCTACTAACCTCAAGAGACTATCATAAGGATATCGATCTGACACAACTTTAAGAACTCTAAGTGAAGTGAAGTGAAGTCGCTCAGTTGTGTCTGATTCTTTGTGACCCCACGGACTGTAGCCTACCAGGCTCCTCCGTCCATGGGATTTTCCAAGCGAGAATACTAGAGTGGGTTGCCATTCCCTAAAGCACTATACAAATGAATGTGTCCTTTGTTTCCAATATTGAACCCCAGATGGCCAACATTATCAAACACACAAAAGCTGTCCTACCTCCTCATATTTCGTCCACTGCTCTTTAGGCAGGATCTGCTGCCTCATGTTGAGGTCCAGGGCCCTCTTAATGCGAAACACTCTGTCGTTATAAAGGTTCTCGGGAAGCCTTCTTATGGCTTCTTTTACATCGTCATTCTCATGTATTGTGTCATCTCGCATTAAGCCTATGGTATAAAACAAAGTTAGAATGAATATGCATCTTGAAAATAACTTTTTAAAAGATAAGTAAAATTTTGACTTATAACTTAAGTCATTAACTTGGGTGATATATCAAGAAATAATTATGATGGAAACTCAATGCCATTTCATATACAATAATGGGTTATTTAATGGATTATATCTTAAATGGTACTGTGGAAACAATGAGTCTTTTAAAATATATTTTCACAAAGTTCACATTTTATCTACAGTAATTTTAAAAACATTTAAAATGTCTACCTTGTTTTTAAACATGTATCAATAATCCATGTCTCTACTTTATTATAGTTTGTAATTCTGAGCTCAAGGAATTAAAGAACCTTAAAATGACAGTGTACTAAGGTACCATTAACATTTAATGATGCTTCCATCCAGCTTCAATTACCAAAGATGAAGTTCACCACAAAGTATAAAGTTCTAAAAAAAAGTTCAGAAATCAACTAACTGTAAAGATGGTAGATAATTTTAACATTTGAAAAATCTCTACTTTCAAAGTTCACATAACTTAAATTTTAAAATGCTAAGGAGAGGAGCTGAGAGAGGGAACATATAATAAGGAAAATGTTCTGCTATCATATTTCAAGAACATAAATCATGTCCACCTCATACATTTGGGACAGTTCCATTCCTCTCTTCTCAATAATAAAACAGAAATGGATTTAACAATAAAATGTGACTTAATTTTAAAATTTAACGTCCACAGGTACAAATAGTGAATGTATTCTGAGGATCTATAATAACTCCTACAAAATCACTATACTCAGAAAAAGAAGAAAACAAAAGAAGAAAGCACAAATACTTACCCAGTTTATTGAACCCGGCAGCGTTGTAATACCATTTTCGAATACCCTCCAGCCACCTGCTTGATGCTGAAACTGATATTGTCACACTATTAATTGCTAACAATCCCACTTAAGAGAATGCAAACACATGAAGGAATTTCATTTAAAAGCATATACTCTATATATTGTAGATAAAAACTGCTTACTTTGTCTATCAGCAAAAGTGACTGCAGGTAAAAACTGGACAGTAAGGAAAAAGGATAAACTCAAACACCTGAAAGACCTATAGGTATGATTACAGTCCCTCACTATCTGCAAGGGATTGATTTCAGGCCCTCCCTCAGATATCAAACTCCAAGAGGCTCAGGTCCCCTATATAACATGGTAGAGTGTTTGCATATAATCCAAGCACATCTTCCTACTTTAAATCTTCTCTGGGGTGTGCTTAGTCGCTCAGTCGTGTATGACTCTTTGCGACCCTATATGGATTGTAGCCCGCCAGGCTCTTTTGTCCCTCAGATTTTCCAGGAAAGAATACTGGAGTGAGTTGCCATTTCCTCCTCCAGACCAACTTCCCAACCCAGGGATCAAACCTGAATCTTTTGAGTCTCCTGAGGGATTCTTTACTACCACTGCCACCTTAATACAATGTAAGAGCAATGTAAATAGGTGAAATACAAAATAAATGCTATGTAAATAGATGGCTGAGAGCAGCAAGTTCAAGTTTTGCTTTTCTGAACTTTGTGAAATTTTTTTTTTCAAAATATTTTCCATCAGGAGGTTGCTGAATCCTCCAGTGTGGAACCAGTGGATACAGAGGGCTAACTGTACTGCCACTTCAGCTTTTCAAAGTCAAGCATCCCATTCCTTTATGTCCTCTTGCTGCCGTTAGAATTAAAGGAGTGGGGGAAAAGAAACTGGGAACTTCTCCATCATTTGCAATTTCAGAAACAGGTTACAGGAAATAACTCTAAACTTTTCAAGGGACTTGCCTGATGAGATTTCAGGATACACTAGCAGATCTAAATGACCCCCATCTTCCAAAACTTTTATTCTACATTACTTTTATTTCACTTGGCAACTCTCTCTAAAAAATATATGTATTTCTGGGAGGGTTTTGATCCCAGATGGACTAGTAAAAGAACCACATTTCCCTCTTCCCCAGCAGCTAACTTTCCATGGAGGGAATGAATATTTGAAAGTGTATGAGGAGAAACAGGTTATGCTAAAACTCTTTCCGGAACAGAACTGAGCTTGATGGATTACCCAGTAGGAGCTAAAGGCAGCATGACAGTGCCTGATGTTTACAGGAGAGATGTGGTACTGGAGGGGAGGTACAGAAAGTTTAAATTTTCTTTTAAAATTTTGTCTTAGGGATAGCCCCTAACCAAGGAAGGAAAACAAACTCTCCTTTGATTCAACCTCTTAGACATCACAGTTTTGGTAACTCTCTTTGGAAATTAAGCACCAGGTGTATAAAGTTGCTTCTAAAGTAACAATTAACAAAGCATCAACAATCTACAGACGCACTTGTAGGTAACAATTACTTGTAAACAAACTTATCAGTGATGGTAATAATGACTGACATTCACTGAACACTTACCTTGTGGCAGGCACTATTTTATTTGTTTCATGCCCACGCGAGAGTTACTCATAACCCGCCCGTCCTTGCTAAAGAGCAATAGGAATTACATAAATTATCCCATCCAAGATCAGAGGCAGCCAGTGATGGAGCTGAGGCCAGGTCTATGTAGTTTCCAAACACAGCACTGAAGCACAATGTCTTCAGTAGTTGTCTAGTTAAGTAAATAATGAATTTTTAAATGTCTCCACCACTCCACCAAAGCTCAATGTCATTTAGGTTGGCAATCTGGTGTTTCCTAATAGCTTCACAACTGCTGGGGGTACAGAAATAGGGACCAACATTTTTTTAAAAAAAACCTTGGGGGGGGCAGTGTGGGTTCCGTTGCTTGCGACTGAAAAAGCTAGAGGGAGGTTGGGAGTGTGTGTGTGTGTGTGTGTGTTCAGTCGCCTGTGACTCTTTGCGACCTCACGGACTGTAGCCTACCAGGTTCCACTGTCTATGGAATTTTTCAGGCAATATTGGAGCGGGTTGCCATTTCCTACTCCACAGGATCTTCCCCACCCGGGGTTCCAACCCGCGTCTCCTGCACTGGCAGGCAGGTTAAGGACTGACAAAAAGGGGGGCGGGGAGTGGGGAGGGGACTGTATTTTTTCACGTTGTTTAAATATTCCAGAAATATCTGCGTCCTATTCCATAATAAACACATCTGTTCCAATTTCCAAAATAGATACAAATGTTTCCAAATCCAAAGACCAAGTGGATGTTCCAGATAAGCCAAGGTTATTAAACTGAAGCTTCGCCGTAACTCATTCACTCAGCAGCCTCTAATTCCCTGTTTGAGAAGCGCGAGAGAGGTGCAGCGAGGCTTCCAATCCTGTTTCCTCCGGCTACTTGGCCTGTTATCTTACTAGCCTACAAGGAAAACTGACACTGTCCTCCTCGCGCTGAGAGAACGGACCTAGCTAACGCACACGACAGCACTTGGCTCTCATTAAACGCTCGGTTCACTTGGGTTGAGAGCCACTAATAATCTCATGGTGCCCTTGAACTTCTTCTAAGGTCGAGAGGAGAAGAGCTCAGCGCTCGAGCATCCGGACCGCCAGGGCTGTGGGGGCCACCGCGGGCACCTTCACCAACAGCCGGCCCTGGACCCTGAAAGGGGGTGGGCCCAAGACGTCTCTGAGGTTGGCTGGAGCCGCCTCCTTCCCTCCCGCCGTAAACCTGGCCTTTTAGACTGAGCACAGGAAGTGGAGCAAGCTGCTGAGAGTATAAAAGGTTCAGCGCGGCGATGCCCGCCAGGCAGGCCGCCCCTCACTTACCAGCTGGCCGGCCCGCCATGTTGACCTGACACAGAAGCGTTGCTTCCTGGGTAAGTCCTAGAGGTCGAGCAGGGTCCAGGGCGCAGGCGCGTTGCGTCACTTCGCTAGTCGCGTAGGGGGCGGGGAGACGCTCGCGCAGGCGCAGTTCTAGAGGCCAGCCTTTGGCCTCTGAGGTCCTGCACCTGTCGGTCACCATTATGCTAATCTTGTAGGCGTGGAACCGCGGCAGGTTCCCTGGGACAAGCTGGGGAAAATACACTAGGCGAGGAATTAGAACTGGAAAAGGAAATGGCAACCCGCTCCAGTATTCTCGCCTGGAGAATCCCATAGACAGAGGAGCCGACGGTCCATAGGATGGCAGAGTCAGATACGACTGAAGTGACTTAGCACGCACACAGGCAAGGAATTAGAACACCAGATCTTTAGCCTGGCTTCTGTTACTGGCGAGCTCTGAGAGGTTGGGAAGTCATAACTGCGCCCTTTGTGTCAAGCAGCACGCTAAGCGTTTATGGGCTTATTTTCATTTCATTCTAAACCTATAAGATAAATACTATGATTGTACCCATTTTAGAGAAGAGGAAACCGAAGCTCCGAAAGGTTGCATAAATTGTCCAAGGGCACTTAAACTAGGAGGAATCCAGATTCACCTTCCAGAATCTGAGACTCTAGGTAAAATGTTGTTCAGTTGCTAAATCCTGTCTGACTCTTTTGCAACCCCATGGGCTAAAGCCCAGTCAGGCTCCTCTGTCCCTGGAAGTTCTCAGGCAAGAATACTGGAGTGAGTTGCCATTTCCTTCTCCACAGGATTTTCTCGACCCAGGGATCAAACCTGTGTCTGCTGCATTGGCAGCAAGAATCTCTACCACTGAGCCACCAGTGAAGCCCCAAAGATACAACTTTGGCACTCTTTAATTCTAGGGTCATATGCTACAACCACTGATCCAGGGAAACTAACCCTCTCTCACCTTCAGTTTCTCCAGGTGAAGTTCTGCATCAAGCCATTTCAGTGGTAGTCTTGTTGAGAAAAACAATTTAATACTACATTTGAACTGTAGCCGAATGTTAGTGCAATTTTAAGGTAAAAGTACATTTTAAAGGTTTCAGTCCAACTTAAGTCTAAAGTATAAAAAACTAGGGACAGCAGGATCACAAATTGTTGAGGTAGAAGAATTTTACTAAAGGTCACAGAAAAGAATAATTGGTTAATTTGTGGGTGAGGCAGGCAGAGGGGACAAGTCAGACTGTCTCTTTACACCTTTTATCAAAATAAACTCCAGGTGTATTAAAGAGATTTAAAAGTATTAAAAAACAACAACAAAATACCTTAGAGACAAAACACTCGGGTTTGGTTACCATGTTTGATGCTTACTGAGTTACTGATGAATTTCTGCACCACTACCATCTTGGGCCATTCAGTCTATGGTAACAAAATACCATAGACTGAGTAGCTTAAAAACCAAATTTACTTTCTCAGTTCTCTCCAGTTAGAAGCATAAGATCAAGGCGCCAGCATGGTCAGTTTCAGTTACGAGCTCTTTTCCTGGGGCTTGTATAGGGCGCCCTTCTTACTGTGTCCTCACATGGCAGAGAGCAAGCTCTTCTGTATCCCTTACAAGAACACTGATACCATCATGAAGGTCCCATGTTTATAGCTTCATCTAAACATATATTATCTCCCAAAGTTTTGCAGTTTGGGCGGGGGGAGCGGTGATGGAGGGACACAATTCAGTTCATAGCAGCTACCCACCAGAAACCATTTCTGTTTTCTTCTGTCCTAAGCTGAGACTTGGGGCAGTCGAATGCCATCTAATTGTAAATTTGAAAAGTTTAATGGTCTTAGTCACAATCCAGATCTAAAATCTTGTTGGCTTCTACCTTTTTTTCCCCCTCTGTGCCACCACAATTTCTTGTATTACTCAGCGCTATATCCAGTACTAAAAAGGTGATGAATGGCTGCTCCCAGACTACATTAGCCAAAGTGAAGTTGGAAGGTAGGAAGAAATGCAGTACATTTGTAAGCTGGCAAATTGCCTTACAAGAACTCAGTAAATTGTTCTCTCTTCTTTATCCTTCAAGTTTGTTTGCTGGTTACAGGGTGAAGGTGGCAAGAGAAGGAAAACCTTTTAAAGGGATCATACCCAGGACTGTCACAAAATCCATCCTCTAAAGGTATTAAGGACGAATCACAAGCTGGAATCAAGATTGCCCAGAGAAATGTCAACGACCTCAGATATGCAGATGATACTATAATGACAGAAAGTGAAGAGAAACTAAAGAAGCTCTTGATACTTGATAGGGGTCAAGAGGAGAGTGAAAAAGTTGGCTTAAAACTCAATATTCAAAAAACTAAGATCATGGCATCTGGTCCCATCACTTCATGGCAAATAGAAGAGGAAAAAGTGGAAGCAGTGGCAGATTTTATTTTCTTGGGCTCCACAATCACTGCAGATGATGACTGCAGCCATGAAATTAAGACGCCTGCTCCATGTCAGGAAAGTTATGACAAACCTAGACAGCATATTTAAAAGCATCCCTTTGCTGATAAAGGTCCATTTGGTCAAAGTTTTGGTTTTTCCAGTAGTCATGTGCAGATACTGGACCATAAAGAGCTGGACCATAAAGAAGGCTGAGCACTGAAAACCTGATGCTTTCAAACTGTGGTGCCGGAGAAGACTCGAGAGTCCCTTGGGCAGCAAGGAGATCAAACCAGTCAATCCTAAAGGAAATCAATCCTGAATATTCATTGGAAGGATTGTTGCTGAAGCTGAAGCTCCAATACTTTGACCACCTGATGGGAAGAGCCGACTCACTGGAAAAGGCTCTGATGCTGGGAAAGATTGAGCTGGTTAGATAGCGTCAGCAACTCAATGGACATGAATTTGAGCAAACTCTGGGAGACATTGGAGGACAGAGGAGCCTGGTGCACTGCAGTCCATGGGGTTGCTGAGTCGGACATGACTTAGTGATTGAACAATAGGCATTAAGCCCAGAGAGCCTGGACATTTACTGATAGCCATTAGAATTGATTAAAAAATCATTTTTTATTTTCTTTCTGGCAAATGGCAGGATTGCACTTCTCTGCCCTTAAAGATAGGCTTGCCTATGTGATGCTTTGACCAAGAAAAATGTGAGAAATTTTTAAAAGCAATTTTTCACATTCCTTTCCCCTTCCATAGATGGGCTACATTCCAGGCATGGTTGAAGCTCCACCAACCTCCGTCACTTAGATAATGTGAAACAGAAACTATTTGGCCCCAAGATGGACATGTGTGAGATTAAAAACATCTCTGGTTCTAAATCATACGTGGTTTTAGGGTTGTTC
Organism: Muntiacus reevesi; assembly: GCF_963930625.1. Classification (NCBI taxonomy): domain Eukaryota; kingdom Metazoa; phylum Chordata; class Mammalia; order Artiodactyla; family Cervidae; genus Muntiacus; species Muntiacus reevesi. Next base: position 13,159,854 of record NC_089260.1, read on the forward strand.
ATTACAGCAGCATAGCTAGCCTGTTCTGGTAGGTAGTTAATTAAGGCAAACTGAAGTTCTGAGCCTTAGAAAGACCAGGCAGTTTGGTTCCATGCTATGCCTCCTGGTTGAACCTTCTTTCACGTTCCCTTTTTATTTTTTTTAAATAATTTATTATTGGTTGCACTGGGTCTTCATTGTTGTGAGTGGGCTTTCTCTAGTTGTGGAAAGCATGGGCTTCTCTTGTTGCAGAGTGCAAGTTCTACGGCTCCCAGGCTATAGACTGTGGGCTTAGTAGTTGTGGTGCGTGGGCTTAATTGCTCCACCACATGTATCTTCCCGTACCAGGGATTGAACCTGTGTCCCCTGCATTAGCAGGCAGACTCTTATCCACTGTACCACCAGAGAAGTCCCTGTGTTCCCTGTTTATTGAGCTCATCTGTTAGAGAACTCCATGAAGACGTGGATCTATGCCACACTCACCACTGTATCCTATTCTGTTGAGGGAATGAGTAAAATACATTAATAGGAAGACCCCGACCAATTACGAGCTTAGTTTGTCACATTCAGCACACAGAACCCCAACGCACAACTATCCATCCCTAAAGCTGGTCGTTTTAAAACACCGTTGCTCCTAGTTCTGAATTCGGCTGAGCAGTTCTGCTCCACGTGGACCCTGCTGAGGTTGCGATGCCCAACATGGCCTCTTCACTCCCTTCTGTGGCGCTCAGGGGGCAGAGCTGGCACAACTGAGGTGTGGTCAGGGCTCTTATTCCACCTCATTTCTCCACAAGAGTCATCAGACTTTTTCCATCCTGGCTCAGGGCTCCAGGTGGACAAGCACAGATGTACACGTGTCCCATGAACCACTGTGACCACTGAGACGGTGTGGGAGCAGACTACAACGGGAGCGCAGATCCCAGTGTGGCTTCCTGGGGGCCACCAGCGCCAACAGTCTACCCAGTCTTGTGGTCCCAAGGCAGATCCCTGAAGCCATGATGCCTCATCTCACAATCAGATCCTGTCCCCAGGATCACATGTCTAAATGGGAAACAGGAAAAAAAGTATCATCTCATGCTAAATCTTTATACCCCAGCCATAAGACAAAGGCTTGTTATGTGACGTAGTAAACGTCTCATTGCTGTCCTTCAAACGACTTCCTATCCCCTTTTCTTTCCAGATTTTCAGTAGCCAACTGTGGGCAACTTTCAATATATTTGCTCAGGAACATAACAGTGTATATAAACCAAAATCGAATGTGTTCTGTAGCAAAATCTAAGGGAGTAGTAGACACTAGATGGATAATATGGCATGCTCCGAACTCCTAATATGTCAAAGAAAATATAGCTGTCTTGTGATGAAACAGTTTTAAAAGACCTTGAAAACAAGAAGGAAAATCCTCCACTGTTCCCGTCTTCACCATGACAGCACACCAGCCTGGTAAACAGCCTCCCTTTCTCTAAGCTTACTGTTTTTTAGTTTTCTTTCCCAAGAAGGAAGGAAATGGTTGAGTCAAATCTGAGTTAAATCACCAGAAACTTGGAGGAAGCATCTGTCAGAAGTGTATCCCAATTTATACTAGAGGCCTGAAGCATTTATTTAAAAATGTTAATTTATTCATATATACATATTCACTTTACATCATTACATTCTACCATTCATCAAACACTAAAGAGTTTTTAAGAATTTTTCGAAGTCCCGTACTGATGCCTTGGCCATCGCTTCACAAAATATTCCATCAGGCACAGATACCAGGTTGTCTAAAGAGATGTAGTTAGGTTTCGTCGGGTCATACTGTGCTCTTCCTAAATAAGCAAGAAACAAGTGTCTTTCTTTGACTTTAAACAACCTTGTATTAAATACCTAGAAAAGAAAAAAAGAGTTAAAAAACACTGTACACTAAAATAACTATTAAAATGTTTATCTGGCTAAACAGTTTAATAGATTAACAAATATAAAGAATTAACCATATGTTCAATAAATATGGTAAATGCTAGAGGGTTTAAACCCTTTGGCTTCTACTAAGAAATTATGATTAAAAATTAGGAACTCAAAACTAACAATCAGAACAATTCTAAAATAATACAGGGCTGCACTGTAGGCAAAGACCAGACTTATTTGGAGAGACCAGAGGAGCTGTTTAAAAAGCAAACCTGAAGGTCCCACCCCAAATCTACTAAATCAGAAACTTTGAGAGTGGGGCCCACAAGTACTCCAAGTGATTCTGATGCTTTCCAAGCTGGAGAACCAAAGTTAGAGATGGAGCTTTATGGCATGGAAAATTGTGTAAGATTTCACAATCTGTGAAGCTTCCCTACATCCCTTTCTTTCTTTTTAAATTCCTGTTGCTCCCTCTGACTGGTATTAAAATGAAATGAACCTGGACTTCAGGGAAGCAACTTAACTGCTTTGGAGTTAAAACTCCTGAGGAATGGGGTAAATACAGTAATTTTAAAAAGGAGTCAGATGCAGGCTAAATCTGTAAAGCCAGCTGCAAGGAAGACGGGAGAATTGCAAGATCGGGCCAGACCTGAATGGAGCCCTGAGCTAAAGAGACATCTGTGAGGCTCCCTGGCAAGGCCCAATGAACCACATTGACTACTGGGTCTTAGGTCCTTCCCGTGACTGTATTTCAGATACACTGGGGACACTCCACATAGCACATAACCTCCAAGAGTCTTTCTTTATATTCAAGTGGAAACAAAATAATAATAGATCACTTGGCAAGGACATCGTGAAAAACGATTGTTGAAAACTAAAGAACTTTGAGAACAGTGGCCAAAAAAAGTATAGAGTGCTAACTCAACATGAGATTGGCTTGCTTGTGGAATATCTTTTTCTCTCTCTGCAGAAACAAATTATGCACTACTCTGCCTTCATTGTGGTAACTGCATTCCAGTTATCATGTTATTATTGCTCAAAAGACATAAGAAGCATTTAGATGTTTCTTAAATATGACTCTTTCAGTCACTCTCAGCTTACACAACATACAGACATTCCGAAGCTCCCAAACTTACTCATTTCCTAAATGTAATAATGCTTTGAGGCAATTACACAGCTTATGACTAGATAACTATATTAGTTTCCCAGTGGTTCAAAGTGAATTCATTATCATCGATTTAGATTTGTATGATCTTTCAAGTCCAAAGTCACCGCTCAGATTAAGTTTTTTTCTCTCTCTCGATCCCCTTCTGCCCTAACATGGACTTCAGCTCTGCCTTCACAGAAACCCATAGGGAAAGAGGAGAAACAGAGATAAGCCTCATTCCTGAAAGTGATTTCTTCCTTGTTATTACCCTCACTGCTTTTGTTACTTTTTACCTTCCACGGTTCCTGCTCTGAGATGACTAAATTAACCATAGTTTTAAAGTTAGAACTGTTTCTCCATTTTAAATTGATCATAAAATTATGTACCAACCAGAACTGTTATTTGCATGAGAAAATTATTTCATACCACTAAGTTTTTAAAGCACCAGACAAAAATTTTAAGGCTACATCAGTTCCCTCACAGTCCTGGCTGTCAGTTAGCCTATGTTTCCATTAATGAAGCTTTTTTTTTTTTTAAGGAAAAAGAAAACAATCCTACATAGGAGTTTGAGAATCCTCCCAATGTGGAAGCCACACATCTATAAGCGGGCTTCTCAGAAGCTAGGATCTGGGGTACCTAAAAAAATTCTGTGTTTTTAAACAACTGATTTTGATGCATCTAGTCAAGCTAGTATTTTTCTCTACTTGCAAAGTTTCTGTCCATTGTTAAACCCAACTCATTCTACTGACAACTCAAATGTCACTCCTTAGAGCAGCAGTAGATCTCAGGTGAGAGCATGGGTTTAGCTGACTGCCAGAGTCCTAATCCTAGCTCTGGCTCCGTTACCTGGGTAACCTTGGACAAGCTACTGAATCTCTTCATGCTTAATTTCTTCGTTTGGGAAGTAGGGACAATAATACTACCTATCTCACATGGGCTGCTGTGAAGATTAAATGAATTAATACAAGTAAAGCAGAAGAGACAGAGTCGGCATATAGTAAATAAGCAATCAATAGCTGAATTATTTCTAAGATCTTCCTGCCGCTCCTAAATTAAATCAATAGCTGTATATGGTATCTGGCTAAGACTCTAACATAATGTAAAGCAATTTACATTCTAAAAACCTGTCTTCCACATTAGATTTCAAGTTCCACGAGACTACAGACCATGACTCATTGATTTTTACATCCTCAAATCACATTCCCTTATCATGCTCTACTGTCACGGAATTATCTATCAACCAAGTGGAAAACTGTTATTGCTTTTCAGTTGAAGATTACTTACTTTATGATGGTTCCATAAAGTCAAATTTGCAACCCTGGAGGCTTCTAACACTTTTTATAATGAATACTCATGCATTTGATGAAACAAAAATTCTCTATTAAGGGCTCATTCACCGTGAAATATGATAGGTAAATAAATGTTGTTGTTTGTGAGGAAACCGTACCTAATGCAGGCTAGTTCTGAGAGTTGTATTAAAGTCATGTTTCATTGCCCACCTTTTCATCAAGAACACATAAAGCAAATGAAGGAATCACTTTAATGCAATTCAATCTTTCATTTATCCAATGAATACTCACTGAGTGTCTATTCACATGTCAAACAGGAAAGAAGGATGACTTTCATGAGATTCATTCATTTGTTCAACAGATATCTATCTAGTACCTACTAATTGGTCCCTTCTAATTCCAGGTGCAGGGAATTTAGCAGTGTATAAATCAGACAAGACCTGCTTTCAAAGAAACATTCTTCTGAACAAGCAGATAATGTCACTCATCAGGTAAAGAACAGGAAAGTCCGATCAGCTTAGAAAACATAATTATGGCTTTGGCATGATGACTAACTGGAGTTAAGAACTACATGCTTTAATAGGAGATCATTACAACATGGCTTGTTAACTAATGGGTTTAGGCAGACTGTGAATAAAATACATTTAGAATAGAAAAAAATCTTTAAGGGAAGTGACCTATTTCCATGTGAATAGAGACGCACACAGGAGAGAACATGTTAGATTCCAATAGGCAGAATGAGGGCTAGGTGCAAACCACAGGGAAAGACTCATCACTTATTTTTCCTCCAGAGATGTATATGGATGCCCTTCTCTCTCACAAGTAATCCCGCCATTACATTTGCTAGATTGTGGTCTTGATACAAAGATGGGCAAAAAGAAATATGGCCTTATATGACCCAGCAATCCCACTTCTGGGCATACACACCAAGGAAACCAGAACTGAAAGAGACGCATGCACCCCAATGTTCATCGCAGCACTGTTTATAATAGCCAGGACATGGAAGCAGCCTAGATGTCCATTCGCAGATGAATGGATAAGGAAGCTGTGGTACATATACACCATGGAATATTACTCAGCTATTAAAAAGAATTCATTTGAATCAGTTCTAATGAGGTGGATGAAACTGGAGCCTATTATACAGAGTGAAGTAAGTCAAAAAGAAAACACCAATACAGTATATTAATGCATATATATGGAATTTAGAAAGATGGTAACGATGACCCTATATGCGAGACAGCAAAAGAGACACATGTATAGAACAGACTGTTGGATTCTGTGGGAGAAGGCGAGGGTGGGATGATTTGGGAGAACAGCATTCAAACATGTATACTACCATATGTGAGACAGATCGCCAGTCCAGGTTCGATGCATGAGACAAGGCGCTCAGGGCTGGTGCACTGGGATGACCCTGAGGGATGGGATGGGGAGGGAGGTGGGAGGGAGGGTCAGGATGGGGAACACGTGTACACCCACGGCTGATTCATGTCAACGTATGGCAAAAACCACTACAATATTGTAAAGTAATTAACCTCCAATTAAATTAAAAAAAGAAAGAAATACGGCCTTAATACAGCTCTCAGAACTGGCCTGTGTTTGGTCTGACTCCTTCACAAACAGCACGGGACTTTCGCACGCCGAGAGCACGCTGCGCTTCCGGAGCTCTGGCCGAGGGGTGACGGCAGCTCTGCAGGGCAGAGAGCGCCTCACCTGCGGGGACCTGACGACGACGCGGTGGGGCACGCACATCACGTTGTGCACGTAGTCGAACGTCTCGGTGAGTTTCCTTTTGTTTGCAGTCAGCATCTTTGGGATTTTGGTGATCATGTGTTGAATTTCGTTCTGCTGAAAACCTAGTTCGAGCCGAAAAACCTAAAAGAAAGTAGGGTTGCGATGAATCACGAAAGTCATTGTTTGTTGTTCTTCCGTCCCTAAGTTGAGGGACTGTAGCCCGAAAGGCTCCTCTGTCCATACGATTTCCCAGGCAAGAATACTGGAGAGCTTCCTGACCCAGGAATCAAACCCATGTCTCCTGCGTTGGCAGGTGGATTCTTTACCACTGAGCCACCTGGGAAGCCCATGAATCACCAACACAAATAGTTATTTTGGTAACATGCTACAGCTAACATTAATTCTTTCAAAAGTTAAAGACATTAAAATCTGGAGATGGCTATGCCAATGCCCTTAAGGGTTCATGACTCCTTGTTTCTGGGGTAACCTGAATTTTAAACCTCTCTCGAGGATGAGCTACTCACAGCCTGATGACCATCATGGAGCTTGCCAAAGCAGCGATCATAATTACAAGACAGAGGAACAGTGGCCACAGGAGGCCTGGTCAGGTTATCTGCATGGGCCCTACACCACATAGAGTGGCAGGAAGATTATCAAAGTGCTTTCTGAGCTTCTGCTCCCGAGCACACTCCTAATCCTGTCATCTGGAAATGCTACTTGTCAAAATTCCAAACAGAGATGACTAAAAAAAAAAAACAAAAAACAAAAAACACTCAAATGTGGGAAAGGTCCTTTGTGTGCATTCACAGTATTCTACGCTCCCCACCATCCATCGCTCTCATCAGTTTGCAGGCGACCCCCTCTGCTGGACTGTATGCTACACAACGGCAGGGATTGTCTCCCCAGAAAAGGACATGGGCAGGTGCTCAATACAAATGTCTTCAAGAGCTGAGTATCGAACACTTCAGGCACCTCAGCAAATAGGCTTTATATAATAATTTCAAATCGCATGGCAGCTGTGGGATACTAACAAGTCAGCTGCCCCTGGTTCTATACCAAGGAATAGAGTGTCTGGTGTGTTCTATGCTAGAACGAGAGCTGGCAAGTGGGACAGGTTCTAGGAGAGACATGTGCCGGCACCACCCTCTGCAAAGAAGCTCAGACGCCGCCGCTCATCTCCCACCCAGGTGACCCCGACACAGACCCTCATCCTGGACAAAGGAAGTGGCTTCCAGGTCCCACCCGGATACCTAACCTGCTCCTCTAGGATTACGGTACCAATGTCTGCAAGGCAACTAACTCATGTAACACCTGGTCAGTATGTGAAAAAATTATAAACCAAAATAAACCACCTGCTGTACATTTATTATATTATCTCCTAGGTCCACCTTCTTAGAAATACCTTCTTTTACAATCTGGTTTTCTTTAAGATGATGAGAGCAAAACCCATTCCCTTCAGAGGACTTAAACACTTCAGAAGCAGGTTTCTCCAAAACTTCTTATTGTCCTACCTTCATGTTTTCCTTCACAGGCTCCAGACTTCCAGTTAGTAGCCTTGGGAGACGAATTACCAGATCTCGAGTCTACAGTTATAAAATAATCTATTATTAATATACATGCATATTCAAGTAGTTTGGAAAAAACAAGGCATAACTAGGATATAAAAGTAAAATTTAAAATATGACCCAGGAGAGAAATGCTAAGGAGCCCAGAAATACAAATACTTATTACTGTTTGAGGAAAAAAAAAAAATGCTCAAAATAATAGTTAAGGAAGTAACTTGATGGAATTATCATAAAATGACATAGCAATATCATTAACCTAGCAAGGTAATCCATTCTTGTACAGAAAATACCAGGCATTGATAGAATTCATATAGGCCAGGCATCTATTAGAAACATGAGCTTTAACTCTTACTAAATGTAGCTGACATGGAAACATAAGAATTCTCCAGTTCTCGTTTACCTTCTTCACACTAAGTTCAAGTTCTTTCTGAAAAAATCCCAGTCTGTTATCCAATCTCTCCACTGAAAAACTCAGAAGAAATGGTGCATTCCTGACCATCTGTGCAATATCCACCTTACTGAAATTTTTTGACTGTAGATAAGCCACCCTAGAGAAACAAAATACATGCACATATTGTAAACATTTACTAGTGTCTTGCTACCTTCGAAAGTAACAACTGTTTTTAAAGCATTCACAAACAAAAAAAAAACAAGTTTAAGCAAAAACATTCTATAATAACAACCCAAATATGGTTAAAATAAATGGCTTTCCAGTGGCATACTGGTAAAAAAATCTGCCTGCCAATGCAGATGTTAGAAACAGGTTCAATCCCTGGGTCGGGAAGATCCTCTGGAGAAGGAAATGGCAAGTCAGTCCAGTATTCTTGCCTGGAGAATTCCATGGACAGAGGAGTCTGGTGGGCTGCAGTCCATGGGGTTGCAAAGAGTCAGACATGACTGAGCAAGCACGCATGCGTGCTTAAAACAAAACAAGTACCCATTCAGCTTTTCCATTTATAATTAGAAAATATTTCTGAAATCCACTAACAAACAGTCAGTTAATGACTTGTTTTATTGGTTGGTTAAAAAAAAAAAAGAAATGAGATAGCTCCTGCTTTAGAATTTTTTTGCTAACTCTTTTTACAAAGAAAGATCATCAAGCATGTGGCTAAGACTGGAGAGAGGAGTTTGTTTTTTGGCTGTCTCATTGTCTCATGGCTTTAGGGGCTTAGTTCCCTGAAGTGAAAGCATGGAGTCCTAAACTGCCAGAGAATTCTTAGAATGTATTTTCATAAATAATTTTCACTATAGTCTTTCAATATGTATTTTGTTAACAACTGAGAAATTTCCTGCTGTTTCTGGGAACGAAAATAAGGCAGTAAAGTCCAGAAAGTATGACTATAAAGGAATATTATTGATTTTTAAAATCTATAAACATAGAGAAAGTCAGTTTAAATGCCTAAAATATTCTAGGACATTATTTTGTTTGATTCTCATCGGAAAAACAAACCCCTGTAAGTCAGGTAAATTTCCCACATTGCATTCGAAGAAACACAGATTAAGAGAAGTTAAATAACTTGTCTTAGGCCACTAACTAATTACTGACAGAGCTGAAATTTGAACTCAGGCATGCCTAACTCTAGTGACTATGATATTTTTATACCATGTATGACAACTTATATTTTACACTAAATGATTATTATTCCTTTAAACCAGTCCCTTAGAGAAGATGAGAGAGAAAAAAAACTGGTGAAACTATACAAAACTTTAAATGCAAGGCAAAAAAAAAAATCACCAACCAACTCAGACAAGTGACAGTCTAGGAAAAATATTTACAACATGTCATAGAGAAAGAACTAATTTTGTTAATGCATTAAAAAATGCTTACCAAAAAAAAAAGAAAAAGGCCCAATCAAAAATGGCAAAGGACACATATAATTTATAGAAAAGGAAATGTAAACAGACATTCAACATATGAAAAGATCCTTCGAACATCTGATGTTCTAAACATCATTTCCAAAACTACAAGGTAATGTTTTTATCAATAAAATGAACTGACATTATACAGCTCAATGACACTGTATTAGTGAGGATAATAAGGAAGCTGGCGCACGTGTACACTGTTGGTGAGCGTGTAAATTGGAGAGTCTACATGAGGGGCAATCTATCTATTAAAATCATAAATGCATATACCCTTTGACCTAGCAATTCTACTTCTAGAAATGTGTCCTACAGATATGTACCAATATGTATGAAATGATTTCTATAAAAGGGGAGTCACTGCCGCTTCTCTGTGACAATAAAGACTAGAAAATAACCACTGTGTTTGCCAAAAGGGGACTAGACAGATCTGTAGCATGAACCGTAAAAGGTTTAAAAAGAATAGGAAGAGCCAATAAAAAACTATCTCCTAAATAGAGTTAAGAATGTGAGGTGCAGCACAGTTGTATAAATGCTACCAACCATGTATGTGTGTGCTCTTGTATATAAGTGCATAAAGACGCACATACATGCTGGTGTATTATACAACATTCTTAGCTAGTTGAACAAAAAACTTGATAATAGTACCTGCCTACCTAGAGAGGTCTTGCAAGGCTGATGAGGAATAGGAATAAGTAGGCTGGAAAGGACAATTATGATTTTTTTTCTTCTTTGGTCACAGGAGAGACCAATATCTGATTAAAACACTATTGAAACTGTTATCTACTGTGATAACTTTTCCAATAAAAAATTAAGATACAAGGCCCAGCCAAAAAAAAAAAAAATTCTAATAACTTAAATGCACACCATTCATTTGAAAACTCTTAATCAATCAACTCTTTTATATGTTTCAAATTCTCTTCATTGAAAAGCAAACAAGTGCATGAACTCAGTGCAATCACAGAAATTCTAGAAAATAAATCTGTACATACCAGAGCCAGAAGCCAAGTTCAAAAAAAGATTATACCTTTGCCTCTTCCAGGAGAAGCTTACTTTTCCTTATATCACCTTTTAAGTTTATGTGGTAAATTACCTATTAAAAACTTCTATGTAATTCTTTAAAAAATCTTCCAATTTAATTTGACAGCCAGGTTTAGGACCCATTAGACTATACTCTGTATATGAAAATAATCTTTGTTATTCTCATGTGTGTATGTATGATCTTGAGCAAGTTAACCTCCTTTTAAATGTATGCTTCCTTCATAGAATTAAAAGTAGGGAGGCAGTACAGTGTTGTAGTGAGGACTCTGAAGTTAGACTCAGTGGATCTGAATCTCAGCTTTGCCACTTAGACTTGCTGGAGCATCTAGGGCAAATTATTTAACCTCTCTCTGCCTCTCCCAAGGATATGAATTAATAAAGGTGCCTTGGGCAGCCTCTGAAATGTTCCCAGTGATCTCCACCTCTTGGTATGTACCCTTCCTTGAACTGCATCCTGAGCGGAAGGGCAAGCTGGTTTTTACACGGGGAGAGAAGGAGTGTTCCAGACAGTCAGGAGCAGAGCTGGCCATATCAGACTGAGTCCCCTAGAACCACTGCCACTCTTTCCATCCTCTGAACTGTAACAGCCTGTCTGTATTACACCAGACTGTAAGTCACATGAAGGGAGAGAGTACATCTAAGTGCCTTGCTTATATAGTAAGGGCTCAAATTGTTCAACAATAATTATGTAAGAAATATGTGTGTTTTTTGTTGTTGTTTTCTTTTTTTGTTTTCCTAACTCAGAGACCTTCAAGGAACTATGGAGCTCTCTGAAACCAGTATGAGAACAGCCTGGGTGAGAAGATGAGAGGCAGATTAGTTAGGAGCAGGTTGTGGCATTCTTCACGTGAGACAATGGGGACCCAAGGTCAAGTGTTCACAGGAAAGATTAAGATTTGAGAGCGATACAAATACAACCAACAGACCTTGGTTATTTCTTAGATGTGGATAATAAAAGACGAGAGGTCCCAGTTAATACCAGTATTTCTGATTTGGGCAGCGGAGTGGAGAGTGCTCCCATGCAGTGAGTCTGGGAAAACCTGATTTAGGTAAGAGGTCAGTGATGATAAATCCAAGATGTGAACTTAAAAGACCCAGACTCTGTCTTACTCTCTGTGATGTTGCCAATGCCCAGTGGGATTCACAGGTCAACAGTACCTGACTATATCAATTCTCACAAATTTAATAAATTCCTTGAATACTGAGTGAAGTACACAGATATTTATAAAAGTGCTATTAAAAAAAAAAAAAGGAAAAACCAAAATAGCCAACTGACAGAAGCTACTAAGCAAATAATTTGCCAAAAGAAGGTTAGTCCAACATTGGCCAGAAAGAACAATAGAAAAGATCAGCTTTCATACCTTAAAGTGTGCTCTCAGATAATTCAGCCATTTGTTAACGGATTAAAAAAAAACTTATCCCAGTTTCCAAAGAGAAACAGTAAAGTAGTGGCTTAGCAATAAACTGAAAGCATAAAAATAACAATGGGTAGTTGAACAAAAGAAGTAATTTAGATACTTAATTTTTTTAAAGTATTTATTTATTTGGCTGCACCAGGTCTTAATTGAGGCACACAGGATCTCTGACCTTCACTGCAGCATGCGGGATCTTCAGTTGCATCACTGGGGTCCAGTTCCCTGACCAAGGGATCGAATCCGGGTCCCACGTATTGGAAGCATGGAGTCTCAGCCTCTGGACCATAGAGAACTCCTTAGATGCTTAATTTTGATCAAAGAAGGTCCATAACAAAGTCACATTCACATTCATTATGTCAGCAGATCCTTATGCTGCTAAGACTTAAAAAAAATAACTTACACATGTTATTTCTTCACAGCCTCTTCTTGGGTTATGAGAAAATCAATCTAACAGCCCTACCTGGTCTTCAGATTTTCAAGGTCTTCAGAAAAAATAGCATAGTTTTTGGTCAGGAGTGGTCCCAGTTGGGTATCCTCTATGCCCAAATCTTTAAGAAACAGGAGCATTTGCTTAATGTCTCTTTCAAAATCCAGTCGTAGGAGGAGGTTGGCTGCATCGGGATGTTTTTCTATCTTGGATAAATCCACTCCTGGAATAAATGACAAACCCTGTGTGAAGATACCTGTCTGGCTGAGTCATTAAACGTCATGTACAGAAACACAAGAAATTACTGATGAAGGTAAATGACCTGTCCAAAGGAGACCTGAGTTGGGCCAACAGAACTTCTAATTTGGTTGCAGAAATAAAACTACATTAAAAGCTAATATTTCTTTCAAAGTCATCTATAAAGGAAAACAGTGCATTTGGGGCTAAATTTCCACCCGTCGTCATCGTCATCTTTATCTAAGGGTTCTTGGATACTGTTTGCAGGGTGCTTAGGAGCCGTTACTGATCTCCACGGAAACTGCTTCACTGGTCATTCTGCAGGGTAACAAGCCCCATGAACTGCTACTTTCTTTGAAACTTATCATTTTAGTTATAAGCATTATTTTAAAAATTGGCGTATGATTCCCTCCATAGGAGGAACAAAAGCAAACCCTGTGTCTTACTCACTGTATTCATTTCACAGGCCTTTAGCATAAAAACAAGAACCTCGAAGGAGCTCATCAAACAGCTCATGAAATATACACAGCTCTCAAGTAACAACGAAGCAGAAAGTACACCGCTTTCTACCTTCACAAGGTCTCAGAATCTGAGGGAGTCTAAGCAAATGAGGCAAGGGACAGGAAAGGAAGTCAGAAGGGGGAGAAAGCAACTTATTGGACTTTAGTTATGGATATAATTAGATGTCCACCCCAATTAAGCAGGGAATCAAAGTAACTTTTGATTCAAAATTCTCACTAAAACTGAGCATTTTGTTGTTTTTCCTTTTTATCTGATTAAAAAAAAAATAAAACATGAATAGGAAAGGCCTATTCCTTATCCTAAACATGAGATAATAAGGTATAATTTTGTTTAGACTTAAATTTTATATTCTTTTTTTTTAATTTTATATTCTTAAAAATATTTCTTCAGGTTAAAAAGTAACTCTCAAACTGTTTTCTAGATGTAACTTTACAGTCTTAAATATAAATGCAATGAAATAAAAGCACTTTTAAAAATGGTGTCTATAATTCCATGTATTAGCTCCAAATATAACTCTAAACCCAAACTTCTTGACATTAAACAGGCATTGATGATAATTAACAGAAAAACAGATTACACAAACACACATACACACAGAATGAAGACTAAAAACAGATCCAAGATGAACTAAAAATCTAGTGTTCAAATAATAACATTTAAAATCGGTGGGGGAAAAGATGGACTGTTCATTAAAACACAATGTGACATCTAGCTATATATTTGAAAAATAATTACTAATTCCTTCCATAGCTGATACAAAAATTAATTTCAGATAGTTTAAGACTCTAAATGTATACTAACTCTGAAGTTACTAGAAGAAAACACAGATTTAAAAAAAGTAATAGTAAGTTTGACTACACGAGGATATAAGACCCGCTGCATGGCTTTCTGTAATACATGCATTTGCTTAGAAAAAGGTGAACTACTCAACAAACTGGTGACGGTGGTTACCTTCGTAAAGTGGAACTGGAGATGGAGAGGTTAGGGTTCTTTCTCCTTAATAGCTGCAGTTTTAACAACTAGATGTAATTCTTCTACAGTATAATTTTAAAAATCGTACTAACAGAAAATGAATTTAAGTTAGTGGGTGGGTGGATAAATAAGATAGAAACTATCTTATTTATTTACTTGCTAAACTATCTTATTTAAACAAAGTTCCAAAAATTGGTGATAAATGTGGGAAAGGACGCTTTAAAAATCACATCAAGGGTTCGGACTACCGTTGAACTCAGTATTACAGCTGACATGTGCTCACGCGCCTCGCTCAGCATGAGCTGTCACGCCCGGCCCTGACTGTGCAGAAACCGAATTCCTCAAAAGCTGCTTCTTAACAGCAAAAGGAGGGCAGAGTCTCACCAGGAGAGCACACTGCTGTCAGCACAGATCCACGTGGGCTGACTCAACGATTTCATTAACTTGAAAAAAAAAATAGTCACTGATGCCTTTTATGGACCAGGCAACTTTTGCGGATATAAAGAATGAATAACACATGATGCTAACTCTAGGTGACCACAGCCCTAAGCTGGCTTTGACCCATCAGTTCAGTTTGGTTACACAAACTCTGTGTATCAGCCAGTGTCTGGCAGGCAAGTTGCCCGAGCAAGTTCAAAGGAAACAACTTTAATGAAGGGACTCTGTACAGCGGTGTGAGCAGAGTTACGGGAATAAACAAGGGCACCCCTAGCGCTAAAGAGACAGGAAGGAGGAGTCTCCTGTGAACCCAGAGGGAGCTGCAAGCTATTAAGCAAGGGCTGCTCTTGGTAGGAGCTGTTGTCGTGGGGAAAGGCAGCTACATGACCCAAGACAGGGAGGGGACAGAGGAAAAAGGCTCCCACCTGCCGTCCCCTGCCTCCTCCCACCGCTGAGGCTGCTCAGAAGCCAGCTGGCAAAGGAGCCCGAGCATAGAGGTGAGCCTCCTGGGATACAGAACAAGCAGAGAAAGGGAGGAAGCAGATCTGAGAAGCAGAGAAGAACCAGGACACTTGGGTCCTCAGAAACACTGTACAGAGACTCCCTGGGTGGCTCGGGGGTAAAGAATCCATCTGCCAAGGCAGGAGACACGGGCTGGATCCCCGAGTTGGGAAGATCCCTGGAAAAGGAATTTTCTTTCAGTTTAAAAAAAAAAACTATTTAACAATGGGATCACGGTCCCAACTAGGGCATTGCCACTTAAGTTACTGCTGGGATGTACTGTTGAAGGATCAGTATACAGATGAAGGAATGGCTGAAACATATTTCAAAACCCTAAGTATACTGAAGATTATTCAAAGGTAGGGGCCACATGCCCTTCCCGTGGGACCTCTCCCAGGGCCGAGGACGTCCTGGGCTTCCCTGCTTGTAGCAGATGTCATCTTTCTCCTCAGAACCCAAAGAACCCTTTATTTGTATCTCTTATGCGGAATTTATCACCTTTTTCACACTATTTGACTTTTAGGCAAGTGCATGTACTTTGATAAAGATAGAAATGCTAATTTAAAAAAAAAGGCAAAAAAAATGTGTGGGTACATTTATGTACCTTTCATTTTTGGATTTCCATTATTATTTAGATGCTTCTGAAGACCTGAAGCTTCTTAAGAGCAAAGGCCGTTCTCTATACATCTGAGTAACTCGCACAGGGACGATGTGTAAACAACTATAGAAGCGTTCTCAGTGGCTACACTGAGGTAAGCAGGGGCGGACGCCAAGAGCCGAGAGGAGGGTCACTCTGTCTGAAGGGTCAGAGAAGACATTTGGGAAGTCACTTGAACTTGAGTTAAGTTCTCCAGTTGTCAGACCTGGCCAAACAAAAAGGAGGGAAGTGGCAAGCAAGTGGAGCTGAAGGGGCAAGCAAGGGTCAGACCAGGAAGAGCTTAGAAGGATTTGAAGTATTTTAGTCAGATTCGCATTTTAGAAAGAGCACTAATATTAGAGAGATTACCAGGGAACATTGCTGGAAGGGAGACTATTAAGTTAGGAAGCTCCTAACTTTTTACTGAAATCTAAGGCAGTGACTAAGACATGAGAGAAACAGATGGGTCTGAGATAATCCCAAGCCTATCCTATTCCTCTCAATCCCCCAATTCATTATCTGGGAATGTAGAATAAGAGAAGTGCCAGATCCAGAGATAATGGGAAAAGCACAAAGTTGCAATAAGGAGCTAGATTGAAAAATAAAAGAGGACTCATCAAAGTTTGCAGGGAGATCTCTTGGCTGCCTTCAACCATCCAGATCTAGGTGCATCCTACTAGTCAACAAGCTAAGATGGTTTTGGAGCACGCCTAGAGACGCCATCCAAAGCAGAACAGTGGGCTCCAGAGAAAGGTCAGGGGAGTAGGAAAACGGAAGGAAAATCACTTGAGAGGGTTAGGAAAAACTGTCCTGAGTGGCCACTGGAAGGTGTGCAAAAGTTCAAAGAAAACTAAAGAATGCAAAGAAAGGAATCAAACAAAAAACAAAGCAATTACTAACTCCAAGAAAATGGAAGGTTGTACAGGAAGAAGATCATAGCACACTTTCTAGAGAGCAGTGGGCAATATTTAGAATTATAATGGGATCAGTGACTAATGATTTATTTAAAAAATTGTTAATATAGCCTATTGCGATAATTGAAGAGAATTGAAAGGGGAAAGTATGTGTGTGCAAGAGATTAACTGATATCTAAAACTGACGAAACAACCAAGAGCGCTACAAGCGATTGATCACATGGGCATTTAGAGATAGTCTAAGCAGAGACAGTAAAAGCAGATAGTCCAGAATGCAGGTCAGCAGGGATGAAGCTGGGAGTACAGTTTTTCACTGGAAGCCTTTTCACACTATTTGACTTTGAGGCATGTGCATGTACTTTGATAAAGATAAAAATGCTAATTTAAAAAATAAGGCCAAAAAAAAAAAAGTGTGGGTTAGTTAGACTTACCTAGAAGCACTAACTTCCTCAGAGTCTCGGAATGATCCACATAGTCTCGAAGTGTGACTGAAGAAGGGGGCAATGGAGGGCCTGCGATAATCTGAACAGCCTCGTCGTCAGAAATCGGCTGCAGTGGGGACAACGGAGGCACGTCGTCCAGTCCTTTGCAGCCAGGATGTGGAAAAGAAGCTAGTTAGCTTTCTCATCTGTATACGTAAGCGTTCTTTCTACAAAGGCAGTCTCTTGCCTAGTTTGCTTCTTTTTAAATCTTGGCATCATTTCTGAATTAAACATCTAAAAATTCCATATATTTTCTACCTTCTAAGAGGTAAGGTTAAGACTATTTAGATAACAATTACTATTCCTCCAAAGTAAGAAATTTGTTGGTGAAGTCCTGTACAAAATTCCTTTCCTTCACTTGTAATCAACAGGTGTGAATGCTTAATGACCTACAGTACATTCTGAGAAAGATTGAGTCTACTACCATAGCTTGTTAACTCGGCCAAAAGTACAACATACTCTACCAGCCCGAATTGTATGGGTTAAAGTCATCATATCCTGAAATGTCATTTTGATCTGATCATTTCTCCTCCAAATTATTCTCAAATATGTCTGTAAGAGGATTTCTATGATTCTGTTTTCATCGCCCGCAATCCTTTGCCACAGAGTGACCCTCTCTAGAACAGCCTTGAGTCAGGTTTTGTTATGGCCCTAGTGGTAAAGAACCCGCCTGCCAATGCAGAAGACACAAGAGACACGGGTTTGATCCCTGGGTCAGGAAGGCCCCCTGGAGGGCACAGCAGCCCACTCCAGTGTTCTTGCCTGGAGAATCCCATGGACAGAGGAGCCTGTGGGCTACAGTCCATGGGGTCGCCAAGAGCTGGACACGCTGAAGTGACTTAGCACGCAGGCACCCAAGTCAAACACAGTATAAAAGACCCTGGGAACTGTAACCCACCTGAGGCTAAGGAATCAGAGCTTTGACTTTTTGTTCTATTTTTCTGTCTCTCATCACTACCCCTTCTCATTTCTCAGAGCCAGTCTTCCCTCGCGGCCCTCACCCCCCAGCTCCCTTGTGTTTATAATCTACTTAACCCAACATTATCTCATCTGTAGTGAAGTATTCCTTGCATAGGAATATTCCTAGAATGGGAAGCACAGGCAGGAAAAGAGTGACCAAAAAAATTTACACGAGGGAGCTTTTTGGGGTGTTCTAATTGTTCTTGTTGTTCTATTTGTTGACTGTGGTGGCTGCTACAGAACTAAAAGCACAATGTCAAGATTCATAAAACTGTATACTCAAAAAGGATGACTTTTACTTGAGTAAAATTACACCCTAATTAGGTATATAGAATAGGGTAAATTAGATCCTAGTAAACCTTTTTAAAATATCTAAATAAAGAACATAGAAAGCAAGTGCTATTGGCATAGCTATAAAACAATCTTAAACATATTAATCTAAAAACTTTTTTCTTAGTTAATAAGTCAGAGGCCTAAAAAAAGGCAAGCAGATTATTGTGTAATAGAAGCAAATGAATAGAAGTGGATTGTTCTTTTTCCTTCCTGACACAAAGTATGACTTGAAATTAGCTAACAAGATATAAACAGGTAGCTTGTTCAAACTACCAAGGTGAGGCAAAGGGGAGTTTTCCGAAAGTTGAAAATTACCTTCTAGAGACAGCTCAGAATCAAGGCTGGGTATCTTTGGTGTCCTCTGTGACGGCTCATTCACGGAAGGAAGCAAAGTGCTTTGGGCACAATTAATCTCTTGCCTACTTGAGTCGGCAGACTTGGAACTATTCCACAGGGAGGAAGTCCTGTAAGTCCTAAAACCCCACTGGAGAAAGCAACCCTCAGAGGACACACGGGGCTGAGCAAAAACGCCACACGACAATGTTGTTTCTGGTCTCTGAAAACGTCTTCTGAGTTGCAGAGCAGTCATGAAGCTACTCAACTTACTTGAGTTGAGCCATCTGGATATCTGTTGGGCTGACAGGGCCATTTTTCTTAAAGTTGCCTGTAAAAGAAATACATAACCATCAAAACAGTGAAACTTATTTCACTTAAACACTTAAAACAGTATCCAAACCACAAAAAGATAAACTGGAAATTATTTTTGCTGCTTAAAAGGTGTTTATTACTTTAGATGACTAAAGTGGTCAGATGTTTTTAAGCATAGGAAAAGCAAAAAACAAGGCAGTTTCAGTTACAAACCAAAAGGAACTTCTGAACTGGCAAGATAAAGATATGCTTTACAATTTAAAAACAGAAAGCAAAATCAGTGGCATGAGAAAAACATCTAAAACAAATCTGTAAATATTAAAATTACAGCTGAACCTGTTAACTTAATATTTAAAGAAAGCAAGGTGATGCAATTAAGTGTTCTTTTTTTTTTTTAAGTGCTCTTGAAATTTGATTTGAAGGACATTTGAGAAGCAGATTGCTGATCAAAATAACACTGAATTATTCAGATGCATTTTATGTATGTACATTAGTCACAAAAACAAGAATTCTACTTAGTCTTAAATGAATCATCAAAATATTATCATTGTAGAAGGTCATTTCTTGCTTTATTCTCAGGGTTGAGCACTATTGATTATTTCACAGGTAAAGCTGTTCCTCAAAAGAGAATTGAACAAAAAACCAAATTTTGTTTGACTGCAGGAACAAAGAAAAAGACTTTCAAAACAGAGGGGTGGGGTGGGGTTCAAAACTAATAAGCAAAATGAACAGGCAGAAATGTATCACAAGCAACCAACAATGGATACATGTATATTTTGACTGAAAAAGTGGTTGCTTATAAAGAGATTTTTTATCAGCAAATGACTTTTATATTTAGCCAGCTTAATTAAAGAGTAAACGATGCATTTTTTATATTAAGGAAGACAATCCTTTAAAATATAGCATAGAGTCCAGCATGTGGAAAATGCCCAACACATGTTAGCCATATAATAATCATTATATTCACTGATTACACAACTAAACATAAATGAGTTCGGACTTAACTGTTGTATACAACTTTTTGATTTGTTTCTCTCCATACTAAATTTCAGCTTGTTTTATGTTTGGAATTAGACCAAATAAATGCTTCAGGGTCTAAGCTCTTCTTGGAGATCTGCGCTTTAGGGAAGTCTCCTGAAAGTAATATATAAAAGTGAAACGTCTCCCTGTCATTCTGAAATGATTTTAGGAAGGAAAAACGTATTTAAAGCAGCCTTATGAGTGATTTTTGTTAAACTCTGGTGGGAAATGAGCCTCCAAATCTGTCGTGTTTTTCCTCAAAGTTATAACATTCATTCTCTGCACAGTAGTGTCATAAGGGCATTCAGTTGGAGGCCAGAACTTGCAGATAAAAGTTTCTCAAGGTGGTTCATTCAGCATGACTGGCCTATGATGGGGGATTCAATAACCACTCTTTAAAAGACAAGTTTTTAAAAGGTTATGGGTACAATAAGACGATTCTTGAGCTCTAAAATGTTCTGACTTCTCAGTTTGTCCAAGCATTCTGTCCTCCTTCAAACTCCTGAAATCCCCAGTTCACTTCAAAGCTTCTAGAGCCAGGCTCAAATCAAAACTCTCCCCACTACAAAGGAGGAGAGGGTGAGATGTATGGGAAGAGTAACATGGAAACTTACATTACCATTTGTAAAACAGAGCCAACAGGAATTGGCTGTACGGCTCAGGAAACTCAAACAGGGGCTCTGTATCTACCTACAGGGGTGGGATGGGGCGGGAGATGGGAGGAAGGTCCAGAAGGAAGGAAATATATGTATACTTGTGACTGATTCATGTTGAGGTTTGACAGAAAACAACAAAATTCTGTAAAGCAATTATCCTTCAATAAAAAAAAAAAAACCCCAAAACTCCCCACTTCAGAACGATCCGCATTTGCATTCTATCCATATTCATTACAAGGTCTTTATGTAAACAACTCATGTTTATCCTTCTGTTTTTCTTTACAATCGCACTGTCTTTGCTACATCATCATTTCATCGCCGTGTATACTTCTGACAATTGATTAATTGTTCGTTCACAAGAGCAGGGCTGTCTTCATCCCTGCAGGCACCCTCCCGATCTCTGTATCCCCCCCTGGCCCAGAGCCTCGCAAGGCTCCCCTGTTTTCTGGGCGGAAATGAATCGGTTCGCAACTACGGTGAACTCATTTGCTTACAAAACACTTAAAAACCGGTAAAGGCATCTGCGTCTAAAGACAAAAGGCCTTAAGTAAATTTTGAAACCCACTGACACATATACACTAGTTCTCCACTGAACGCCTTAGTAGTTTCATTGGCGCTTAAATACATTGGACGAGGGTGCAAGATTTCGATCTCTGTCTGGGAGGCTTAGATCAGGAGATTGAAAGATGGGGAGGACGGTTTCGGAATCAGGGGCCTCGGGAGCACGGCTTGACACCCCCCTCCCCCGCCTCAGGCTATTCTACCCAGTCGGTTTTAGGTTCCCCAAACCCAACTTCCGGAGGAAGCCCCCCTCGCCATCCAGACCTCCTTCCGCGTGTCCCCCCCAATCACCCCGCGCCCCCACCGCCCGGGCAAAGCGTGCTAAACACACAAGCGCCGCGGCGCGTCCTTCTCACCCGCCCAAGGGAACAAAACAGCATCGCTGACCCTCGGCGCGGCCGCGAGGCCTACAGGGCCACGCGGCTCCGGGCGCGGCCTAGAGCCGAGGAGGAGGAGGGTGGTGGGGGGGCCGGACCGGGAGCCCCCCGGGCAGGGAGCGCGCCCCCTTTACCTGCGGCCAGGCCTTCGCCAGCCAGCCGGACCCCACAGGCCGCCCCTCGGCGCGGCTCTGCCCGCCGGCGCTCGCCGGCCTGCCGGCCTACGTGGGCTATGGCCGGAGCGGGCCAGACCATCGGCGCGGCTGCGCGGGTGGGGAGCGGGCGGCGCCCGGCGGGGAGGACAGAGCCGGCCGCGGGGGGCACACGGTCTCCATCCCCCGTGGGCGCCACAGACCCTTCCGATGGGCCCCGAAAGGCGCCGCGCGTCCCTGCGGACGCCCCTCCCGGGGGCCCGGGCCCGGCAAGCCGGGTCCACCCGCCGCCCGAGGCCGCGTGGACCGCGCCGGCCCCGCCCTCCCGCGTCGGCCCCGCCCGCGGCTCGCCCCGCCTGAGCTGCTCGCCCAACCCGGCCCCGGCGTCGGCCCGGCCGCCCGCCCGCCCGCTGCGGCTCGTCCGCCCCCCGCTCCCCCACCCCAGGCTCCCAGCCTCCGCGGGCCGGGGCCGCGCCGCGGGACCGGGAGGCGGGCCATGGCGTCCTGCGTGGGGAGCCGGACCCTGAGTAAAGATGATGTGAACTACAAGATGCATTTCCGGATGATCAACGAGCAGCAAGTGGAGGACATCACCATCGACTTCTTCTACCGGCCGCACACCATCACTCTGCTCAGCTTCACCATCGTCAGCCTCATGTACTTCGCCTTCACCAGGTGCGGGGCGGGCCGGGCGCGCCCGAGGGCGAAGGGGAAGGGGCTGGCTGGGGACACGGCGGGGCGCAGGGGGGCGGGGAGAGCCATGGCCGGGAGAGGAAGCGGGCTCGTTCTGCTCCCCGCGCGGGCTCGCCCGCCGGCGGCTCTGTCCCCGAGCACACCCAGCTTCGCTCCCCTACCGCTCCTCGGGGACCGGCGCTCGTCCCTTCCCTGCGACCCACCTCCATCCTCCACCCACCCCCACGCCTGTCCCCATAGCGCCTCTCCCCATGCAGCGCCTCGGGCCACCCCGGGAACACGCGTGGCTCCGCTGGCGCGATCGCCCTCCCTTCCTCCTCCCCGGCTCACAGCCTCGCTCCCCTCTCCCCGCATCACGACACCAGCCCCCTCCTCTCCGGCCTCCGTCCCTGCCTAGCTCACCGCATGAATCATCTGGTATGCACCACTTGCAGCGCACATGTCCCCGCTGCAAACACCCCAGTCTACGGGCGTCTTTCACGCGCCATGCCCAGGCCCAGGACACAACCCAGACCCCTTCCCCGCGGAACTCCTCCAGGGTTCAGCACTCTCTGCCCACAGAATGCACTCCAGTGTGCGTTGCACGCAAGTCGTCTCGCATAACCCTTCTCGCAGCCCCAAACACGACCACAACACAAACTGCCAGCCATGCGTACACATCACAGCCAACATTCCAGTACTGCCACACAGAGCCAACCCATCACGCATCACACGGTGCCCGCTCTGTTCCGTTCTTACCCTGGCATGCATGCTGAAATGGGACATTGTCAGGCCTCTGGAGCAATGCCCGGTGTGTTGCAGATGCTATGGAAAGGGTTAAATAAAACACTCACACCACACACACTATAGCACAACTCTCTTACCGCCTGAAAACATGCATGCACACACACTCAAAACACTTCTAATATGCACTTGTGCCTAGGAGCTACCCCGCCCAACTCTTGTTGACCCACAGCTTATAGCTACCTCACTGAACATGAGGTCCCTCAGCCCCAAGTCAAGGAACTGATTCCTGCCTAAAGGACCAGGTACACCTTGGGTCCTACTTTTAAGGGTTTATGTTTTCTGAATGAACCTCTTTAAGGAAAGAAAATGTGTGTTTATACCAACCATGCTTAAGCACTAACTTAGAGATGTGGAGTTTTGGAGCCAGACTGTTGGTCGCAAGACTATTTGTGTGACCTTGGTTGAGTTGTTTAGCCTTTCTCTGAGCCTCAGGATTCTCATTTGTATAATGGGGATAAAATAGGTCCTTACCTAATATGGAGTTATAAGGATTAAATGAACATGTGTGAATGTACTTAACAGAGTACCTGGCACAAAATTAATGTCAGAACAGTTCAGTTCAGTTGCTCAGTCGTGTCTGACTCTTTGCGACTCCATGGACTGCAGCACACCGGGCCTCCCTGTCCATCACCAGCTCCTGGAGTTTACTCAAACTCATGCCCATTGAGTCAGTGATGCCATCCAACCATCTCATCCTCTGTCATCCCCTTCTCTTCCTGCCTTCAATCATTCCCAGCATCACGGTCTTTTCAGATGAGTCAGTTCTTTGCATCAGGTGGCCAAAATACTGGAGTTTCAGCTTCATCATCAGTCCTTCCAATGAATATTCAGGACTGATCTCCTTTAGGATGGATTGGTTGGATCTCCTTGCAGTTCAAGGGACTCTCGAGTCTTCTCCAACACCACAGTTAAAAAGCATCAGTTCTTCAGTGCTCAGCTTTCTTTATAGTCCAACTCTAACATCCATACGTGACAACTGGCAAAACCAAAACTTTGACTAGATGGACCTTTCTTCTCTAATATATTTATCTAACAATCAATGGTTCTCAGCCCATCCATAGAAACTGTACAGGAGTATATTTGGTGACCTCAGTATTGGGGGAACTTTTGCTATTTAGCAGGTGGGGGTTAAGGATGCTAAATGTGTAAACGCCAGGGATAGTGTTTAAGATAAAGAATTGTCCCTGACTCACAGGCACATATGTGCACCTACACACTTGTATACACGCAAGTGCCAATGGTGTCTCTCTTGAGAATCAGTGCAACTTTTTCAGATTTTCATAAAACTGATAATGTCCTCCTACATCACACTTGTTCTTTTCCTCCACAATCTATTTAACTCTTGGTTCTTATTTTGTAAGTGTTTATCTATTTGTGTGAATCTATCTAAAGGCATAAAGCATATGAAACAATTACTCTTAATGATTGAGGGAAACAGCTACTTTCATGGTAAAATATTCTGCTAATTCTCTGCTGTGGAGTAAGGACAGATCTTTTCAGAGTATCCAACCAAGAACATATTTCTAGCTTTGGAGAGAAGTCTTGTCCCTAATTATGGTTATCCTCAAATACTTATCATGTCATTGGATTTTACCACCTGGTATCTTTGTCTGTGTGGCCACTTAATATTGCTTAGCCCCTGATTGCTTATCAGTACGTAGAGTGAAAATATTTAGTAATACCTGTTAGGATTTCATTTTAAGTGTTCAGTTCATCTTTTTAGATCATCTGTATTTAGCTTGTGCGTGCTAAGTGGCTTCTGTTGTGTCTGGCTCTTGGTGACTCTGTGGACTAGCCCGCCAGTATTCTCTGTCCATGGAATTCTCCAGGCAAGAGTATTGGAGTGGGTTGCTATTGCCTGCTCCAGGGGATCTTCCCGACTCAGGGACTGAACCCGTGACTCAGGTCTCCTGCATTGTTGGGCAGGTTCTTTACTCAATATGTAATGAATAGTAAGTGCTCAGTAAACATTAACTATTATTATTATATCATTTCATTGTGTGCCGCTGCCTCCTACATTAGATTTTTCATTGAGTGAGGATGTGGTGTGCTCTATAATTAAGAAAAAGAATAAAGACTTTGGAAAATTGGACAGTGCTTTGCCTGGAGAACATATATGCCTGTTTCATATCAACTTCAGTTTTACTTTGTCTCATGTGGGTTGGCAAGGATGGAGTTAGTACAGGAGTTTCTTTGGAAATTAGAAAAGTAATTATGCTGTTTTACTTTAAATAATAAGTAGCAAGAATGAGCAGTGTGTTTCAACCTTTTACCCTATTATTCTAGGCCCTTTCAGAGCAGATTTCTCTTCCTCTTTTTTAATATAGAAAGTCCCATTCTTCTGGAAGTTCCCTTTTACAACATGTACTGCCAAAGCATTCAATAAATTACAGCAGTGAAAGTATAAAAAATGAGCGTGAATTTTAACAACTTGTCAAAAGTAATAGAAAAGGCATAATCTGAACTGTAGGCCATGGTCTTTTCCAAAATTGGTTATGATTTTACTTCTCCCACTAATTTCACAGAGACAGAAATCATACATTAAAGAACTACTTCAGAACAAGTTTCATGCTGTATAAAATCATAAGCACCATTAGTACAATTAGTACTTACTGTCTTACTCATTTTGGGTAGTGATTTATGACCCTTTAAACTGAGACATTACAGTGATCGCTCTGTCTTCTTCCATAAAGATTGAAAGTAATGACTTCTTAAATGAAGATTATTCATTTTGTGCTCTTCTGCAGTAAGAACCTTATTTTAGAACAGGGTTTGAGTTGGTGACTGTTCAGAGCAATTCTTTCAGTGAAACTTTAAAAATATGTCTTAAAGTTTGTTTTTCAAAAACCAGTGGTTGAAGGGGGGGGGAGGGGGGGTAGAATACTTTCCCGGTGTCAGATTACCAGTACGCACGAAACCCTACCTGGGTCATGACACATGATGCAGAGAGACCCAGCAAGAATTTAGGATTGCCAAGGATTAGGTGCCTTACACAGAAGTCCAAGACAAGTTTGCATTCGTCCAGCAGTGCTTTTGTTAAATGGCAACTAGGCCAACTCACTGTTGAATCATAGCGTTTCAGTCTGCAGTCCCTATCACTGTCATTCACAATAAAGCCAGATGCTATTGAATCCTGCCGCCTAAGATTGGAAAAAGCTCTCTTTGCCACATTTTAGGGTAACCAGTTTTAGAAATCAAACGCCTTGGCATATGTCTTATAAAAGGGTGTTCAGTCAACGTGGGGGCAAGGATAACCTTTGTCTTAAGCTCTGAGCTGGCCTTTCATAGGTTGGTAAACTTGGACTCGTTGACTAGCCTTAGTTTCAAATGCTCGGGCTTTAGATTTGAAAATGCCAAAATTTACTAGATCCCATTGGTAGCAGGTCACTCTCTCCTCAAGAGGCGCCTGGCAGTAAAGCAGTGAAATCACTCTCTCCAGTGATACTTGTCCAGCAAAAGTCATCACTTGCCCAGAAGAGATTGCCTTCCTGCAGCTTCCAGTACAGGAGGCATCATACACTGACTTGGGCTACTTTTCTCCTTAATGTGGGACTGAGGAGGCGGATGAGGGCAGGCACATGGCCAGACTTCTGATTGATTGATTTCTACTTGTTCGTGATAGTGGTTTTCACGTCATTTCCCTTAGTGGCTCTGGAGCTCCACCTTTTCTTCATCTTACCGTGGAGCCATCATTCCACCTTCTGTGTCTCTTCCCTCCTGGAAACCCGCCAGCCTCCCCTGTTTTTTCCCTTTAGACCGTATCAATTCCCATTAGAAACTGTCTCCTGATACTGCTGATTCAGTTGTCTCGAGCCTGTTTCCTTTAGGTACAGCGTGTTCTTTCTTTCCCAATAACAGAAGGCCTTGGCTGTCCTTGTTCCCGGACACCAGCAATGTTAAGTGATTGTCCACGGGAGCTGTGTGCTGGGGTGACACCAGCCCTGGAGGTGGAGGCATGTCCTGTGTTAGGCCCCCTCTAAAGAGGTCCAGTTAACCCTCTTAACATTCCTCTTCCTCACTTCCTATGTGAATCATTTCTTTTTATTGGATTAAAATAAGCACCTCTTTATATCCTTTCTTGTCCTTATTTCTGGTGTTTTTTGTCCTTAACTGGAGAAGGAAATGGCAACCCACTCCAGTATTCTTGCCTGGAGAATCCCATGGACAGAGGAGCCTGGTGGGCTGCTGTCCATAGGGTCGCACAGAGTCGGACAGGACTGAAGCAACTTTGCGTGCATGCATGCATGCATGGCCTTAATAAGATTATTCATTTCTTGAAAGGGAAAATGAGTCATATTTCTTCAGGGTCTTTATATATATATATTTCTTTGTGTCATATTTCTTTGGGGTAATGTATATAATGGGGTAATGTATATAATGTGTATTTCTTTGGGGTAAATAAGCACCTGGATGACACAAAGAACTATTTGGTTTAGATGATGCTTACTTTGGAGAGTTGCATGCATAGTATTGCTGCTTAGTGTTTAGCACTTTATATACAGTTCTATTACCAATGACAATACAGTTTATCTTGTGATAGAATCCCTCTCGCCCCAGATTTCTGTAGGGACGTTCACAAGTATTTTAGGGTCAACAAATTTGAAAGCCCAGGAGTCACAGGCAGCAAGGACTGCTTCCTGAGCCCTCATTGTACTCAGTTTAGTTCAGCAGTCTGTATTCCGCCCAGCCCGGGCCTCCGGCATCCTGGAGTTCATCTAGTTTATCTTCACCAGGTCCAGCCGGGCCTCAGTAGCGTTCAGAGCTGTCCTTCACTGCCCATGCCCAGGCTTTAGCTCACAAACCCCAGCTCTTTGGCATAAGACACGCCCAGGCCTTGACCACCCTTCCCTTCAGACCATCCTCCACACTACTTTCCTCATGACCTTTCAAAGTCAAGGTCGTGATCCCCTCCATTCCGCTTACAATTTTTCCCTAATCTCCATCACCTGTCAGGAGTGCCTGCTGGCCCCCGAGGACCTTTATTATAGAGCCTTACACCTGCTTCCATTGTACATGGCACACGCTGCAAGCCCAGGCAGCCCCACACCTGGTGCCAGGCTGGCACCTCCCTCTGACTTGAGAGCGCCTTCGGCCTACCGACAAGCCCATGGCATCCCTGGCAACCCACCTCATGGTCCTCTCCCAGACACCTTTCTTGGTTGTTCCTGGAAGCTCAGAGGAAGAAGTGTTTATGTACAGTTAAGTCTCCTGCATAGGAACGGATTCCTCCAAGGATGCATTCATAAGTCCAGTTTGTTCGGAAGTCCAGAGTTCACTGAGGTACCCAGCTAACACAATTGGAGGGCAGGCTGTTTCCCTCAGGCCTGATGTTGAAGGAACGCACGTTTCACATCTCTGGATGTTCACAACTTGAAGGTTCGTAGGTTGGGGACTTACTGTACTTCCAAACATCTTTTATTAGTATCTCTCTCCTATTGTAATATTTGTTTTTATATTAATTTATTGAGAGCAGATATCTTAATCATCGCAGAATACACACCCAGTAAAATGCTAAATGAGTCAAATATAAAAATAATTTATTCAATATGAACTTTCAAAAAATATCACTCTTCTCTGCCAGTTGATATTTCAGCTCTAATTCTCGAAAAGAATCTTTAACATTTTATAAGATGAAATGAATGTGGCCTTCAAAGCTGATATCAAAGTTAGTTAACATTGGTCCACTTTGTAACTCAAGACTGAGTTTTCCATTGGGAGAGAGGATCCTTAACAGTGTGTAGCCTCCTAAACATGACCCTATCTTTGTGTCTGTTTCAGAGATTCCTCTTAAAGAGATGAAAAGGAGAAGATGGCAGGGGGTGAGGGGACAGCCAACTTTGCATTTAGGAGTCAGGGTTGAAGATTCCTTACCTTCTTGGCCCCAGGGAGACAGCCATGGTTAAAGATTGTCTATGAGCGGAAAGAATTTGCTTGTTTTCCTTGGTCTTTTTGCTCACTGCCTGTAACCTGTTCAAGTTTAAAACTCCGAAGCCAAAGTTTTTGTGTTCAAACCTTTGTTAAAAAATGCTAGGGCTTTCCTTTCACTTGTCCTGCTTTTCGGGTTCTCTCTTGGGTAGGTTGCTGTTTAATCACTAAGTCGTGCCCGACTCTTCTGCGACCCCATGGACTGTAGCCCGCCAGGCTCCTCCGTCCATGGGATTCTCCAGGCAAGACTGCTGGAGCGGGTTGCCATTTCCTTCTCCAGGGGATCTTCCCGACCCAGGGATTGAATCCATGTCTCCTGCATTGCAGGCGGGTTTTCACCATCGAGTCACGGGGGAAGCCTTCTCTTGGGTAGTTCTCTGTGCTAAGTAAGACAGGGTGACGTGAGGTGTTTCAGCCCCTGGCTGGTCAGCGCCGACGCAGGGGAGTTATCTGCATGGGCCTGGGCCCTGGCTCCTCCTCATGTTCCCTGGGTCACGCACCCGCCACGGCCTGGCCTCTTCCCCTCTCTGGCACCCACCACGTTGAGAAGGCCTGCTCTGTGCCAGGCCTTGGGCTGGGGGCCCTGGAGCTGCTGCGGGTGAATGAGAAGGGATCTTAAATGACAGTTTTCCTGTCATCTGTCCATTTGGTGTTTTCTCTGTGTATGGTCAGGGCTACCCCAGCATGCTGCTGCTGGAACACCTCCTAAATTTAGCAGAGCGAGGGGAAAAGAACTTTGCCTCCCTGGGCTCGTCTGTATCATATGGGTCAGTGTAGCAATCTTGACCTCCAGCCAGCATTCCAGAGGCCCTGGCACCTACTTCGTTCTGCCTCTGTCTGTTGTAACTGTGGGCAAGATAAAGCAAGAGCTTTATTTTCCTCATCCTCCAAGCAATGATGATACTTCCCCGGAGAACTATGGAGTGGTCCAACCAAATGGCAGCTGGAAAAGGCCTTCGGAAAGTTCAGCGGCTCCAAGACCGAGGTGCCTCAGAGGGGCCTCAGAGGGCCTAGCAGAGAGGCCAGGGTGCTGCCCCAGCCTCGCAGTTCCCAGCCTGAAGTCCTCTTATTCTTTGTTGCTGCAAAGCAAAATGTCTTAGTTGAACAAGAATCGTGAGACCAGGAAAAGTCAAGATGGGGCTCTGGCAGCCCTGACTGCGAATCACAAACTTCCCCAGAAGTGGGAACCTTATTAGTAGTTGTAGTTAGTAGTTAAGTCGCTAAGTCGTGTCCGACTCTTGTGACCCCATGGACTATAGCCTGCCAGGCTCCTCCGTCCATGGGATTCTCCAGGCAAGAATACTGGGGTGGGTTGCCATTTCCTTCTCCAGGGGATCTTCCCAACCCAGGAATCGAACCCGGATCTCCTGCACTGCAGGCAGATTCTTTACTGACTGAGCTATGAGGAAAGCCCGAGGGAACCTTATTGCCCCCTGGCAAAGCCTGAGGAGATGGTACCAACTCCACAAACAGGGACCAGTCTCGTGTGAACAATTGAGAGGGTTTTGGGGGTCTAGGGGGGTTTTGTTAGGTTAATCAGAGGCTGTTCCAGCAAATTAAAAACTTTTCTCATGGGCCGAAGTTATACTAAGATAATTATTTAATTTTTGTGTCTTACTGTGCTCTTCATCATGATTCTCTCAAAAAGTCAGGACTATGTCTGTTCATCTTTATCCACAATGATAGGTGTCGGCTAGCTGAGTGGGCAAAAATTACAAATTAATTACTGACAGGTCGTCTGTGCCAGGCACTGTTCTAAGTCCCTCACATGTGTTAAGTTATTTTATCCTCACAGCAACCCAGTGAGGTGGAACTGTTACTCTCCTTTGATAAACTGAGGAAACCAAGGCACAGAGAGGAGGGATAATTTGCCCGAGGTCACACAGGCTGATAGTGTGAATTCAGAATTCTGGCCCAGGCAGTCTGGCCACAAACCTTTCCTCCTTGTCACTGCACCGAACAGCCTCCTAAAGGGGAAAATACGTAACCTTTGGGGTCAGTAAAATGCAGATTGTGATCATTTCCCCCTTCAAGGGTGTTAGGAAGTTTAAGAGAACTAACATGCAGAGCAGCTATAGCTAGCCTTCTGAGTGAGGCACAGACCCAGTGGATGTCAAGAGATAAACCCTTTTCGTCCTCTGATTGAAGGTCTCTGGAATCTGTAGTGTGGTCTTTGTAGCCTTAGTAGCCAAGTTGCTTTTCATGATTAAGTATGGAAAATGTCCGTATCCCTTAGCGTTGTGGTTAAGTCTCTGGATGCCGGGGAGATGAGGGTCTCACAGAATGGCCCCGGTCAGCTAGTCGGGAGGCTGGTGGGCAGTGGGCCGCCTCCTCGGTCACCCATTCCATTCTTTCTACGTGCCCACCTTTTGTAGGCAGTGTGTGAGTGCCCTCTCTGCTCTCAGGAAACCCAGAGGGCCTAGTGGAGACCCCTAGTCTGATCTGACTCAGATTTCTTCTTTAGCTCACCTGCCTACCCTTTGGTCTTTGATCACAGGAGCGTGATCTTCCTGTACTGTGTTTTCAGTTTTACCAAAGACCTTGCTGTCCATCTTTGATACTTCTTTTTTTTTCTAATTAGGCAAATATAAAACGGCCAACTTTTCAGACTCGCTGCTATTTTATTCAGGTTTAATCGGCCTTTTTTTTTTTTCTTCTCTTTTTTTAACTCCTGAAACTAGGCCATTCTTTGATCCCTATCTTTCTAGTAAGATTGCTCAGAATTTACAAAATTGCAGCTTCATTGTTTATCACCGATCCCAAGTTCTTACAAATTTAATGTTGATGTATAATCCACTTTTTTGGAAAGTAATATATCTACATTGCTTAAAATCCAAGATATTCCACCGAGTGTATGGTGAGAAGTCTCCCCAACTCTTCATTAATTCTCTTGGGATAAAACAAAGTCACCATTTCTTGGGTGGATTCCCAGAGACCCTGTGGAGCTCAGCACAAGTTACAAGTTTCGTATACTGATTTGTGCTCTTCTTTTTGCACAAAAAGTTTTTTACTATACTCCCGTTCTGCAAATTGCTTTGTTTACTTCATGATCTCTTAAATTACTCTGTACCAGTTAATTAAAAGCATCTTCATTGTTTTTATGGCTGCCTACTTTGTAAACAAAGGTCCGCCTAGTCGGAGCTATGGTTTTTCCAGTAGTCATGTATGGATGTGAGAGTTGGACTATAAAGAAAGCTGAGCACTGAAGCATTTATGCTTTTGAACCGTGGTGTTGGAGAAGACTCTTGAGAGTCCCTTGGACTGCAAGGAGATCCAACCAGTCCATCCTAAAGCAGATCAATCCTGAGTATTCATTGGAAGGACTAATACTGAAGCTCCAATACTTTGACTACCGGATACGAAGAGCAGACTCATTGGAAAAGACCCTGTTGCTGGGAAAGATTGAAGGCAGGAGGAGAAGGGGATGACAGAGGGTGAGATGGTTGGATGGCATCACCAACTCTGTGAACGTGAGTTTGAGCAACCTCCGGGAGTTGGTGATGGACAGGGAAGCCTGATGTGCTGCAGTCCACGGGGTCGCAAAGAGTCAGACACGACTGAGCGACTGAACAGCAACAAGTACTTGCTTGTGAGCCAGAGCCATAATGTTTTAACGTCTCTTTTGGGTGGGCATTTGGTTGTTTCCTTGTTTTGCTAAAACATACAGTGCTGTGGTGAGCAGCCTTGTACATATGTCATTTTTGCATAAATGAGGGTGTATCTGTGAGATATATTCTTATACATGGAATTGCTGAGTTACAGAGTATATGCATTTATAAATTAATGTGTTGTCAAATGGCCCCATAAAGGTAGTGTGTGAGAATACCTGTTTATCTGTTTCTGCATATCCTCACCAGCTCAGTCATTAAATTTTTGCCTTTTTCCATAAGGTAAGGAAGAGTTATGTTAGTCACTCAGTCATGTCCAACTCTTTGCATCCCCATGGACTGAAAGCCCTCTAGGCTCCTCTGTCCATGGGATTCTCCAGGCAAGAATACTGGAGTGGGTTGCCATTCCCTTCTCCAGGGGATCTCCCTGACCCGGGATTGAACCTGGGTCTCCTGTGTTGCAGCAGATTCTTTACCATCTGAGCCATCAGGGATAAAGTAGATAAAAGTGGTCTCTTTGTATTGTTCCAGTGTGTCCATATCTTACCATGAACAAGATTGAGCATCTTTTTTTTTTTTACTTGCCTGAGAGCTGCTGGATTTTTCTACTCAGTGAACTGTCTCTTCATATCCTTTGTCCACTTTTCTATTTGTTTTTCTCTGTCCATTTGTTGTTCTTTCTGTTAATTGATTTGGTGGGGAGAGCTTTGTGATTTGGTGAGTTAACCCTTTGCCTTCATATGAGTTGCAAATATTTTTTTCCAAGTTTATCTATCACTTTTCCTTGGACTTTGCTACTGATTTCTTTGGCGTGCAAATTTGTCAGCTCTCTCCTCTGTGTATCATGCTTTAGAAAGACATTCCCCACTCTGAGGTTGTCGTGTCTTTTTGGGGGGTGTATAGGTTTGGTTTTTTTTTTAGTTCTCCCATCATTTTTTATCTCGAATTTTGTTTTGTTTCAACTTTTAGTTGTTTGAATCATCTAGAGTGTTTTGGTTTAAGGCATGAGTTATGAGGCTCTATCTTCTTTGCCTTGGCCACAGTTACTCATTTTAGCTTTGCTTTTATTTTGTAACTTACCAATTGCATGCCCAGTTCACCTCTCGTATACCATCCCTGTGCATCTTCCATGAGTCAGGTGGGATTTAGGATGACAGGTAAGTTTTCATAAGGCAGTTTGGCAAAGGGGAAAGATCATTATCTTCAGAGTCTAGCGGGCCTGGTTTGAAGCTGGCTCTGCAACTTCTTAGCTCCACAATCCTGAGCAAGTTACTGAACCCGTCTGACCTTTGTTACCTCATCTGTAAGATGTGGTTGATATCAGCCCATTTTGCAGATGGGTTGTGACAATTAGAGATAATGTCTAGAAACTGCCTGTTCATGCCTGAAAACACAGTAGGTCCTGTCATCATTAGCAGTGTCAGTAGTGTGACTTGGTCTGAATGAGGACATTGTGTCCCCACCCCCGCTGTGTGTAGCCATTCTTCAGTAAAAGCGAATGTTCCTGGGAGTTGGATACAGGGCTTCCCTACATAAGCCAAAGGGCATGGCAGGTGTGCCCCAGCCTGGCATTTTGAAGTTGTGTTTATAACCTCTGGGCAAATGTTTAATTGTTAGGATGACCATTAAAATAAGATTGCACTTTGTTATGAGAAGAAGTCTGTCCGATCGTAAAGAATGGTTTTGTAGTCAGATTTCTGAATTTAACCACCAAGTGTTGTTTGTCCAGGATTAGTTCAGTGCTGTTTGGCTGTGTGGTGATCTAGGAAACATTTAAGACCTATATGACATCTTATTTCAGAACCTTATGTTCAGTCCTGTTGTAAGTCTGGAAATAATTTCACTGGGTGCAGAAACTTAGCAGCCTAAACAGGAGTTGGTATGTAAGTTAACACTTTTAAACCACCACCCAGGACTCAAGTCCTTAACGAGGTAATAATTGCTTCATTCCATACCTTTTCATGTGTGTATTCTGATTCTCAAGATCTTTTTTCTATGCAAACTTGGTTTTCTTCTAAGATTCTTCTTTGACCTGTTTCTTTTTATTTAGTAATATTCAATCTTAAATAATTTAGCATTTGTCTTTTGAAAACTTTCACTATAGACAGTCCTCCTCCAGATAAGCCCAGTTTCTTTTATCATTTTTCAATGTATGGCTACTAGTTTCCTCATCTCTAAACCATGTCCTTCCATTGTGTTTCTTCTCATAGTTTCTCTTACTTATCCTACTTCTTTCTAAACTGGAACACTGAACTTCCCTCTACCAAGCTTCCTGATAATTATCAATACTTCAGAAAATCTTCCAGCTGTTTTTCTGTTTTCCTACTTTTGTTTGCTTCTCTGAGCCCCAGATTTGTTACTAGAATCTTCTTTCTTAATTAAAACCTAAATTTTTCACCATCAGTGGTAAGAAAATTTCCATTTCGGAGATTTTTGTTGTTCAGTCGCTAAATCATGTTGGACTCTTTTGCAACCCCGAACTGTAGCCCACCAGGCTCCTCTATCCATGGGGTTTCCCAGGCAGGAATACTGGAGTGGGTTGTCATTTCCTTCTCCAGGGATCTTTCCAACCCAGGAATTGAACCTGTATCTCCTTTGTTGGCAGATGGATTCTTTACAACTGAGTCACCAGGGAAGCCCTTGGAGAATTTTACTTCATTGTAAAACAGTAAATTTTCTTCCATAATAATCAGTCCAGAAATAGATTGAGGGCCTACTGTGTCCCCAGGCTCTGTGGATACAGGTGTGAATAATTCCCTGCCTTTAAGTGTTCACTTTCTACAGAGAAGACAGATAACATATGAACCAACAGACGTAATCTTTTCAGTTTACTGGGGTTATGGAGGAGTTAAACACAGGAACATGTGGGAAATGACCAGGCAGGCGCAGGGCGGAGAAGGTTGTCTCCTTTACAATTCTTAGGTTTAGAATTTAAATGCAAGTTTAAATCTGGTATTTTGTTTTCACTTTTCCTTTAGCATTTTTTTGGCTAGTACTTTCTGATGGCGTTACACTGCCCCGTTTTTGTTCATCCCTTGAATAGCCAACTGCCCAGATTTGACAAGTGACTGCATAATCTCATCGCCTCATGTCCTTCCTCCTTATTTTTTGAGATAATTCTTATTTAATTTATTTTTGGCTGTGCTGGGTCTTCGTTGCTGGGCCTTTCTCTAGTTGTGGGGCTTGGGTTTCCCATTGCAGTGGCTTCTGTTGTGGAGCATGGGCTTCAGGGCGTGCAGGATTCAGCAGTCGCGGCTCCCAGGCTCCAGGGAGCAGGCTCTGTAGTTGTGGGGCATGGGCTTCGCTGCTCCGTGCCATGTGGGATCCCCGTGGGCCGTGGATCAGACCTGTGTCCCCTGCCTTGGCAGAGGGATTCTTTGCCACGGAGCCACCAGCAAAGCCCTGCCCTTCCGCTTTATAATCCTGCGCTTCCTTTCTGACTCCTGAACAGTTTTCTGCCAGTCTCTGCAGTGACGGTCCTCTGTGTGTGTGTGTGTGTGTGTGTGTGCTCAGCCATGTCTGACTCCCTGAGACCCCATGAACTGTAACCCACCAGGCTCCTCTGTCCATAGGATCTCCCAGGCAAGAATCCTGGAGCAGGTTGCCATTTCCTTCTCGAGGGGATCTTCCTGATCCAAGGGTTGAACACGTGTCTCCTGCGCCTCAGTGACTCCCACCACTGAGCCACGTGGGAAGCCCCTTTGTAAAAGAACGGTGATTCTCAAATGCTTGTCCGAGTAGAACGTGTGTTGGGGTGTAAGGTTGACAGTGCCTTTATCATAAGAACTAGGCTTTACTATGAGGCTGTATTATTTTAGGAAATACCGTAGTGAATAGTAAATAGTGAATATAATGAATTAGCTCAGCAAAATAAAGTTAGCAATCCCCAGTTTTTTTAGAACATGGAACTTGTACTCTTCTAGACTGATTATAGATTCAAAAGTAACAC
This sequence comes from Muntiacus reevesi, assembly GCF_963930625.1. Classification (NCBI taxonomy): domain Eukaryota; kingdom Metazoa; phylum Chordata; class Mammalia; order Artiodactyla; family Cervidae; genus Muntiacus; species Muntiacus reevesi. The sequence continues at coordinate 13,196,560 of NC_089260.1, forward strand.
TCAGTGTTCCTTTTCTGTTTTCAGGGATGACTCTGTCCCAGAAGACAACATCTGGAGGGGCATCCTCTCTGTAATTTTCTTCTTTCTTATCATCAGTGTATTAGCTTTCCCCAATGGTAAGTGACGTAATGCTCTGTCACATTTCTCCTCTGCATTGTGCTCTTGTTGGTATTTTTGAGATGCATGTCATCTAGAAGATGAAACTGGAGGGTGGAATAAAAAAAGAATCTGAGTGTTGCGTGGTGACTAGGGGAACAGGCTCTGGAGGCAGACTGCCCATTCCGCCATTCCTAGCTCTGTTTCCTCGGTCCCTCTTTAAGACGTTTCTGTCTGAAATGGAGAGAAGTACAGTGGAAGAGTTAACTGAATTAATACCGTAAAATACTCTGAATAGTGACTGACGAATCATAAGCTCTCAGTGAATGTCAGCTGTTCTTATTGCTGTTTTTGGTATTATCAGCCAAATTGTAAATTACACAATTACTGCTCATTTATTCCTTTTTGCTAAAGATGGGGTCAGTGCTGTAATGAATATTAGTTAAATAACTTGTTGTCTTTAACTGAAAACTTTGCTGGGATATAAATTTTCATTATCAGGTTAAAAAATTACTACTATGAAATTTTCCTCTTTCAGCGTTACGGAGTGAGGCAAAAGCCTTGGTCTAAAAACTAATTTGGTATTCTGCTGCACTTAAGATTCACCCCTTTCCTCTGAATTGTCCCTAACAAGTTACATTATTTTTTCTTATTCTGCTTCAGTACTTCCTCCCTGGAATATTCTTATTTTCTGCAGGTGATTTTCTAAATAGTCACTCTTTGTATCCTGTTTCTTTAACATTTAGGGTATTTTGTAACTTGCAATCTTTTTTTGTGAGCTGTGCTCCATGGGTCCTGCTCAGGTTTTAAATATGATGATTTAAGATGTGCTTCTTCTCCATCCTCGTATCTATTCAGTAGAGTATAATCTGTAATATACAGAGCTCATTATGAACGTAAGGGATGCTACCTGGAGCTGCACCCTGGTGATAGGATTCCAATACCAATTCCATTGTGTGTGTGTGGGTGTGGAGGGGTGGTGTCCCTCCGCCGCCTAGCATTGCTGAACATCAGCTGGGCGTCCTGCAGTTCTACTCAATTTGACACTGTCTACCTGGGGATAGATTGGATTTCACAGGTTGAGTCCCACCAGGCTGCTCCTCCCTCCACTCAGATACCAGTCACAAGTCCAGGGTGTCCCCTGGCTGTAGATCAGAGGTTCCCGTGACCTCCTCTTTGGGTTTGACTAATTTGCTAGAACAGCTTGGGAGACCAGTTTACTCACTAGAGGACTGAGAATATTAATCAGCAGCCAGATGCAGAGATGCTTGGTGGGAAGGAAGGAGACCCTTCCATGCTTCTCGGGACGCCATTCCCACCAGACCATGTGCTCACCAACCCAGAAGCTTTCTGAGCTCTATCCTTTCAGGTTCAATGGAAGTTTCATCACTTTGCTGATGACAGATTAAATCTTTGGCCATGGACAATTGATTTGCCCGCCAGGCCCTCCCGCATTCCCAGAGGTCAGGGCGGGTGGCTGAGGGTTCCTATCTCTAATCACCTTGTGGGCTCCAGGGCCTCCTTCTTGAGCTGCTTCATTAATGTAACAAAAGACTCTTATCACTTAGGAAATTCCAGGAGTTTAGAACTCAGTTCCAGAAAGGGGACAAAGATCAAATACTTGCTTCTTATAGATCACAGTACTCAGGAAAGTCCCCTGCATACTCACGAGTTCTGTTCCAGAGTGCATTCGTTAAGTCCAGTTTGTTCATAAATTCAACAACGTTAGGTACCCAACTAATACATTCGGCTACATAGTACATTGCTATAATAGATTTATAATACTTTTCACACAAATAGCATATTAGGAAAAACAAACCCAAAAGATAAAAGCATTGTTAGTCTCAGAGTACAGTACTTTGAAAAGTACAGTGTTTTAGTTGCTCAATCATGTCCAACCCTTTGTGATCGCATGAACTCTCCAGACTCCTCTGTCCATGGAATTCTCCAGGCAAGAATTCTGGAGTGGGTTGCCACGCTCTTCTCCAGGGGATCTTCCTGACCCAGGGATTGAACCTTGTTTTCCCACATTATAGGCAAATTCCTTATCATCTGAGCCACCAAGGAGGCCTGTAAAGTACAGTCATACCAGCTATACCATGGCTGCTTTCACACTTGCTTCTGGACACCTTGGGCTTGAAATAAAGATACTGTACCACTGTACTCTGTACAGTGAAAGTGAAAGAAAAGTGAAAGTGAAAATTGCTCAGTCGTGTTTGACTCTTTGCAATGGAATTCTCCAGACCAGAAGACTGGAGTGAGTAGCCTATCCCGTCTCCAGGGAATCTTCCCAACCCAGGGATCGAACCACGGTCTCCCATGTTGCAGGCAGATTCTTTACCAGCTGAGCCACAAGGGAAGCCCAAGGATACTGGAGTGGATAGCCTATCCCTTCTGCAGCAGATCTTCCCCAGTCAGGAATTGAACCTCGGTCTCCTGCATTGCAGGCGGATTCTTTACCAGCTGAGCTGTGAGGGAAGCCCACTCCGTAGAGTACTATACGGTAAAGTGCACCAAAGCACAGACACCCGTGGAGGATGCGTGCACATGAGGGTGTACACCAGACATGTGAACTCACTTACGTGATTGGACACGCAAATGCACGTTCACATCTTTGAATGTTTACAACTTGGAGGTCCGTATGTAGGGGACTGGCTGCATTATACATGGCAAGTCTTTCAGGTTTTCCCACAATGTTGGCAGTGGAATTTTGTTCTGTATTATTATTTTTTTTAATGAGCATTTTTCTTTTTCTTTTTTTTTTTAATATTTATTTGTCTGTGCTGGGTCTTAGTTGTGGCTTGCAGCATCTTTAGTTGTACCTTTCAAACTCTTAGTTTCGACATGTGGGAATCTAGTTCCCTGACCAGAGATTGGACCTGGGCCCTCGGCACTGGAACCGCGGAATCTCAGCCCCTGGACCACCAAGGAATTCCCTCTTCTGTAATTTTGTGGGTTCTGCTGGTAGCGTAATAATCCAACCAGTAAAACCATGATTCTGAATCCTTTGGGGAGTGGATTATTCTAGATGACCAAGTTATTTAGCAGCTGAGTTTAGTTCTCCAACCCCCCTCAAGCTTTTAGACTTTTACTTTTATTTGTATGTTTTTAGTGAAAACCTTTCAAGATATGAAAACCTGTGTCTTAGTGTAGGCTGCAGTGATAGAATACCATAGACTGAGCAGCTTAAACAGAAGATTTCATCCTATGACAGCTGTGAACCTATGAAACCAAGCAAGCTCTGTGCTTCCGGAATACAAGAGCCAGCCAGGCACAGAGCAGACATTGCTATTCCCAAAAGAAGAGACTGGCAAGAAGGAAGGGGTGACAAATTCTAGGCCGAAACTTAGGAAGGCAAACTCTGTGAGATCTCAGGGTTTAAGAGTAAGCCTCCTGGACTTGATGCCCCGCCTTCCAGACCCCCAGGGGCAGCGGTCTGCCCCCGCAGCTTGCCCAGTGGGGGTTGAATCCCCGAGACTCCAGTACACTCTTCTCCCCGGCTCTGCTGGGCATCCGTCTTGCCCTTGGAAACTAAGGTGAGGCTGTCCTGCTCCTGTCCCGCCATGGCCCTGTCATGGAAGTGGACAGATGATCTCTGAGCCACCGTGGGGTCCTTCTTCCTAGGTCTAAAGGATAGCAAATGTTCACAGTCAAGTAGCTCTGTGGTTTGGGCCTGAAGGATCCAGGAAGTCCAACCGTCTTCACCTTCAGGGTTAGAATTTCAACATGTGAATTTGAGGGGACGCAAACCTCCCGTCTACAGCACCTACATACCTTATGCAGATAATGACCAAACATAATTTGGCCTTTCCTTGGTGGTGAAAGTTCTTATAATACACAGTGATTGCAATATGAAGAGATGTTCAAGATACAGAGAGGTCATGGAATGAAGAGGCATTGGCCCAGCTATGATATTCACTTTGTAGGAAACATCCCCAGTGTTGAACAGCTTTTCAAGTTATTTGTCTTACTTTCTTTCTTCCTCCCGCTTCCAACACACAGGACTTCACAGGCGGTGCTAGTGGTAAAGAACCTGCCTGCAATGCAGGAGACATAAGAGACTCAGATTTGATCCCTGGGTTGAGAAGATCCCCTAGAGGAGGTCCTGACAACCCACATCAGTATTCTTGCCTGGAGAATCCCCATGGACAGAGGAACCTGGTGGGCTGCAGTCCAAAGGGTCACAAAGAGTCGGACATGACTGAAATGACTCAGCATGCATGTGAGCCCCAGCACACAACATCTCAAGATTTTAGGTTTAGGGACAGGTTGGACTTCATGGAGCCCATCCTGTCTTTCAAGGGCGCTGTGCCGTTGCACAGCTTAAGTGACCACTTGGGGCATCGAGCATTTTCTAGACAGTGGTGGTCCCCCTGAACTCTGGAACCTGGCCTTACGGAGGTGGCCTAAGAATGTAGCCCAGAATAGATGGTAAACTGCATCTCAGATTTGCTACCAACACAAGGCCTGCGGCTGCCTGAGCCCCGAGGGAGGGGGAGTAGGTGACAGTTCAGCTGGTGGGCCCTGTCTCCCCCTCAGCCCCTGCCTGCTGTGTCCTGTGTAGGGCAGTGGCCTACTTCCCAGCCATCATTTGATGCCAGGGCCACTGTTGATCCCTGTCTTCTTGTTTCTTATCTCATTTGTCCCCCCACCATCTTTTTTTTTTTTTTTTTTTCTAATTTTTATTTTAGATCAGTCAATGAGAACATAGTATGTGCGCAGGAAACTAATCAATCCAGAGATGTGTGTGTCCTTCCAGCCTCCTGTTTTCCTTGGCTGGGTGTTCATTCTTGCCTGTTTCTTCCCAGCTTCGAAGGTTTCTTTTCTGCTTTTTAAAAAAAAATTAGGCTTGCTAATTCTAAGAGCCATGCTGGAAGTTTAGGGATTCCCAGACTCAGCCCTCCATAGTTGTGATTTTACCGCCTTTCCTGCTGGACTCCAGCAGGCACTGGGGCTGTGGTGCTTCCCCTAAGATCCCCAGAGCCCTGAGCGGTGGGGATTGCATCTGTCGGATGTGACATTTTGCATGATTTCTGCTGATTTCTCCTCTCTTCCGTCGTGGAGACCTGTCATCTTCAATGTGCACGCAACTGGCTCAGTCTCTCATGGTGGGACTGGGCTTTTGTTTTACCTTTTGGAAAGATAAAAGCTGTTTGTTTTCATGCTTTCCCTGCCTGCCCCGACTTTGTGATAACATGCAAAGCAGGGAGGACCCGCAGAGTCCTGCTTGGTTTACAGCTGATCCCAAGGCCGGCCAGTCACTCCTGGACCACCCTCAGCCGCTGCCGCCGCCTGGGGTTGGGGCCCAGCCCTGCACGGCCCGGACTCAGCAGAGCCCTGGTCTTGCCTCAGGCTAGGCCGGTCGTGAGGTGCCTCGTCTATCTCCTGTGCATTTCTATGTCTCTCTGCCAGTCTCTGGCTCTTTCTCCCAGGAGCGCCGTCTCAGGGCCTCAGTTGACCTGTGTCTGGGGTGCTTGGACTCCACGTCCGCAGCGGGGAGGCTGTGCCTTTCCTCCTCTGGTGCCCACAGATATCAGCCCCCAGATTGATCAGACCCTTCGCCCACACAAAGGACAGAGACCTTCAGCCTTCTGTGCAGGAAGGGTTAGGATGTCAGAGAGGCCGTGCTTGGAGGGACTGTCGCGCAGCCACGTGTACTGAGCGAGCCCACTGTGTCTGCCTTGTTCTCCAAGGAGCCAGTTACTCTACATCAGATCAGTGAAACCATAAGTTTCCACATTAAAGAATGCTGTCCTTGAACATCATTTTTTGAATCAGGGGGTGGCATGGAGTTGATGCGGCCAGGGACCTGGCTGGCCCCCTGGGAAAGGGTCCCCCCGGGCATATGACTGGCCCCTCCCCCAGCTGGCATTCAGACGCCGCCCTTTGCGGGAGCTGTTCCGCTGGGTGGATGGTTCTCTGAGTGGGATGGACACGCCTCTTCCCATTCCAGTCTGGCCACCTTGTCTTGCACTCTCCCCACCCTTGGCACAGATTCTCTAATTAAGTATTGGAGTGAATGGGAGGAACGGAGGCCAGCGTCTGCCTTCTCCTTGAAAGACAGTTTGGGGGAAGTGCCGCCAGTAGATGGCATTCCCAGAATGGCTCTGCTTTGGCAGATTCAAGTGCATCTCTCCTTGACCTAGTAAGGGTTGCCCTGAACGTTTGCGCAGAAGCCTGCATTTGGTGCTCTGCATATGTCTCGTGAGTGTGATCACGTTCACGTATGCTCTCTGCGTGCTAGGACTGGCCCGCTCCTACAGGAGGGGGCCCTGTGGTTCTTTTGGTACAGAGTCTAGGTAGCAAGACCCTTGACTTTCTCCGTAAGGTCTGTAACAATCGGTGTGCTTTTGGCCACAAATAATAGGAAACCTCTTTCAAAGTGGCTTTAAAGAATAAATAAAACGTTTGCTTTCTTGCATCCACGAGAGGTTCTGAGAGAGAGGGGTTCAGGGGTGGCTAATTGGGCAGCTCAGTGACACGTGAAGACCTGGGCTCTCTACCTGTCTCTGCTCTACCCGCTTCATCGGGACTGAACTCTGCTGCCCTCGTGGATTTGGGACCCCTGCAGCCCTGCTGACGTGCAGCCGTGGATGGTGTCCAGCAGCAGAGGAGGCTCCGTCTTCCCTGCACCTTTTTACGAGTGAAGAGGCCTTTTCTAGAAACTGCAGCATGCGTGCCCTCCCTCCTTTTCGGTTAGGCGTAGGCCCTACGCCACCTCTGCTCCAGGCTGACCTGCAGACAGGTGTTTAGAGGCTGGAGGACCTCCCAGGCACATTCATAGATCTCCAGTAGATCTCCACTGACTGGAAGAGTGGAAGAGAACCAGGATTGCCTCCATCAGCTTAGAATTTACTGCTGGGTTACATGGAGGGGGAGTGGAGGAGACTCAAGCAGACTTTTTCATTTGACAGTCTAGACAGAGTGAGTGATGGGGTGGGTTCCAGAGTTCCTTCCTTCCGATAAACGCGCTAGGAGAGAGACCCCAGGGGGAGACCTGGGAGGGGAGGGTCTGTTACCTACACCCGCTTCTTTCCTGTCACCTTCTCTCCCATTCTCTTTCTTCTGGTTCCCTTGAAGAAAATATTTTAAATGCCACCTCCACCTCCTTAGAGCAACTGGCCCTCCCATGTAAGTGTATTTTTAACTATGCCACTGTGTCATTGGAGTGTAATTATAACTGCGTCACGGTCACCCGAGTGAAATTTAGAAACCCGCTGCATCTCCAGCTGGCTGCGAAATTTCTTTCAACAGGTGACTCCTGTGTGCCTTTCCAACTGCGGAGGGGCTCCTTTACGGTTCCTCCGCTTCTACCCCCCCGACCCTAGGCACCCCGTCCTTATCCTGGGCCCCCATTACCCAGCCCACGTGGTCTTCTCAACAAATACATGTTGCATTAAGTAATGAATCTGTCAGGAAAGAAGTTCACAGAATTAGCCTTCTCTTGTCCTCTCCTCGTCTGCAAGAAGAGCACCGTTCAGCTCGTCTTCAGGGTATTTTGAAGAGGGTGAGATCTCTAGGATGTCTTGATTTTTCCGAGTTTACCCTTCTATTTGTCCTCATCTGATTTCTCTGAGCTTAGATAGTGCGAATCACATCTCCCTGAGGCATGAAGATGATCCAGAAGATTCATTGTCTCCTAAATTAAAAGAAGAAAAAAATATTATCTTCCCCCATTCTGTCTCCTTCCCCACGACATTTTTTTTTTTTTTTGATAGAAAAATTCTTTCTTAGGTTTGAAATTTGCTGAGAGATCATTTTATTTGCCTTTTCTAGGTTTTTCCTAGAGGAATTTCAGCTTTCATCTAGTACTAATCAAATATCTTGCAATTTCCTTTGTCAATTACACCCGATAAAGCTGAAAACAAGATAATAAAGGGAAGAGGCAGACTGCGAGGCTCCGAGGCACAGTCCTGCCGCTGCCGGAGAGGCCGCTTCTGACTTGGGTTAAAAGGAGTCTGTCTCCCTAGGGTTGGTTCTTGGAGCTCAGATGTTCGTGGATGTGACCATAGGTTGCTGGCAATTCAGGCTGTGATCTTACGTTTTGATTTCCGAGGAAGTGTTTTAAATGCGTGCTCTCTGCTAGCAAAGACGTTTGGTTTCTGTTTTCTTTTGAAATCAAACTGGCTGTTAATATCTGATTGAAAATGAGGTATTTCAGTCATAGGGACTGACAAGAAAGTAAAACATGTAGTTTTTCATAATGTGTCTTGTGCGAAAACCACCTTCGTAAATCAAACCAGCACTGGTTTCTCCATCACCACCCTGAGATGCCTGCCCCGTCTCTCCTGCATAATTGAACTGAGGGCCCAGACTTTTCCAGGCAGCTTTTACGAAATCAGAAATAAAGTATAGACAAGAAGTCCTGCCCAACCCCCCCACCCCCCACCCCATGAGATGGACCACCCCTCCTGGTGTCCCGGCTGTAACACTGGGCAGAGGAAGACCACCGAGAAAATAGTTTGCAGGGGAGTAAGATCTGTGGGCAGGCATTGGGGTGAGGTAAATGGTCCAGGATGTCTCTGCCTGTGTGGGCAGGTAGATGCTATAGGAGGCGTGGTTTTAGAGGTGACTTGATTGGCGTAGCCAAGTGTGCATGAACACCAGTGAGTGTGAGTATCAAGGCTCATCCTATAGAAACTGCCAGCCTTATCTTCCATCTTTTAGAAGGCAAAACAGTATTTTTAGCAATATTATTGTCTCTGATAGTGAAGAGACTGTGAGTAATAGTGCTGGCATCTACTTCTGAAAATACTACACGAAAGCATTCAGTTTCTTCTTAGGAAGAAGAGGGGGGATTGGACAACTGAAATAAGGCCTGGACTGGGTTTAAAGTTAGCTCCTGAAAGGTCACCTAACATTCCAGGCTGGCCTTATAGCCTACCTTTTGTAGGTAAAAGGCCCTGGTGCTCTGTTCCCACCCACCCAGTTCAGGGCAGAGCTCCCTGGGGCTCCGCTGTCTCTTCTGAAACCCCCCGCATCAGATTTCTGAAGTCTTCCTGAGGTCAAATGCAAGGCAGAAAGGGCAGTTTTAAAAATTGTATTTTATGAGAAACATTTATGATGTAATATTATGGTGTATTATGTATATTATGGTGTATATGTTGGAGAAAAGGGGGAAAAAATTCCATAGTCATAAATCAAGATAAGGCTTTAAAAAACCAAATTACAGTGCTGTAAGATGGACATTCGCTCTCCAGGCCTTGGGACTTGTCTGTCTCAGGAATGACAGCCGGATAGAGAGACATAAGTCTTGAGCTGAAGCAGTTGCACGTTGGGTTGCAGAGAGCTTAAGGCCCCATCAGCCCCACATTCCTCAACCACCCTATCCCCTTTTTACTCTGAAATGGCCCTGCTGAGGGTTAGCTAGAAGAAGGGGCTGAGTTCTCCTTTCAGAAGGCCGCTCTTAAAGTAACCACAGGCCGGCGATGACTTTGGAGGCCTTTCTGCTGGTCAATGTGCAGGCTCTTGTATCAGTTCCCTGCCCCCTCTCTCATCCTTCCCATCTTTCCAGACCTTATAAGTTCCACATCACCGCAGCACTAAGCTCCATCACTAGCTTGTTTCTCTCTGCCCCTCTCCCGGCCCCGAGACAGTCCTGGCTCAGACCCTCCACGCTGAGCCCTGGCCCCGGTCTCCCGAGCTGGCCCAGTTCTGGCAGTTGATGGAAAAGTACCGTGGGTTCTTCAGACCTGAAGTGGAGTCCTGGAGAGGTATGGCCGTGAGTTCCTTATGCCCTGATGCCTTTATCTGTGGAAAGGGAAAGATGGTGGTCCTCACATCATCAACCAGGAAGACTAAGGTGTAGTGTGTCTGGTCCCCCAGCCTGCTACCCAGTAAGGGTTAAAGGAAAGCTCTGCTGAAACTATTAGAATCAGGAGTGCTCTTGAGAATAACACTATGTGGTTTTAAAAGTATCGATCAGGCATGGAATTCCTTTGTAAGGCAAATAATAGATCTTTGAGTTTCAGAGTTCACCTTGTAAAAGGAAATCATAGAGAAAGCTGCGGTCCCCTGTTCTGTCTGAAAGGTTAATTCAGTAGTTTGGATGGAGTAACGCTTGCAAGCCAGACTGCTACTGAAAGACAAGTCATTCCTGGTGACAGGTGAAGAAGAGCATTTGAAAGAGAAAATTAACTTAAAAGATGACAAATGTAACCATCAATTTTCTGGTAATTTGCAAAGAAAGTTAACCAGGTTGTGTTACCTGGAAGGAGATTCTAGTTTCTGTGCTTCACTTTGCCTTTTTTGAGAGAAAAAACAGCTGATTAAAAAGAATACAGGTATCCCTTGCAGTCCGAATCTTTGCTGTCAGAAATCAGAGGTTAACTTTCAAATTTCTCAGTATCTGAGCACTCGCTGCTTGCCATCCAAAACTCAGACACTATATTCATTTGGATAAAGCAGAGTCCCCCACATTCTTAACTTCTGAACTCTGAACATGTAAACCCAGAATCTGAATCAGTATGAATGTGGCTCATCCAAAGAAAGCAGTTAGAATATGTTTCAGTGTAGCCTTTTTTAAGAAGAAATAGGCCATTTGGAATGAGTTACAGAATAAAAATTACAATGTAATGTTCGCTTCAGGGAGGATTCCAGGTCACAAGCAACAGAAGCTGACTCTGCTGATGCAAGAGCCTGTTCTCAGATGTTAATTGGCTGGAGGAATCCTGGGAGGGCTCAGAAACCAGCCGCCCCTCCTGCCGCCAGCTAACCTCTGAGCTGGCCTATCACCCAGACCTGGTCTATGAGTGAGCCTTGACCAGAGTCTGTCCCGCTGTCACATCTGCAGTGCCTGCTAGATGGAACTGCCCCTGCCTGCAGGGTCACCCGCGCGAGGGGTGCCGCCCCCCCCACTGTCCCTGCCAGCCAGGATCTCGGGCACCAAGGAGGGAGAGGAGCACTCTCTACACTTGCCTCCACTGTCCGCAGCCCCTGATGTTCCCTAGCACGGGTGCAGCTGTAGGATCGGGACCCAGTTAGAAAGAAGGCTGGGCTGCAAGTTCTGGCCTGTCTCCTGGAGATAAGGGATCACACTGCTGGAAATCCTCCAAGTGCAGGAAGGCCTGGGCAGCCCCAGAATAGGTCAGGGGCCCTCTAGAACAGTGATCAGTATTTGCCAGCTGTAACCCTGCAGTTAGTGGTCACTCAGTTTAGTGGATCAAGGCCCAGATTACTTGCATTCATCTCCTGTTACTTTTTTTTTTTTTTCTTTTTAATGAGATAAAATAGAAGGCAACATATTGTTATATCACATGTAGTAAGTTTCATCCTGTGAAATTTTGGCTTCCCTTTTGTGAAATCTGGTATCTGCGTGTCTGAACTGGTCAGAGGTATTTTGTTACCAGAGGTCATGATCAGAGGCCCCGCACCAGCATGTTCCCGGCTCCAAGGCTTTGCTCTCAGTGTCACTCCCCATCTCACTTGTTTGCCAAGCACAGCGTTTCTCTCTTTTATTGTCGGTCCATCACAGTCTTGTCTGCCTGTCTGACACACACACGATTCCATCTGTCTCTCTCTTTCTCTCTCACACACACACACAGGATGTCCAGAACAGAGCTGTGAGGTTTCTTGTTAAGATCCAGTAAGTATTACATGCAGTAAAAGGCTGGTCTAGTGACCTACTCACTGTCATTGTGTCCATGGGAAGTTATCATCTGATTCTGAAGACAAAGCTTTAAGAAAAAGGAAAAAAAAAAGCGTCTGTTATGGTTCATGCCTGTTACAATTGTGAGGACAGTTGTTACAATGTACATAAAAGCTTTCAACCTAGACTTTGACCTCCCAGAATTTTCCTAGAGAAAAAGTATTGACAGTAGAGAGGCTTTTTAACCCTTTATCTCTGTGGAAATCAGCAGCACTGTCTTTATTTTGGTCTTGGTTTGAAGGCAGTCCGTTCTGACCTTGTAATGTTATCTCCGCAGGTCCGTTTACCCGGCCTCATCCGGCCTTGTGGCGAATGGTCTTTGGTAAGTTACACATTAGTCAGTTTCAAAATCCATTCTACTCTCAACAGATCTTTTTTCCTGTTATGTTAGGGCAGTTTTTCATACCGCTCTACTGTAAAACTTAATACTTTTTTACTTTTTGGTGTTCTGGTGTCAGTTTGTTATTAAAATGCTTAACCACAAAATAAAGTGCTGGTGACAACGGAAATTCTCATACACATGAACTGTTTCAATCCCTCCCACCCCCTCAACCTCCCAACACCGCTGTCCATTAACGCACAGGATCTGATGTGAGGGAATGTGGCTTGTTCTTCCTGACGTTGCTCTTCACCAGTGAAGCTCGCATGCCTCGTATGAGCGTGTTTGCCTCGTCAGCATCCAGGAGGGACTGAAACCCCAGCAATCTCCCCAGTGTCGCAAATGGGAAAGAACTCAGAAAACGAGAGTTCTTAGCAAAGAGCCCTGATTTCAACTACGGTTTAGTGATGAGTGTCACATATATGTGTTGGGTCTCTTATGACGTTTACTTGATTTCTAGTCCAAAGAGTAAAACCACCTGAGTGGATTTAAATCTTATCTTCAAAGCTCTGGGACTTGGCTTCATCTTACCTAAGTAATCATCCAAAAAATTATTCAAGGTTCAGAAAGTGTAATCTTACGCGAAGGGACGCTTAAAATGGAGATTATACCCAAGTCTGTTTATTTTTCACCCTTCAGAGATCACAAGTAAGTCTCTCTGAATTCAGTGGGGAGTCCCGGTGGGTCCAGCAGGTGTTCACCGAGTCCCGAGTGGGCGGCTCCTGTGGCCCTGAGCCTGCAGGCGGAGGGGCCCCCGGGAAGGGAGGGCGGCTGTAGCAAGCACCCTGGGAAACAAACCAGTAATCTGAGCAGAGCAGATGTCTCCCAGTGGCAGAAAGTTTATTAAAACCACAAGAAGAGACATTGACTAAGTAGCCACTTTCATTTGGGGGTGATGGGAGGCTCGAAGGAAGTGTGCTTAAGCAGAAACCTTCCTGCAAAGAAGGATCCAGGCAAAGATGTTGGGAGGTGGGCCAGGCCAGGAGAGGCAGAGCCAGGCACAGATGGGACCACAGAGCTTGGGAAGGGCTGGGGGATGCAACAGGAGGGGGTTTTTTTGTTGTGTTTTTGTTTTTTTTTTTTTAGGTAAGTACATGAGTCATTTTCATTTCTCACAAGATAGCTCTGGTTGTGTTATACTTATAGCTCATGGACTTAATATGGCCACTTCAAAGCTGTGAGTCATTTTCAGCTAGATGGCTACATCTAGTTTTTCTAGTTTTGTATGGTCCATTCTAGGTAATAAGCAGTTTTATTTCTTCCTTGGAGTTCTGGAACCCTTTGATAACCTGATGAGAACTATAGACCCTTTCCCAGTATACACACATAGGCACACACAGTTTTGCCTATAATATTCAGGCCTTCAGGGAAGGCATTTTAGAAAGCCTGGCATTGAAGCCCAACTGTGAACTCTCGTTCACAGAGCCTCCTGGTCCACACTTTCTTTGTATCCCAAAATAATTATTTCAAAAGGGTCATAATGAGAAGGTGTAGTGGGAGGTATTTGCAGTGAAAGTCTGTAAAAGTAACTGGTACATAATAATACCTAGAAGGCTATCCTATAGACGTGTCTAAAAACGCATGCGCCCTGGGCCCTGGGATACACGACTGAGTCAGCCGTGTACTCTCAGCCATCCCCCCGCCCTGAGGACCAGGAGAGGCCTCGTCTGCCAGGCGCTCCGGAGGATTCCATTCCAGCCAGGGACACTCTCTCCTCTGGAGCAGCTCCCTGGGGACTGGTGCCAGCCCACTTTGGATGGGGCTCTGCGGTCCAAGGTCATTTGTATTACAGCATCTAGATGTCCTCCAGAAGCATTTTCTTCCCAGCAGATTTGAAAAGGAGGGAAAGTCACAAAGCCATTGGGGGCTGGTTCTCAAGTCTTTCTAAAATGTCTTTGCAGGTTTTTGTCTTCTTACAGTAGATTATTGACTTTCTTTTTCAAATGACATGGGGCGATTATTAGGCTACCAGTTACGATGTGATCATGCTCACAGGGGTTAATGTGGGGTGTAAGGGGGGAGATGAGCGACCCTGGGCCACCTCTCACCCCTCAAACCGGGCCAAGTCAGGCCTTCCTTGCCCGCCTCCAGTCCAGTCTCCATGCAGGTGGCCAGAGTCCATCTCCTGAAGTGTTCTCTAGGTCATCTGATTTTCCTATTTGGATCCCAACAGGGGCTCCTCCTTTGACTTAAGGTCAAGTCTGCGGTCTTGGCGGTAGCCCTGAGCCCTGGCCATCCCTTCCTAGCGGCCTCACTCCCTTCCCGTCTCCGCCAGCTCCCAGCCACGTGCGGACAGCAGGCCCTCTTTCCAGGAACCCACCTGCTCGCCTCTGCCTGCCTTCCTGGCCCGAGTGCAGCGTCCTCTCATCCACCCCCTCCAGCTCTCAATGTCAGCATCCCTTTCTCAGAGGGGTTACTCCACCCTTCGGTCTAGATGAGGACGGAGTGTCAAATTCTCATCAAAGGAAAACTGCTGTCACACGAGGGGTCTCCACAGCCCACGTTTCAGCACTGGTGTCTGCTTGGGGCCATAAGCGATGGGAGTTTGCCGTCTGACCCCGGCTCCCTGCCCGGGCCTGAGGGTGTTTCTTGTTCCCGGCAGGGCTCAGCGTGCTCTACTTCCTGTTCCTGGTGTTCCTTCTCTTCCTGAACTTCGAGCAGGTTAAATCCCTGATGTACTGGCTAGATCCGAACCTTCGCTATGCCACGAGGGAAGCAGACGTCATGGTACGTACTTGTCCGTTGACCCCTTGGGTGCAGGAGGTAATGTTGGCTTCACATCTTAAATTGGTCCTACGTCGAAATTTCTCCCATATTTCCTACGTAGATAACCTCGGCACCAGTCTCTGCGTGGGCTGGTGTGGTGCCTGGATCCACGAGTGACCCAGTCCAGGGATGTGAATCCTCTCTTGGCCCAAAGCGGGTGGCAGGAAGAGGTGAATGTTACCGTCAGTCATAGATGGGAACTCTGCCCCTGACACTTGTAAGTTGGTCCACTTGGGCTGTGGACCTGTAGCCTGTTCCCTCTTCTGTAAAGTGACATAGTACTTCTCTTGGACATTTACTGTGACCTAAACGAGGGCCTAACATGGTGCTTTGCACGTGCCTGGTCCTCCAGTGGTGGCAGCTCAGCTCTGTCAGTGTCTCCCGAAGCCCCTCTGCCCCCCGATTCCAGCCCTGATGCTCTGATCCTTCCCACCTGCTTGCCATGAAGGGGCCAAGTTGTAATGAGGGAGGCCATTTCATTCATTATTTTATGAAGCCACAATAAATAATTTTGTTCTTGGCTAAAATGACTAATGTGCTTTGGCTTTTAGTGAAGAGATTACTTTATACTGTAATACTGTTCTTTTTTCAATTTTTTAAAGGCCTGACGTTTAGTACAGGTTGAAGAAATACCTAGCGACAATCAGAAAAGAAGAACAGCATTTAGGCCATAGATGGGTCCTTGTTTATCAAGCAGGAATGTGGTACAGAAGAGTTAGCTAAAAGTCTAAAAAGTGATCATTCTAGCATAGTCAAGATTGGTCAGACCCTTCTTGGAATGGTATTTCCAGATTTTATCTTTAACTTTTATAAAGGACGTGTTACAGACAAAAATAAGAAGGCCAAAAATTATTTGAAGGTCTCAAGGATTATTGACTTTCTTTTTCAAATGACGTGGGGCGATTATTAGGCTACCAGTTACGATGTGATCATGCCCACAGGGGTTAATGTGGGGTGTAAAGGCTCTCATCCATGGCAAGTGCCACACGTTGAAATGCAGGCACCCCTTCCCCCTGAAAATTAATATTGTAACTCGGGGTTGGGAGGGCAGTCATTGAAATCCTATGAGAGACAGTCTTTTATGTAGTTGTTTGAAAATTTGCTATGTTCCTAAATATTTATTCTGTTCAAAAATATGTGATCTAAGCTTCAGACAAGCTTTCAAGCCCATCTGATATATAGACTGGTCGTTTGGAGCAGCGGTCTATTGTCTAGTAAATACTCACTGAACTGATAAATCACAGGTATGACTTGGGAGGAGAAAAGCGAAATATGCACCAAACATTGTAATACATTGAAAGTGAAAGTCGCTCAGTCGTGTCTGACTCTTTGGGACCCCATGGACTATACAGTCCATAGAATTCTCCAGGCTAGAATACTAGCTGTTCCCTTCTCCAGGGGATCTTCCCAACCCAGGGATCGAACCTAGGTTCCTGCATTGCAGGCAGATTCTTTACCAGCTGAGCCACCAGGGAAGCCCAGTAATACTGAAGTGGGTAGCCTATCCCTTTGCCAGGGGATCTTCCTGACCCAGGAATCAAACCAGCATCTCCTGCATTGCAGGTGGATTCTTTACCAGCTGAGCTACTAGGGAAGGCCAATACATTGAAATACCCACCCAGTTCTCAAAATGCTAAATGTGAAAAAGATGTGTCATAGAATCAAGAAAGTGTAATGATTTCAATATGCAGTGCAGTGGGATAAAGAAAAAGATACGGTGCTATTAGAACTTGTCTACTCTGAGAGGTCAAGGAATGCCTCTGTAAGAGCTGATGTTTATTGTTGTTGTTGCTCAATCATTAAGCTGTGTCCCACTCTTGCGACCCCCTGGAATGCAGCACACCAGGCTCCTCTGTTCTGCATCTCCCGGAGTTTGCTCACATTCTTGTCCATTGAGTTGGTGATGCTATCTAAGCTGACGAGTGGGAATTAGCCAAGCAAAGTGGGAGAATAGGGGGCCAGGCCGTTACTCAGGAAGGAGGATCAGTCTGCATGGAGTCCCCCGCTGGGGACCTGGGGTGAGTCAGGAGTAAAGGAGAGAAGGAATGAGAGGCAGAGAAGGGCTGTTCCTGAGGCTGGGAGATGTGGACAGGAGGTAGGAGTACTTTGTGACTGTAGTCAGAGACCCTGAAGGTGTACAAGCAGAGGAGGTGCCTGACCTCAGCTGATAGTTCAGCGGGTCAGTGAACATTATGCCCCGTCTCCAGTCGGGTTTTGAAAATGGGGGAAGGAAGAGTGTACAGGATCAGCTGACTTCTTCCTGGGTAAAGCTCCGTGGAGCAGATGGCTTCAGACCTGGGCCACGTGGCGGTGCTGATCCCTTGCCCCAAATTAGGTTTCTGCTCCCCTGTCCCATTGGACATCCACAGGGCTTCCTCCCACAGGGCAGGGCCTAACTCACAGAAATTCCTTCAAGGGTGAGGGGGCTGACGGGAGCCTGTGCTGTCTGTACGCGAATAATTTCCCAAGAGGGGACCCTAAAGAGGGTGGGTACGTGTGTTCTTTCTGCTTCCATGGTCACCAGCTTCCCCAGGGAGGAGTGAGCGACAGAGCAGGGCAGGAGGCCCAAGATCCTTCCACACTGCCCTCCCAAAACACACGCGCACACACACCCAAACACGCACACCCCCCCCAAGTACGCACCCCTAAACACACACCCCAAACACACTCAACCCCAGAACACGCACACACTACCAAACACACAACACTCCCAAGCTCACACCCCCACACACCCTCCCTAAACATGCACACATCCCCAAACACACACACCCAAATATACACACCCCTAAACACACACACCCAAACATGCACACCCCCCAAGTACACACCCCTACACACTCACCCATGCACGCACACACTCCCAAACATGCACACACCCCCAAACATGCACCCACCACATACTCCCAAATGCATACCCTCCAACACCCCCAAACACACACCCCCATACACGCACACACCCTCAAACATGCTCAACCCCCAAACATGCACACACAACCAAGTACACACCCCAAACACACACAACCCAAGCACACACACACCCAAACATACACTCCCAAGCACACACCCTCACTCAACCCCCCACACACCCTCCCTAAACATGCACACATCCCCAAACACACACCTCCAAACATATACACCCCTAAACACATACACCCATGTATGCACACACCCCCAAACATGCACACACCAAACACCCCCAAACACACACCCTCAAACACCCCCAAACACACACCCCCATACATGCACACACCCCCAAACATGCTCAACCCCCAAACATGCACACATCTCCAAACACACACCCCCAAACATGCTCAACCCCCAAACATGCACACATCTCCAAACACACACACCCAAACATGCTCAACCCCCAAACATGCACACATCTCCAAACACACACACCCAAACATGCACATACCTCCAAGCACACACACACCCAAACATGCACACACCTCCAAACACACAAAGTCCCAGACACACACATCCCTAAATATGCACACACTCCCAAACACACCCCCCCCAACATGCACACCCCCCCAAACACACATATACCCAAACACACACACATTCCCAAACACAGACATGCCCCCAAACACACCCCCCCCCCAAGCACAAACACACACACAACAGTCTGATTTATAATCTGCAAAATCATTTCATCTGTAGAGAACTGATTATAGAGATACCTGTTAAAATCTTTACAGTCTTCAGCTGGAGGTGTGTAGTCAGAGTGTCAGCTGTACGTTTCATAGTTTTAGAAAGCTATTACAGTTGTCCAAGCAAGAAATAACAGTGGCATTGAGTTGGAAGAAAAACACACTGGGAGGTTAAGGTGTTGGTGTTTGGTCTAGTGTTGGGCAAGCAGCGGAGAGGTGACGCTGTCCAGACCAGCGGCAGGTCGGCTGGGAGGGCGGGCTCCGTGCTCCCCCCTGCTCCCTCCTCCCTGCATGGCCCTCGAAGTCCTCTTTGCACGCCCCTTCCTCCCGCTTCCAGGGCTGTGCCTGTGTGTGCGGCTCCCCAGCTGCCTTAAACCGCGGCGTCCTGAGTCCCTCCCACGACCAGGACCTCGACCTCGGGATGTTCCAGATGTGACCACTGGCAAATTTGTTCCTAATGATTATTTGATAATATAATAGTTCTACACCAGCAGATACACTTAGCTCTGTGTGGTGCCTTCAAGGTGCCTTCCCATTTTTTGAAGCACAAAAATACTCTCCTAGAGAGTCAAAAGGCCTCCAAAGTGGTCTTCAACCCGTGATTGCCCTCAGAGCAGCCTTCTGAAGGCAGAACTCAGCCGTCTCTTATCCAACCCTCTGCAGCGTGCTGCAGTGTAAATAAGAGGATAGGGTGGCTGCGGAAATGGGAGTTGACTGAGCAGTGAGCCCTCCTTAACCTAAGGAGTAACCGCTTTAGGCCAAGGGTGTCTCTGTTGTCTATGATTCCTGCAACAGGCACCTGCTCCAGAGCCTGGAGAGAGAATTGTCATCCCATTGCAGTGCCGTTTGGCTTTTTTTAAACCTTATCTTGACGTACCCCTATTGATTTTTTTTTTCCCCTCTTTTTTTCTAGGTTTTCCACTTACACATCATAATACCATATCAGAAAAAAAAATTCAGTTTTTAAAAATATCCTTTCGGCTTTGCAAATTAGAGTGCATTTGTTCTGAGAAAGCTTCAGAAATCTGAGGCAGTGGGTTTCAGAAGAGAGAGAGGCACACCCCAGTGCTCCTTTTGCTCCTTCAGAGAGTATTGTTTCTTGAATTTGAAAATATTACACTTTACTCTTACTCCTTCCTATTTGATTAATTTGGAAGAAGCTAATGGGAAATGTAGAACTCTCTGAGAAATTTTGTCATATGATAACTGCTTTCATACAGTTTAAATACAGAAATAAAAGGAAATTGATTTGAAAGTTTTTTAAACTATATTAAAAAGAAAAAGATATTAGAGACGCAACCTAAATTCTTGAAAGCTTTATAGTGTTTAAATATTTAGATTATGTAATATTATACATTGTTGGGTGGAGGAGTAATTCTGCTTTCTTCTAATTTCTGAAGTTGGATGTCTCAGTCTTTCTTCTTTCCTAATAAAAACATTTAAGGGTGTGTATTTTCCTCTAACTTCTGCTTAATTGTATCTCATCATTTTGATGTGTAATATTTTCATTATCATTTAATACTGAGTATATTTTAAATTTCTATTATGACTTCTTTTTAACTCCATGATATTTAGAGGTGTGGTTTTAAATTTCCAAACCTGTTGGGTTTCTATTCTTTATTTATTAGGATTCTGTGTTTTTGTTACTGACTTTAACACAGTTGCCCTATGGACAAGCGACATGGGCTCTGTGATGCCAATTCTTTAAGATGGGTTAGTGAAAGTGAAGTCGCTCAGTCGTGTCCGACTCTTTGCAACCCACCAGGCTCCTCCATCCATGGGATTCTCCAGGCAAGAATACTGGAGTGGGTTGGGATTTAAGCCTTTGTAAAATGATTTTGTTTCCCACTTTATTTAAGCTTTTGCAATTCAGAACAAAGCAGTTCTAGTGTATAAACTCTAATACTTGTCCATTTTTCCTCAAACATCTTCAGTTACTAAAACTTTTTATTGGGTAGGACATATATTAGTTGTCAAGATCACATCAGTTGTTTTCATTTTATTGTCCAGACCCTGAAGCAAGTTGATTTCTAGAGCATTACTAATTATTTCCATTTTATCTTAAATAGGAGTATGCTGTGAACTGCCATGTCATCACCTGGGAGAGGATTATCAGCCACTTTGACATATTTGCCTTCGGACATTTTTGGGGCTGGGCCATGAAGGCCTTGCTGATCCGAAGTTATGGTCTCTGCTGGACAATCAGTATCACCTGGGAGCTGACCGAGGTAAGGAGGGGGCCTGGGCTGCTATCCAGATGCTGTAGCGTGGACAGTTTGTACGTGGGAGGAAGACAGTCCGTCAGTTAGCAGTCACGTGATCTATTCTCCAGCTCCTGTGGTATGAAACTATTTAAATCCCAAGGGATATTTTAAGCCTTTGTCAAACACAGAGAAGCTCCCTGTCAGCTTCAGGCCTGCTCTATCTCACAAGTCTTAAAGAGAAACAACTGGAATCAAGCTGAAGAATGGAGTTAAAGTCCCGAACAACACAGTTCAGTAGTAATGAGGACATCTGCTGAGAAGTTAATAGGTGCTCCCCCCACTAACTAGTTTCCAGTTTGAGATAAATAGAATTGTGGTGTTTAGGACCTTATGAGTGCATCCAGGATGCTTTGTAGCTGAAAATGAATTACCAGTAGAGCTCAGCTATCTCAGTAATCAAAAGTTTGTCTCATTTACTGAATTTAAGAGATATATTCTTGAAAAACTATTAGTGAAATGATATTCTGGGAACTGGTTCATTTATTGTTCAATTATTATATTATTCTTAATCATTCCCAGGGAACAGAATTTGGCTGTGTGCACAGTTATTTCTTGATTATCATTATTCTTCAGTGATTGTGCACAGGCCCATCATTGCCCTGATCCTAACTTAGCAAGTGTTCCGGGGCCGTGAAAGTCACTTCTATTAATGTGCCTCTCAGGGCCCCAGAGGCCGGAAGCCTGAGTCCAGGGTGTCGGCCAGGTTCACTGCTTCGTATCCTGTCCCGGGCTTCTCCTCGCTGCCTGTGGGTTGCTGGCCGCCCCCGGCGTTCCTTGGCTTGTAGATCGCCTCGGTCTCCACCTTTGTCCTCACGCGGCCTTCTCCCCATGTGCCTTCACGTGGCGTTACTTCTTTGAGGACACGAGTCGTATTGGGTTAGGGGCCCGCCCTCCTCCAGGACGACCCCACCTTGCTAATTACATCTCCAGTGACTACATTTCTAAATAAGCTCACCTTAGGAGGCCCTGGAGGCTAGGACGTCCAACGTATGGGTTTTAAGGGGGCCACGATTCAACGCGTAACAGTGCCTGCCACTGTTTGTACATCATCCAGAATCTTCCCCGTGGCCTGGAAGGGCAGCGTGTATCCCAGTGTAACAGTGGAAACCGGAGCTCAGAGCCGAGAGTGGATCCAGGAGTGCTTGCTTGTGAGCACGCCCGTGTCCCTGCCCCTGTTCCTCACACTCACTCTCCGACTTGCAGGCGTCCTCAGGGCCTCAGCCCGTGTGACCTGTGCGAGGCGCTCAGCCTTCCGCACCTCCCTGGCCTCCTGACCCTCCCTTTCTTTGTTCCCCAGCATCCTGTCATCCCCACGTCCTGACACTTCTTCTCTAGACGCCTCTCCAGGTCATCCCTCTGATCCCACTTGTATCTAATCTACTCTCTTCTTAGCTGAATTTCCTGTCTGCTCCTGCAACACTGTCTATTTCAAAGTGATCCTTACAGACCTCAACCCCATCACATGCTTCTACTACAAACGCCTCCCTGTTTGTCCATCACTCTTAAAGCAAAATCAGGACTGGGGTGGGGGGGACTCTGAACAGCCTGCGAAGGCCGGTGTGAGGGTACTAGCTGGCCCCAGCCTGTCTCCCCAGCCTCTCCGAGACCTCTCACCTGCCCTCTGCTCCAGTCAGCTCTGCTTCCTGCCTGCACAGTTGCTGTGTCCTTCCCTCCCAGGAAGCCATCCTCTGAATTCTTCCCTCTCTGCCCTGCGTCCTCCGCTGGCCGGGCTCACATTGGTGCCCCTGCAAGTAGAGCACCCAGCCCTTCTCTGAAACACTCGGCCTACATTAGATACGTGACGGGTGTCTCTTTTCTGCTAAATCTCATGCCTCCAGAGGGCGGGGCCCGTGTCTGCCCAGTCCCAGACCCCAGGGCTCTGCCTCACATGGGCAGACGCCCCCAGATCCATAGTGAGTGAGTGACGATGACTCTTTCCAGCTCCCCCGACTCCTCTCTCTCTGGGCTCTCTCACCCCTGAAACCCGGTATGATGCCCTCAGATCCATAGTGAGTGAGTGAAAATGACTCTTTCCAGCTCCCCCGACTCCTCTCTCTCTGGGCTGTCTCACCCCCCCAAACCCGGTATGATGCCCTCAGATCCATAGTGAGTGAGTGAAAATGACTCTTTCCAGCTCCCCTGACTCCCCTCTCTCTGGGCCGTCTCACCCCCAAACCCGGTACTTTCTAGAAAGGCTCCTCAGGCAGATGTGTGAGTCCACATCCACTCCCCTGCACTCCTGTTTCAGCAGGTCTGTGTCATGGGCTTCTGCAGAAGTTTCTGTCTGCCTCATGTGAGTTAATGCTCCATGACATGGCTCAGACCTCAGAGTCAGTCCCAGGCGGTGAGCCGCCTGCCAGGGGTCAGCCCACAGCCCCTCACCCTCACACACAGTAGCTGTTCTGTATCTTCTCAGCAGCAGGCACATCAGGAAGACAGAATCCTTGTATTTGTGTTGTTTTGCAGCCTTTGAGAGGGCTTTCCACGTGGCACTAGTGGTAAAGATCCCGCCTGCCAATGTAGGAGATGTAAGAGATGTGGGTTCGGTCCCTGGGTCGGGAAGATGCCCCTCTTGCCTAGAGTCCCACGGACAGAGGAGCTTGGTGGGCCACAGTCCATAGGGTCACCCAGAGTTGGATACGACTGAAGTGACTTGGCACACCTGCGTGCACAGTCTATAAAATGCTTTCATGAATAGTTCTAGTTTGGAGCATTTATTTTATTACTTCAGAGGTTTATAATTATGGGGTTGCCTCTTTCCAGAGAGCTGTCAGGCATTGTCTTTATAATTTCAGGCCCTCTTAAAAGCGAGCCTTCACGCAGTACACTGTGCTGCTCTGGACACAGCGAACAGGTCCTTTGTTTTGGGCAGAACTATTTCTGTAAAAGACTTCTGTTCCACCCTTGATCTCACTGTACCCTCTTTTCTGGAATGTCTTCACTTTCATCTCCATCTCTTTAAACCAATCATTCCTGTCCTTAACCACCCCACTCCAGCCTGTCTCCCTTCCAGAAATCTGCCACAGTTGCCATCTCTCAAAATAAATCTCTTCAGTGCCCCTGCGGTTCCCATTTATGTCACTATTGTACCACTTGCCACAGCTTACCTGATTCTGGTGTTCTGAATACATGTCTGCTTCTGAATAAGGCTGGCCCCTGCCCTTGAGATCAAGGACCTTGGTCCATTTTGTCTCACCACCTTGTACTGCTTCATCGTAGGCACTTAATAAAAGAGTATCACTGCAAATCGGTTAGTGTGAGATTTCCTGTTAAGCTAATTTACAGCTTACTATTTTATTGAAATATCTGTAGACCATTTCTAAAATACACAGCTTAAATTCTCAAGCTGCTAGTTTCAAGGATTCGGTGCTCTGTAGGCAGTTCAGAAAACTTTGCTCCCTTTCCTGTCCAGGGTCCATGTTATATGGTCATGAACCAAGGTGATTTATTGGTAGTATTTTTCAAGATGGGTCATCCTTTCTTTAAAACCCTGTGTTAAAAATAAATTTTAAAAAAGCACTGTTTGGATTAGCAGTACTTTGCAAACCGTCATGAAATAAAAAATAAGAACCTGGTTACAGAACTTGGTTTTATTTCTTTTTTTAATACATCAGTGAAACCTAAAATGTCAACAAGTTTGAACAAAAGAGGTATACTGTTAAAAAGAACATTATCTTTCAGGATGTTACCCCAGGTTTGTTTTATTTTTCACAACCATCATCTCTCGTGTTTCCCAGCTTTTCTTCATGCATCTTCTCCCCAATTTTGCCGAGTGCTGGTGGGACCAAGTCATCCTGGACATCCTGCTGTGCAATGGGGGCGGCATCTGGCTGGGCATGGTCGTCTGCCGGTTTCTAGAGATGCGGACTTACCACTGGGCAAGCTTCAAGTGAGTCGTCCTCCTCCGGGCCCTGAGTCACGATGTGAACTCACGATGTGAACCTAGCTGCTCAGTAGCCCGCAGCATGAGTGCGTTCTCTGATGACGAGGAGTAAATTATACATCGGTCACTGGAGCTCAAAAATGGTTCTAAACCCAGTTTCGGGCACTGATCCAGAAAATGCTGAATCATTTACGAGTTTCTCAAATCCATCCCCTCTTTTCTTATCCTTATTCCCCAGCCTGCATTCCGACTCCCACGGCTGGATTGACTGCCCTGTCCCCAGGTTAACCCCTCTAAGCCTCCTGCTGCTGTTGCCCAAGAGATGGTCTCAGCACCGTCAGAGCCATCCTGTCATTCCCCTGTGATGGTTTCCCATGGGCCTGAGGACAAAGTCCATGGGCTTGGCAATTATAAGTAACCTATTTATTCCGTGTCAAACTAATTTTGGTATATGGTATAAGGGAGAGATTTCACAACACTGGATCTGATTAACCAGTTTACTCCATCCCTTTCATGAGTAATCCTTTCTTTGGCCACTGACTTCAAAGGACTTTTTAATATATTTCGAGCAGTATATACTGTAACAAAATCTGTAGCAGCCCTTTATTTTGCTGTTAGCAACCTTCATACACAGTATCTCATTTGAGCCTTACATCACCCCTAGGGGTAGACACACCACCATTCTCTTCATTTTAGGGATGATGGTACTATGGTTTCGGTTTGGTAATTTGCCCGAGGACATTCAACTAGCAAGCTGAGTCTGAATTTGTATCAGGCTGCCTGGCTCCTTAAACACTCCATTATGCTTCCCTAATTTCATACATTTATGCTCAAATTTAGCTTGAGAATCATTCTGTCAAGTTCCCAAGACATAAGCACAACAAATGAACAAAAAACTCCCCGTGGTTTCAAGTTACATTAAACATGAAGGAATACAGATCAGGTTGGATTAACCTCTTCACTGCATTAAATATTCAGTTCTCCATCACATCGCATCTTTATCTCTGTCTTTCTCTAACTCTTTCCATGAAGTTTCACCATTTTTTAGTACAGGCCCTTCCTTGTTCTTGTTGATTTTTGGAATAGTCTCTATTTTTTTGTTGGCCTTGTCCCGCAAGACTTCTTGCAGGAGGTTTTCTCACCGAAGGCTTGTTGATGGGCGGGTGAGTGGGTGAAGGAACAAACCTGGGTTCCCTTACTACCCCTCCTATCCTCCTCCCCACTCTGAGAATGAAAGGCCTGGCCTGTTTGTCCTTGTGCCTTCAGCATCTGAAACAGTGTCTAAGACCTGAAGGTCCTCGACATAATGTTTTTGTTGAATTAAAAAATCTTTACCATTAATTAAACACTGCAGCCTTGGATTTCGGCTCCCTTGCTCTCCCACGAGAGGACCAGAACCTGCCCCCAGCTCTGAGGCTTAGGAGGGGCGCGGGCATCTGCCGGTCCGGGTCTTGGAGCCTCCGTGGTCTCGTTTGTGACCCATGGGACTGTTTGTTTCTATCCTAGGAATACAAAATTTTTAATTGAGTGATTTCTAGGATGAAACCTAAGAAAGGTTAAAAAAAGTCACGGTTCATCACCTGAAACTTAACTGAAGCACCTGCAGGGCCAGGAGCCGCTGTGGGTCACCCCTCATACAGAGCATGTTTTGTGTTTTGCCTTGCGCCCCAGGTTGGCATGGGGGCAGTGAGCCATGGGTGGGAGTCGCGTCATTGCTGCGTCCTCACCCTTCCTGGCCTAGCTCCAAGTCGCTGTCTTCAGTGTCGCTCGGCGTCTCTTGTCACCAGCTCACAGACTGTGGCCTGTAATGGCCCTGCAGTGGCCTGGCCTTTGCATCGTACCTGTCCTCGCCGAGGCTCCCCGCCAGGTGTGACGCTCTCAGCACCTCACCTGTGAACAGAGGCCGCTGTTGGAGAGATGCTCAAACAAGAAGGGGTCTTTTGTTCTGAGTACTGGTTGTAAAATAGTCAGTGCAGTTGTTTTTTTTTTTTTTTCCCTCCTTATCTCTCTGGATTTTCAGCAGAACTGTTTTCTCCTTTCAGGGACATCCACACCACCACCGGGAAGATCAAAAGAGCCGTGCTGCAGTTCACTCCTGCCAGCTGGACCTATGTGCGCTGGTTTGACCCCAAGTCTTCATTTCAGAGAGTGGCTGGAATATACCTTTTCATGATCATCTGGCAGGTAATTTTTTTCCAGATGCTCAGAAGTAGGAAAAAAACAAAACCAACATAAAAATCATCCATTGATTTAGGGCTCATGCTAGTTGACATTGCTTATCAGCTCCGTGCATCAAAAGATGTACTGTTCTACAGCTGACATACAGAATAATTCAACAGTGATACTGTTACACTTCAGGTCTTGCTTCATTGTGAAGATGTTTTAATATATGGATCTTTGAATTGCAAATTGGAAACAGATTAAAATTCCCTGTAAAAACCTTGTGCTCAGCATCTGTCACCCAGTGAGTTAGGCATTGGATTGCTTTCTATTCGTAGAATGGTCTTTTCAGGACCAAAGTAACAAATGTAAGGCTTTTTTTTTTTATAGTCCAGACTCAGTGTTTGAGTGTTGAGATGGTACCTCAGCTGTTACCACTGTAGGTAATTGGTGAAGTGCTAAATAAAGAAGCTCCCTGAGGGGCCTGGAGCCCCCTGGGGACCCGGATCCTCTGGAGTGGTATCAGCAATGGGGAGAGGCCCTCCTTCCAAGCAGACTGAGGTGATGCAGACAGCCTGAGGTCTCAGAAAGAGATTACCAAACAACTCTTTCCCGGAGGCAGCCTTTTTTATTGACCCTCCTGTTCATAGAGTAACTGTTGCACAGCTTTGGGAGAGTAGCTAAGGAAAACTAGTTTTCACCTGAATTGTCTTCCAGAATCTTCCGACATTATACTTTGAACACATGAACAACATACTCCCAACACAAGGAGAAAATTGGCATGTGTCAGTTGAAGACAGTCTTTGTCCACAAAAGGAGAACGATAATACCCATCTCAGTAAATGAGGTTTATGGCTGTGGAAATCTATGTGGATGAATAGGTATATAGTCGCCATGGTTTGGGGAAATCAGTGGATAAAATGGGCACATAGGGACTTCCCTGGCAGTCCAGTGGTCGGGACTTCACCTGCCAACAGAGGGGGTTGCAGGTTCAATCCCCAGCCAGGGAGCGAAGATCCCTTATGCCTCGAGGCCAAAAAACTAAAACATAAAAAAAACAGTAGCAATATTGTAACGAATTTAATAAAGACTTTAGAAATGGTCCCCATCAAAAAAACTTTTTAAAAAGGAGTGGGGTTACTTAAGTGGATGACGGTCAAGTTTTCCCTTCTGGGGCAGTGGCAGGGCAGGGAGAGGTTCCCTTTGATTGTGAGGGCCTCAGAAGGATTTGGATTTTCCTAGGGTGGCAGAATTCCATGTCCCACTCTCCCCTGGATCATGAGCGCCATGCAGGGATCAGTTTCCTATACGTGGTGATGACGAGTGAACTGTTATTTATTTTATATCCTTAAAACCAACACTATGATCCTCCAATTAAAAATAAATAAATTTTAAGAAAAAGCACTGTGGGGAAAGATGCACGTTTTAGGCGCTGAAATGAACCTGCTGGTCCATGTGATGTACGTTTTTCTTTTTTTAATACTTGTGTTTATTTTTGGCTCTCCTGGGTCTCTTGCTGCATGGGACTGCTGTCCATTGTGGTGCTCGGGCCTCTCATTGCGGGGCGTTCTCTAGTTGCGGAGCACAGGGTCTAGGCGCACAGATTTCAGTAGTTGCAACACGTGGGCTGAATGGTTGTGGTGCATAGGCTGAGTTGCCCTGTGGCATGCCGGATCTTACCGGACTAGGGATCGAACCCGTGTCTCCAGCATTGGCAGGCGGATTCTTATCCACTGTACCGCCAGGGAAGTACTCATGTGCTCTTAAAGCAGCGACCTTTCCTAATCTCTGCCGCTCACTTCATCTGGAGGGGACAGGAGGGGCCTCTGGGCATGGAGCACGGATTTCCTGATAGACATATTTTGTGCAGCCAGGACGGGTCACCTGATAGTGGCCCTGGGTGCTGCCCTCGAGGGAGCAGTCTCACTGTCGGCTGAAGCCTGGACCAGCCCCCGCACCCACTTTTAAGAGCTTTTCAGCCTTTGGTCCAAGATCTGCTTGGTCCTGGCACGAGCTGAATGAGCCCATAGTCATCTCTCAGTCACGCACAGCATCTCAAGCTCCTTTTGGCTATTAAAGAGCCTGCTTCCCTGCTGTCAGATGTCTTTTCGACCTGGCCTGATTTCTGTCCAGCAGCAAAGGTGTTCCTCGGCACAGATTTGTTTTCCTGATTTCGCTCTTGAAGCATCTGTCTCCCGACTGTCCCAGCTGCTCACACGTGTGAGCCACGTCGCAGTCGCGTGAACCTGGAAGCACGACGAATGGCCGATGCCCCTGTGCCCCTCGCAGCACCCGGCACCTCCCCTGGGCCTCTGCTTGGTTGGTACCCATGTTGTCCTGGCTGTACCTGGGCTTAAAACAGCAAAGTCTTCAGAGACCCGATATATTTTCTGGAAATGATTTGAATATACCAGTTATTATTTACAATGTCCATTGAAGGACTCAATGCTCATGACTTAGCTCAAAGCACCAGGTTGACTCACGCCTCCTTCTTTTGCAGCTGACCGAGTTAAATACCTTCTTCCTGAAACATATCTTTGTGTTCCAAGCCAGTCATCCATTAAGCTGGTGTCGAATTCTCTTTATTGGTGGCATCACGGCTCCCACAGTAAGGTAATTCTGTGTTAGCCTGACGGTCATTTGAACATGTTGACCTGCTTTATGTTCTCCTGTGTAGCATAAAGGAAGTCATATAAACTGGCAGATTTTCCATGAGAATGTCATTCTAGACAATTATACTTCCAAGGGAACAAAAAGACTTATACATCCAGAACATGAAGAAAACAGTTTGCTTCTCCAACCTCAGTAACATGAAGACTGACACCACCTGATTACATTCAGACCCCTTTATGATCTTCACTGCTATTCCTTTTTTCCCCTTTGCTCAGTCATTAAGTTGTGTCCAACTCTTTGTGACTCCATGAACTATAGCCCGCCAGGCTCCTCTGTCCATGGGGATTCTCCAGGCAAGAATACCGGAGTGGGTTGCCATTTCCTTCTCCAGGGAATCTGCCTGACCCAGGGATCCAGCCTGTATCTTCTGCATTGGCAGGCAGATTCTTTACCACTGAGCCACCTGGGAAGCCCTTTTTCCCCCCTGTAGCATCCTATTTAAAACAAAATGAAGAAGAGACATGCTGAGGTTTTCTTCATGAAATTATCAAAAAATAAAAACACTTTTATGGTGGATTAAAGTCATAAATGTTGTTATTTTTAGAATGAAACTTTATTAGTTCTTTTAGAGCCAATTAAGTTAACTTCCTTTTTCAAATGTCCTTCCTGTGGTCTTCCAGGACAGCAGGGACAAGCTTGGGTGTTCATCCTCCAGGGAAGCTATCCTTGTCCTGGAGTCATGATTCATGCAGGACCCTAGAGATGAGGTGCTGCTCAGAGACTGGAGTCCCCCACACGGACCCATCCCAGTGAACTTCAGAGTGAAACATTTCCATTTGTTCTGTTGTTTCTATTTGGAAAGGATGATTAGGGTTTTATAACTAGTATGGAGTCTCAGCATTGATCAGTAGAAACACCCAGAGTCTCTGCACCGCTGATTCAAAGTAAACTTCTTTGGAAACTGTGGGATAATTTAATTATTTTTTAATGTGTGAGCGAACTACATAGTTAGAGGGTCTTATCTGCCAAGGAGAGTGGGTGTTTTCCTTGGTCAGACATAGCCCTCACCCCCAGCTAGCACTTCTTATTGTCCTCATTCATTATTAGAAATATATGTTAATATATACTGGAAGGTAACAGTTGGTACACTGCAGCCCTTTGGCACTTTATGGACCACTGATCTGCTGAAATAGTTATCTCATGAATGCAGTTTTTCTTTTTGTGGGTTGGCACCTCATCTTATTTAAAATTTGATTTAATTTGAGGCTTACTGTTATTTTCAGGAAAGATTAGCAGCAGTTCCTTCATAAAATTAGGAGCAATCAACAAATAAGTGGGGAAAGAAATCT
Organism: Muntiacus reevesi; assembly: GCF_963930625.1. Lineage (NCBI taxonomy): Eukaryota > Metazoa > Chordata > Mammalia > Artiodactyla > Cervidae > Muntiacus > Muntiacus reevesi. The sequence goes on from NC_089260.1 coordinate 13,227,370, forward strand.
CTTAGAAAACAGAACGGCAAATCACATGTGATTTATCATGAAATTTCCTTACTGTTAAACATTTCACAGCAAAAACTAGAGACTCAACCAGAAACTAAAAATCCAGTGTTTGGACTTTTTGAGAGCTCCTTAAAATTTTTGCCAAACTCAATGGGTTTTCAAAAGATTCTTTTTTTGTTTAAAAATTAGCCACTTCCTTTGTTCCTACATCACTTGAGGCTAAGGAGATGGTTGGCAAGCTTCTTGGAAAGATGAAAATGCTAATGGATTTTAGGTTCCGATGAGTAAATGCCAGGCCCAGAAAGAAGTGAAAACTCAGGCTTCAGTATAAATCATACATACTTACCAGGTCTCTCTTTTTTGGTTAGACTTTCATATGACTCTGAGAAGATAATTTGAGTGAACATTCTTTTAATCTAATATAATGTGTAGTATCAGGGCTTGGATACAATTAATAAAGTAGCTGAACTGGTAAAAGCAAATTAGGTAATGAAAATGTGAAGTTAGAGGAAAACCTGAATTCTTTACAGCTAGATTTCTTCACTTTGGGGTACAGAGCCGATGAGCTTTAGGCATTCGTGAATCCCCTGAAGTTTAATGCAGAATTTTGTGTGCATGTTTTATGTGCCTTTATCATAGCTGTCATCAAACCCTCAAAGAGGGGAGTCTGTAACCCCAGCCCTTATGCCCCTGGTTCATATGTCACCTCCCCAGGGATGGGTCAGGTTTCAGGGGCAGCTCTAAGACTCCCAGCCTATGTTGTCCTACAGGCAGCCTCTCCCTCGTGTGGCTACTGAGCACTGGGAGTGTGGCCAGTCACCTTGAAATATTTCTGAGAGCCAAAATGAATAGATTTCCTTCCTGGTTACAGTCAGCAGCCTTTGTCTTAGAGAGAGCCAGAGGAGACAGAAACAGTGTAGGTGAACTTCTGGAACTGCCTCCATGGAGAGAGACTGAAGCACCCACCTGGGGTGACTTTGGCTCAGGAGTGTGGGAGTCTGCCTCTGAATCAAGACTGCCCCTGCCAATAATCTGGCTCTTTAAACCGCCTCCCTCCAACCCAGTCCAAATTCTTAGCCTTTTACAGGAAGGTTTCAGCAGGCACTGGCTTCCTATTCCTTTGAATAGAACTAGACCAGGCCGCTTGAGTATGTGGAATAAGGCAGACAATTTTTATATTCACACCGTCAGAGTGATTTAGTTCTGTATTGGCTTGCTGGTCTTCCGGGGGCGCTCAGTGAATTTCACCTTTGTTCTTTCAGACAGTACTACGCTTACCTCACCGACACGCAGTGCAAACGTGTGGGAACACAGTGCTGGGTGTTTGGGTGAGTAATCTGTTATCATTTGAAACCACTTACGTCTGTACATTTCTTGAGTTCTTTCTTGACCCTACATTAAGTGCCTTTCAGTGCAGTTTTATTTTTGTGTGTCTTTCGCTTTTAACATTCCTTTTCTGATTTAAATTTAGACTAGTTAACTGGCAAGTTATAGAAAGAGGATGTAGAAATTATTTTTTTAAAAGACAGTAGGAAATCAAAAGATATTTTCCACACAGAATTGGAGGCCTTGTTTCCTGAAATAAATTAGGAAATGAATTGTTAGAATTCCCTCTGAAATCGATGGTAAGTTTGGGATGTCTTGTGATGGGCTTGACCACACTTCATGTTACTTTCACACCAGAAAGGGTCTGGTTTGATTGTCCCAAAGAAAACTACCACGTAGCCACATGGTCACAATTTATCATCTTATGATAGATACAAATCCTGTATCTGAATCTATAATTACTTAAATGATTTGAAATAAAGCATAGGTTATCCAGTTTCACCCCCAGTATCAAACGTGAAATGCTCTTCAGTATCTCAGCTAACTGCTTCCTCTGTATAACACCATCCACATCTCACCATGCCATCTAGCAATAGACGTTCCAAAGACATCCAGCATGTCTGTGTGTGAAGTTGTTCCTCAAGGAGCTTAAATTCAGGACCTAATCTAGATTTTAAACTGAGCATAAGGAAAATCCGATGAAAACCACAACTGATTTTTAAACAGAATTTTTTTTCCCATGTAATGCATATTGATAATGTAGAAAAGAATAGGCTAAAGATCATCCAAAGACATCAACTGTTTAGAGATACTTGCTGCTTACATTACATTGTCATTCCTTCCAAACATGTGTGTGTGTGTGTGTCCAGCTCTCACCCAGATTCTGGAAGGGTTACTCAAGTTTCCCACCGCCTTCTTTTCAAAAAGACAAAAGGCCTTTGTCACTGTTTCTCGCAAACTCTGTGATGTAAGCTGATTTTCCTATCCAAAGTAGCTTAAAGGGTAATAGGATGGATTCAGTTTCCATTGTTCACTGCTCTGGTGGGAGAGAGAATCTACATTTACCAGACTCCTTACATACTTTTGTCGCAGGAAGGTGGGCTGCCTTCTTACTGTCCTGTCCAAGGACTAGGGATCTTTTCTGCCTTTGAGCTTTTCCTCTGTCTCATGCATCTTCTGTCCATGTGCATTTTTCTTTTCACATTTATAAGTCCTTGCCACAGTCTTATTCTGCTGTGACTGGAGAACTCTGTCTAGTCACCTGTTGAGGAAAAAGAAGATGGTGAATCAGAGAGACAGGTAGTTCTCCCTAATCTGATATCTTGAAAGTTTATTCCCTGTAGTGGGAGATATAGCTGAAAGGAGCTAGGCCAAAGGGTGGGAGCAAACGCAGAAAGCTGTATCTTGCTGGAAACAAGACCGGGAGCTGATTGTGACTCAGATCAGGAACGCCTTATAGCCAAATTCAGACTTAAATTGAAGAAAGTAGGGAATACCACTAGATCTTTCAGGTATGACCTAAATCAAACCCCTTACAATTATACAGTGGGAGTGACAAATGGATTTAAGGGATTAGATCTGATATACAGAGTGCCTGAAGAATATGGACGGCGGTTTGTGATACTGTATAGGAGGCAGTGATCAAGACCATTCCGGAGAAAAAGAAATGCAAAAAGGCAAAATGGTTGTCTGAGGAGGCCTTACAAATAGCTGAGAAAAGAAGAGAAGCTAAAGGCAAAGGAGAAGAGGAAAGATATACCTATTTGAATGCAGAATTCCAAAGAATAGCAAGGAAAGATAAGAAAGCCTTCCTCAGTGATCAATGCAAAGAAATAGAAGAAAACAAAAGAATGGGAAAGACTAGAGATCTCTTCAAGATAATTAGAGATACCAAGGGAACATTTCATGCAAAGATGGGCACAATTAAGGATAGAAACAGTATGGACCTAACAGAAGCAGAAGATACTAAGAAGAGGTGGCAAAGAGATGGGGAAACAATGGAAACAGTGAGAGTCTTTATTTTGGGGGGCTCCAAAATCACTGCAGAGAGTGACTGAATGAAATAAAAGACACTTGCTCCTTGGAAGAAAAACTATGACCAACCTAGACAGCATATTAAAAAGCAGAGACATTACTTTGCCAACAAAGGTCCGTCTAGTCAAAGCTATGGTTTTTCTAGTAGTCATGTATGAATGTGAGAGTTGGACTATAAAGAAAGCTGAGTGTCAAAGAATTGATGCTTTTGAACTGTGGTGTTGGAGAAGACTCTTGAGAGTCCCTTGGACTAAAGGAGATCCAACCAGTCTATCCTAAAGGAAATCAGTCCTGGGTGTTCATTGGAAGGACTGATGTTGAAGCTGAAACTCCAATATTTTTGCCTCCTGATGCAAAGAAGTGACTCATTAGAAAAGACCCTGATGATGGGAAAGACTGAAGGCAGGAAAAGGGGACAACAGAGAATGGCGTGGTTGGATGACATCACCAACTGGATGGACATGAGTTTGAGTAAGCTCCAGGAGTTGGTGATGGACAGGGAAGCCTGGCGTGCTGCAGTCAGGAATGTCAGGAAGGCATGACTCCATGCTGCAGTCATGGAGTCACAAAGAGTCGGACATGACCGAGTGAGTGAACTGAACTGAACATGCTCCTTCACGATAAGGGTGGCAACAAGCACGAAGGGGAGGGAGAGTCCTGGGTTCCCTCCAGCCACAGATTGGCCGCCTTACTCAGCCTGGTCAAGATCCGAGATTGAAATTGGCCCTAAGTTGAGGGCACTACCACGCAGGGGCTGCCCAGGGTGAGGTGGTTGGTGTTGCCTCAGCTGCCAGGCTTCATAGAGACTCCCACAGTGCCCAGGCCTCTGGCCTCCAGCCCCAGGCCAGCAGCAATTTGAGTCCCGTAAGGAAGTGATGTTGACCTCCCAGGAGGGTGTGACGTATCAGGACTCCCTCTGAGGGCCAGCGTTGCTGGGTAAGGGGTCCGCGGGTGGCTGGGGTGATGCATCCCCGTTCCCGCTGCTCCCCACATCCCACATCTCCAGGTCCTTGCCCTGCTCCATGGTCTCCTCACAGCAGCTCTCTTCCAGCCGCCAAAATGAGTCTCCACAAAATGAATCCAGTTCAGCCCTCTGCTGCAATGCCCCCAGGATTCTCAGGTCCCTCAGACTGAAATCTGAGCTCTGGGGTGGCCTTCAAGACCCGAGTCAACCTCATGACCGCACGCTGCCCCTTCCCCTCTGTCCTGACCCCTCCCCCACCCAGTCTGTACTCTGAGTCACCTCCGTGGACAACAGGTTAGCTCAGATTCCTCAGCATGTGGGAGCAAGTCATCCTGAAGTTCCTGACTGAAAAACACTGGTCTTTAGAGCAAATTTCAGGTCGTTAGGGAGTCATCCGAGTGAGTCATGACCAGCATTTTTCTGACAATGAAATAGAGAAGGAAAATGTCAGAGCAAGGGGACAGTTGTTTTGTGTGTTTTGGAGCAGGTTGTGTGTGGGGGTGGGGGAACAAAATGAAAATTGTGTTTCTTGCCATGGGATTCAGGTCACAGAAGTCTGAGAAACACAGCTCTAACCAGCTGGTCACGGAGCTCTCCAAGGGCGCCTCAGTCTGTTGACTGTTTAGAAGCCTGTCACGGTAAAGCCCGCTGTTCTGTCCCCTCAGGGCAGGTGGGCAGACTGACTTCCTGTTGCAGTGCCTCAGGCCGTCCCAGCCCGGCTATGTTGCCTTCTTTGTCTGCCCACAGGTGCCCTTCCCGAAGCTGCTTTGCTGCCCCCTAGTGTCGGCTGGTGGTCTCCACCTCAGGGTGACAGCCGACCTCTGCCCTGCGCCCTCTAGGGCCTCCCATGATGCGGGGGCTGAAATGCTGCTTTCTCACAAGGACTGGGCGTTATTGGGCCGCGGTGTGTGAGTGTGTGTGAAGACCACCTCAGGACAGGACATCGTGTGTGTGTGTGTGTGTGTGTGTGTGTGTGTGTGAAGACCACCTCAGGACATCGTGTGTGTGTGTGTGTGTGTGTGTGTGAAGACCACCTCAGGACAGGACATCGTGTGTGTGTGTGTGTGTGTGTGTGTGTGTGAAGACCACCTCAGGACAGGACATCGTGTGTGTGTGTGTGTGTGTGTGTGTGTGTGTGTGTGTGTGAAGACCACCTCAGGACAGGACATCGTGTGTGTGTGTGTGTGTGTGTGTGTGTGTGTGTGTGTGTAGACCACCTCAGGACAGGACATCGTGTGTGTGTGTGTGTGTGTGTGTGTGTGAGAAGACCACCTCAGGACAGGACATCGTGTGTGTGTGTGTGTGAGTGTGTGTGTGTGTGTGTGAAGGCCACCTCAGGACAGGACATCGTGTGTGTGTGTGTGTGTGTGTGTGTGTGTGTGTGTGTGTGTGTGTGTGAAGACCACCTCAGGACAGGGCATCGTGTGTGTGTGTGTGTGTGTGTGTGTGTGTAGACCACCTCAGGACAGGACATCGTGTGTGTGTGTGTGTGTGTGAAGACCACCTCAGGACATCGTGTGTGTGTGTGTGTGTGTGTGTGTGTGTGTGAAGACCACCTCAGGACAGGACATCGTGTGTGTGTGTGTGTGTGTGTGTAGACCACCTCAGGACAGGACATCGTGTGTGTGTGTGTGTGTGTGTGTGTGTGTGTGTGAAGACCACCTCAGGACAGGACATCGTGTGTGTGTGTGTGTGTGTGTGTGTGTGTGTGTGTAGACCACCTCAGGACAGGACATCGTGTGTGTGTGTGTGTAGACCACCTCAGGACAGGACATCGTGTGTGTGTGTGAAGACCACCTCAGGACAGGACATCGTGTGTGTGTGTGTGTGTGTGTGTGTGTGTGTGTGTGAGAATACCCCCCAGACTCCCTAGAGATACACACATACTGCAGACTTTCTGCTTTGGTGGTTCTGACTCCAGGAGTTCAGTTGTTTACAGCTGTCCATCCATTTGACCATGGCAGTGACCTCTGTGTCTGCAGTAGAGAGGGGGACCTGGGGTCTTCCAGGCCCCTTCCTGCCTTTTCAGAGATTTTGCCTGTAACAGGACCAGTCCCTGATTGTCTCGCTTCCCTCCTGAGCAAGGAATTCCTACCGTGGCTTTGTCAGAAATCGCTATTTCTGGACAGTCATTGGGATTAAGGGATGAGCTGTGTTACCTCACCTTCTCAGTTCTTACCTTCAATTTCTGAACTGTAGTAAAGATCTGATTCTAATATTCATAAATGAAGTTCTATAATACAAGATTGGCTTTTTTCTTTGATGTTTTAATTCAAGAGTAAAACATGGAAGTTTTTTTAAAACATTTTTTTTATTTAGCAAAATTCCTTATGGATGCAGAGGATAAAGGGTTTTTATTGTCAGCAGAACTGGACATATTAAATCTGGAAATTCCTAGATGGCTGGGAGGGAACGTGATTGCTGCCTTGAAGTTACTGAAAGCCTCACCTGGAGGCTCACGCTCCCCTGTATAACTGTGGAGGGCAGAGTTAGGACTGGGGCGGGAGGAGGCAGATACCCGCCGGAAATGAGGAACAACTTCCCCAAAGCTAAAGAGACTGAGAGGGCAGAAGCAGCTGCCCACAGAGGTGGTGGATTTCCTATCCCTGCCAGGGTCTCAACCAAGGGGGTGTCTGTCCCCCCGTCGTGACAGCTCTGACTGAGGTAACATCAGGTGGCCCGCGGCTATGAAAATGTACACATTGAGATTGTGGTCTGTGAGGAAGGAAGATGTGAAAAACAACTCATTTCCGGGGAGGAATGAAGAGATGAATAGGCAGAACACAGTGGGCTTTTAGGGCAGTGAAACCATTCTGTCTGACCCTCTAACGGTAGGTGCGTGTACACTAAGTCACTTCAGTTGTGCCCAGCTCTTTGCAACTGTAGTCCATGGGATTCTCCTGGCAAGAATACTGGAGTGGGTTGCCATGCCCTTCTCCAGGGGGTCTTCCCAACCCAGGGACTGAACTTGCGTCTCTTACGTCTCCTGCCTTGGCAAGCAGGTTCTTTACCACTAGCACCGCCCGGGAAGCCCAGTGGTGGATACGTTACACTTTGAACATCTGTCCAAACCCAGAGAATCCACACCATCAGAGTGAACTCTGAGGTAACCTGTGGACTTTGGGTGACTATGTTCATCATTTGTGACAGATGTACTGCTCTGGTGGGGGATATTGATAGTGGGGGAGGCTGTGCATGTGTGAGGGCAGAGAATGGTCGGAAATCTGTACTTTTCCCTCAAGTTTACTATGAACCTGAAAAATTGCTCTGAAAAAAGAGAGGAGTAACAGTAAAATAGCCTTTTTTATTAAATATATATATAATACATATAATATGTATTGTCTCTAAAGAAAGCACAGTAGACTAGAACACTGTCATTTTGTAGGGGACTTGCTTCCAGTGTTTGGAGCAGAAATCTTTTGACCTGTTGAACTTTCTGATGGAATTATGCATGTTTCTGGTAATGCGTTATGTTCTGATAAGGTGAGTTTGTTATTTAACCATTTAACCTCTTGTTCTGTGTCACAGGGTCATTGGTTTCCTGGAAGCTATTGTCTGCATAAAATTTGGACAAGATCTCTTCTCTAAGACCCAGATACTCTATGTTGTGCTTTGGCTTCTTTGTGTGGTAAGTCATTGCTTTTCTACCTTGAAGTGTTAAACTCCCCATGGTCTCTTCTAAAACAATACAAGACCCTCTTGTGCACCAAGGTTTCCTAGACATTTATAGACAAGACATACTACTTGTAGTAGCCCAAGATTGGCCATAGTATGAAGTTCAAGAACAAATACATAGGACCACGTGGCAGCCTAAATTGGTCCCCTTTGTAGGTCTGATCACATGCCCCCAGCAGGTGCATTATACTCTCATTTGTTTCACTTGTGAGCATTCGTCTTCATTTGCTGAGAATGTCACGTTTGCCTTGAGGGGACGATAGTTACCATGCCCTGTAATGTGTGTATTACCGCCCAAGGATTCATGTACAAAACGACAGACTCTGGTTTACAGGCCATGTAGGGGGAGGGGGTTTGGAGGTAATCAGACCACAAAATTTCTTCCCCCCCTTCCCTGGGCCAATGTTATATTTAGGCCACGCCTGTGTTGGGCATGTTTTCCTCTCTGAAGGGAAGAATCCTGGGGGCCTCCAGCTTCATTGTCCTGGGACTTTTCCCTCATCTCTCAAATGAAACAATATCTTACCTTAAAATTTTTAAAATTTAAAATTCTGTGATTGCCCTTCTAAATTTGTTTTGTTGCTTTGGAGAAAAGTCTTATTTTATATTTAAGATTCTTCGCTTTTACTTACTTGGTCTAGAAAATCAACTCGAACTTTAAAAAAATTTTTATTATTAGCACATAAATTTCAAACATGTGGAAGTAGATAAGATCACCCAGATTCAGCAGTTACCCACCAATGGCCAGTCTCGTGTCCTTCTGTTCCACACGTGCCATCCCCAGCCCAGCTTACTCAGAAGCAGACCCACCTTTCCTATTTCAGGATCTCTCTCTAAAAAGACATGAATGCTTTTTTGTTTAGTGCAGCCACCATGACATTATCACACTGGAAAAAGAATTCATTCTTTCATACTGTTAAGTAGCTGATCAGTGTTCACATTTCTCATGTTTTCTTCAGGTTTATATTTTCTGAGTTTATTTGAATCAGCATCTAGTCATTGCAGTTGGTTTGTATGCCCTTTTTAATCTACATGTTTCCCTCCATCTCTAGTGCTCTCTCCTTTGCAGTTTATTTGTTGAAGAAACAAACTCTTTTGTCCTGTAGGTTTTCCCCTCGTCTGGTTTTACTGATGCCATCCTTGCTGTCATTTGCCAGATTTCTTTGTCCTCTATATTGTCTATAAATTGGTAGCTGGATCTAGAGGCTTAATCAGATTCAGTCTTTTTGTCTGTTCTTTCCTTTTGGCAGGGCTGAACTTCGTATTTTTAAAGTGTTTTTATTGCCTTTCACGGTGTCTATTTTTAGGATTACTTGTTAGAAATCCTAACTGTGCCAGGGCACTTTGAGCCTGTGCTGTTTTATCTTGAACAGTGAAAGGGGAGAAGGATCTCTTTTGTGCTCAAACTCCAGAATTCATGCTCAGAAGTATTTTTTCCATCACAGTGAGACTAGATGTAAGGATTGGTTGGGGGGGGAGTGTGTCAGACAGGCCAGGAAATGTTACCCTTTGCTCCTCACGTTTCTCTCTGGCATGGGCACCCCGGCTCTGTGAATTGTAGCGGGTACTCAGGGCGGGCAGGGGTGGGCACAGCCCTCACCTGGCACCAACGGGACCACAGGCAGGTTAGAGCAGGCAAGGCTCCTGAGATGTGGGCAGAAGGTGCTTCTTATCAGAGCCTATTGCAGGCCTCCTCTGGGGGGCATCAATAGCCAGAAGAGTCTCCCCACGGTCGGCCGTGTCCAAGGAGCTGTCTCTGGTCACCCAGCTGGCCGGGCCCCTTCAGTCTCTAAGTTTTAGACACTTTCACTCTGTTTTACTGATGAGACACTTAGCATCTGCCTCCTTAAGTTGGTGAGTTTGGTGCACCTTGGTGTCTATGCAGTGGTAACTTTATCGAGGACATGATCCGTTTCTCAGTCTCTCCATCCCTTAGCGTGGTCCCTTGTAAGTTTGTCATGTGGCCAAGTGCTCATCAGAGCTGCCCTGCTGTGGAGCCGCACAGGTAGGTGATGGGGAAGATGAGATTTATTCATGCTTACCGCGCCAGGTGCTGCTCCAAGCACTTTTCACACATTGCGTATTTGAGCTTCACACTTTGAGGGGAAGTACTCTGTTGTCCCCTCTTTCCCAGATAAAGGCACACAGAGGTCCCCCTAACTCACCTAAGGTCACACAGGTCGTCCATGGCAGAGCCAGGGCTCAAACCCAGAGAGTCTGGCTAGAGATTTCCTGCTCCCCCCTCCACGGGGTCCCCCTCGGAGGCCTTCCAAGGGCACATGGGAGTTACCTCTGCTGACTACTGATGCTCAGACATCATCTCGGTGTGTGTGCGCAGAGCCGGAGGAGCTCTGGAGAGAGCAGCCGACAAGTTGGGGTGCAGCTCAGGCGGTCACGTGTGCTCGGGGTCACCCGGGATCTCCCATCTCTCCAGCACCCAGCCTAAGCCCTGAGGCGAGGCGGCGGCCGCCTCCCGACATCACCCCTCAAGTCAGCCGTCAGGCTCCCCGCCATGTGACCCACCCAGCTCCACCCCGTCCTCTCCCATCTTCTCCATCCTGCCCTTCGGGATCCGTTCTCCACTCTGCTGCCAAAGGGGTCTTCCAGAATTCAGGTCGGAATCCCTTCCTCCCCGCTTAGAATCAGTCTCGATTGCTGGTGCTTGAGAGGGCCCAAGAGAAGAGTATTTCCCCCCAACCACCAGGTTCAGAGCAGTTAGGAGACAGGCAGGAAGAACGAGGGCTGTGGAGTCAGAAGCAGCCGCTTCATGACTGAGAGCCCACGTTCTCAGTATCCGCTGCCGATGCCAACGACAGCCTTCCAATCGTGAGCCCAGGAGCAGACACACGTCCTCTCCGGCCTCAGAAAAGCCGGCTTCCCTGCGCTGAGAAAGGATATGGCCCGCTTGCTCATCCCTGTTCCCCAGTCAGTTAAGACACACCGCCCCCGGGGGAAGGGGCGAGGGGTGAGGGAAAGCCGCAGGGGTACCCCGGGGGCGCTCCCTCTCGGGGGCAGAAACGGCGGAAGGAAGACGGGTCCCCAGCGCCCGCCCAGCAGCGGAAATACGAAGTCGTGCCCGCGGTTCGGGGTCATCACTCTGAGTGGTTCACAACGCCCAGCCCTGCAGTACCCCGTCCTCAGGCTCCTCGACTGTTCCGGTTACTGAACACCTCAGCGCATCGTCCTTCCTGACCTGTCCTGCCTGCACCCGAGAGGTTTCCTCTGTCCACGCTGAGCGCTTTGCCCTGCTTTTTCCTCCACCTGGTGAATCTTAATGCCGAGACCAGCCTTCCATCTGCGCCCGGCGTGCAATACACTCCGGCGTGCAAGGCAGACGAGAGGACTCCCTCCTCGGGGGGAACCGTCCCACTCCGTACATACTTCCTCAAGCTCTGGCCCCAGCGTGACGTTTTCTGTGGTGGTTTATGTCGGTCTCCTCATCCTGGCACTTCCTGCTGCTCAGAGTAAGTCTCCATCGTCCTTCAGTCCCACAGACTAGCACAGCGCCTGAGGCACAAGAAGCACTCATCCAATGCGGGGAGACGAAGGGGGTGAGGTCCAGAGGGGAGACCAGGGGGCCTAGACATATTTGACGAGACAGGCAGGAGTGAAGACTCGAAGCGCCCCCGCGCCGGCGTCACAGGAAGATGGCGGCCTGTCTGGGGAGCGAGGGCGAGAGCGAGGCGGAGGAGGAGGGGCTCGGACGTGTCTCAGGACCGGCTCTGTGTGTCGCTGGGAATTCAGAGGTTTTTTCCAGTGGAAAGACTGCCTCACGGAGCAGCTGGAGGCCGGGAGAGCGTGGAAGGGAGGGGACGGAGGAGGGTGAGCCGGAGGGTGTCGCTGGGAGCTCAGTGAGGACCTGTCCCAGGCAGTGGCATTGAAGGTGCGGCCAAAGGGCGGCAGGAACCCGGCCCAGCAGGCGCCCCTCGGCAGAGCTGGGGAGGGCCGCGCGGCTTTCCCGTTTGGGCCACTGGTGGCTTCCGGTACTGCTGACTGGTTGAGGGGTGTCCGAGAAGGGCGCTGAAAGGAGGTGTGTGAAGGTGTGAAGGACCCTTAGGTTTTACAGGTGAGGGTGTCTTGTGTCGTTGGAAATTCTGGCCTGTCCAGGAGCTCTGGAAAGACTTGGTCAGTGGTGGAGACGCAGGAGTCGGGAGGCGTCCACGCGTGGGGTATGGTAGGAGTCATTGGCTTGGTAAGAGTCGGGCGCCATAGTGAGGGGAGGAGAGGCTGGCTGAGGATGGGGACCGGGGAGCAGCCACATTTTAGAAGCTGGGCTGGGGATGGAAACAGCCACAGGAAAGAGGACTTTGCAGAGAAGCCAAATCCCCCTGTTAGTGCTCTCAGTGAGGAGTGCTATGGAAAGGGAGCTGGCCTGAAGAGAGGCCTTTGGCTGGGATGATTAGGGGTCCCCACGGCCTTGCACATTTATCAGAGATAAAGAGTGGAAATAAAGTGTGGGTTTAATAAATAGTAAAAAAAAAAAAAAAAAAGTGTGTGCCCGGCACATTTTTATAATCATGGTTTTTAATTGAAGATCAAGATTGGTCTCAGTCTTAGGAGGGAGGCAAACATTTTTCAGTAAAAGAACACTGAGTTTATGCCATGTCTCCACGCTAAGAGAAACAAAGCCCCCAATTATTCGCCTTGATTGGGAAGAGAGTATACACAGAATTTGTGATTAATATAGAAATAAAGACCCCTTATGCTGGTTGATAAGCTGCCGCAGCACCAGTTGTCTAATGAGTCTGGGTGGATTTGAATGCTGGTAACCATAATATGGAAGCCACACCTGGGTCTATGTGCCGCCTTGGCTCTCAGCCCTCACGTTCTTTCTTTCTTTCTTTTTTTTTTTTTTCTTCTCTATCTTTAAACAAAATCTGCACAATTGCAATTTAAATGCCAGGCCTTGACATTTTAAGTGGGTACTTGCCTAGATTTCCAGAGGTGTGATTGCAAACCCATAAATAAGTTTTTGTCTCCTGGGACAAGTGTGAAAAAGGGCCTCTTGTACCCAGGTGAAGTGGTAAATTTGGCCACCACAGCAGGTCCTTTGCATGGCGATCGTGATAATAAGCATCTGCCATGCAGCACCTGCCAGTGTTTGCCTGCCCCTCCTGCAAAGCAAGGTCTGCCCAGCTGTCTGCTCCTGGAGCAGCCCCAAGCTGCCAGTCTGCCCTCCCAGGGCAGGAGAGAAAGCTGGGGAAGAGGAGTCCCACACGCCTGCCCTCTGGTGGGCGAGATGCGCAATGACAACCCCCGCCGCACAGTCATCCACTGGTCCCTGGAGGTGGAACCCTGCCCCTCTCCCCTCCTTGTGCAACTAGGCTGTCCTGCTTTATCGTCAAGGAGCTGACATACGTCGTTTTACGTGCTACAGATACCCTAGTCTTCCCACTCTTGCCATGCCGTGAAAATGGTACATTTAGAAATCTGAAGAAGTACTGGACTGTGTTAAAGATTAGAAGTCGTTTTTTCATTTTATAATTTTAGTATATTCATTCATGGCTTAATTTTTTGATAGGGAGATACGAGCTTTCTTAAAAAAACACCCTGATATACACCAGTTTCAAGAGGATTTAATTTTAAAAAATGAACTAGTGGGTCTTCTTTTATTTCATGTTATCTCTCCGCCATTCCTCTATTCCCACTTCACTGGCATGGAAGGGCCACGGGAGCACTCAGACTCCTTTCTTTTTTGGCCCGTAAGGTGACTCCGTGCACCCAGCAGACACTCCGTAAATGTTGCTGACCCAGAGGAACTGGACCCAGGCTAGGCTACAGGTCTCCCCTGAGGAGAAGGCGCAACCCCTCCTCCCCTGCAGTCCGGGCTCCGCCCTCTGGACTGCGGGTTGGGCACACTGGCTCCTCCCATGATGTCTTTCTTCCCCCGGGAATGGATGAATGGACAGATAAATAATAGATAGCGCTGTAAAGACATGTAGACCTGAAATTAGCATTTCTTTTGATAGACACCCCTAAAATTTGATCCAGGTATGTAAAGAAACCTGTGTTCTGGTTTCGGTCTTGCCACCCTCTAGCTATGCGTCTTTAAGAAGGTCATTCGCCTCTCTGAGCTTTATTCTTCTGCTGTGAGATGAGGATTGAGATTAACATTTCTAGATTTAAAGTTATGACTCTTAGAAAGAACTGAAATTATTCAAGAAGAGACAATTACAGCATAATTTCACAACTATTTCCATGATTGAGTTAAGGGGACAGGTCCCCAGCAGGAAACGCAATGGAAGAGTTGGAGGTTAGACTTTGAGGAGGATGTTCTGTCAGTGGGGTCCCAAAGTAAGGAATTCTGAAGAAACAGAACAGCAGAAGCACTGAGGAATTGATGCTTTCAAACTGTGGTGGTGGAGAAGACTCTTGAGAGTCCCCTGGACAGCAAGAGATCCAACTAGTCCATCCTAAAGGAAACCAGTCCTGAATGTTCATTGGAAGGACTGATGATGAAGCTGAAACTCCAATACTGTGGCCAACTGATGCGAAGAGCTGACTCATTGGAAAAGTCCCTGATGCTGGGAGGGATTGGGGGCAGGAGGAGAAGGGGACGACAGAGGATGGGATGGTTGGATGGCATCACCGACTCAATGGGCATGAGTTTGAGTAAACTCCGGGAGTTGGTGATGGACAGGGAGGCCTGGGGTGTTGCAGTCCATGAGGTCGCAAAGAGTCGGACCCGACTGAGGACTGAACACCACATAACAGCAGAACGGACAGTCGTTTGCTTGGTTTTGGCAACTCCCTCACGGTCACGAGGGGAAACTGAGGCCCGGCTAGGGGGCCTTTCCTGTTCTGTCACGTGGTATAGTCGAGACAGCCAGAAACTTCCCCCAACTTTCAGTTTTATGACATTTTAAAACTCTAGATTTTTAGGTGCTATTTTTTCCCTTAAATTAGAGCATAATTTAGGGTGTAGAGGGGCTGGTGGGGCATACCAGGGGGGAAGTGGAGTTGATCCCAGCCTCTGGGTAACCATGGACCATGCCTGTGTCTTTTCACACAGTCTCAGAAGACAACTTGATCTTCTCTCTATTTTCCTATCTACCTAATAGAAAAACGGAAGCAGCCAGAACTGGGATCGCAGTGGGGCTGCTAAGACTGAACAGCAGTGCCACACGCAGGGCAGTGGTGTCCTGCTGGGCCCTGCCACCTCCACGTGGACGTGTGTCCTCAGGGCCCTCTGATACCACTGTGTCCCCAGACGGAAGGAAAGCTGCTTTTTCATTCAGAAATCCTTTTCCTGGGCTTCCCTGGAGTTCCAGTGGTTAAGAATCCACCTGGCAACGCAGGGGACCCTGGTCCGATCCTGGTCGGGTGCAGATCCCAGCTGCAGTGGGGCAGTCAGCCCCTGCACCCCAACTCTGGAGCCCACGTGCCCTAGAGCTCATGCTCTACAACAAGAGAAGCCACCGTACCCGCACACCGCAAGGGAGGGGGCCCCTGCTGGGCACAACTAGAGAAAATCTGCATGCAGTGAGGAAGGCCCAGCGGAACCAAAAAATAAATAAATAAATTATATATATATATATATATATATATATAAAGTCCTGTTCCCCTCAGAAGGTGACCAGCTAAGTCCTCTTAACTGACTCCAGTGATGGGGGGCAGGGTCCAGAGGACGGACTGAGAATCAGACCCAGAAAAGAGGGACAAGATAGAGGCCTATACGTGCTCTTAGCCGGAAGCTGCAGAGCTGCTCAGAAAATGCACCTACCTGATCCCACACTTGGAAGTGATCTTCATTCTGACAGGCAGAGTCACAGTGATAACCACGGAAAATGAAGTGAAGTAAAAGTCACTCAGTTGTGTCCGACTCTGCGACTCCCGTGGACTATACAGTCCATGGAATTCTCCAGGCCAGAATACTGGAGTGGGTAGCCTTTCCCTTCTCCAGGGGATCTTCCCAACCCAGGGATCAAACCCAGGTCTCCCGCATTGCAGGCCGATTCTTCATTTTACCAGCTGAGCTATCAGGGAAGCCCAACCAACCACAGAGACACTGGTAACCGAGGTCTCCTCCCAGCTCCTCTCTCAGAAAGCCCTAGCGGTCTTCCCCGCTGCCTCCCGGGGTCGTCGCTGCCGCACCCACCCGTGCTGTAACCGGCGTCCTGGGGCAGGAGGCAGAAACTCCTCGAGACGTCATGTGTGAATTCCCATCGAACTCCTGAAGTTCGGGAAAACGGAATTTTTGGTTGCACCCTCACTCTAAAACCGTTTTGTGCTTGTTTTTCTCTTCCAGGCTTTCACCACCTTCCTGTGCCTGTACGGCATGGTTTGGTACGCAGAGCACTACGGTCACCGAGAAAAGGTACGGAAGGGAAGGCAAAGATGGCCTTTTGTGTCTGATCACGCCCAGCCTGGCACTGTAGCCCGGAGCACAGTCACGGAGGATGGGGCGTGGCCGGCAGAGCGTGGGCGGGGCGTCATCTCCCCGTCCCGCCCCCGCCCCCCCTCCCCAAACCCAGCCAATTCAGAATTCACTTCCTATAATTGCCATCCTTGCTTGTGACTGCCCTCTTCAATAGGTCCCGTACTTTTATCCTCATTTCTTAAGAGGGTTAAAACTTAAAATTATTTGTTAATGTTTTTGTTTGTTTGTTTTTAATTGCGGGGCAAGCCCTGGACCAGTTTTTGCAAAGCTGGGTCTTTCACCCTGTGCAGGCCTCCTCCTGCGTCCCAGCCTGGGACTCCCCTGCTGAGCTCTGGCCCTTCTCACTTAGTGCGTGCCTGTGTGCGGGCGTGCTCAGCCACTGGGTCGTGTCCTACTCTCTGAGACCCCATGGACTTTAGCCCGCCAGGCTCCTCTGTGGGATTTCCCAGGCAAGACTGCTGGAGGGGGTTGCCATTTTAGTCCTCCAGGGGATCTTCCTGAGCTAGGGATTGAACCTGAGTCTCCAGTGCTTCCCGCCTTAGCAGGCGGATTCTTTACCACTGAGCCACCTGGGAAGCCCTCCTTTCCTAGTAGAGGAGGATTAAGGTAGAGGATTGATGTGAGTGGGCTTAAAACACTATAGCAGCCTCGTCAACTGGGATCTTTTTTTTTTTTAAGTGAAAATAGCTTTCATCCTCTATTTATCCTTTTAGTCTTAAGGAGCTAAAGGCACTTTCTAGAAGATCTGTTCTGTATCACTTGGGAGTAGTCTTGCTCTTAGAGCTGAGAGCCTCAGCACTAGGCGGTCCTGCCCTTTCTGGTGGGGGTCCCTAGCTCAGGAAAGGCCGGGGTGGAGCACCCTTCCTTGTTCACTGGCTCCCTCCTCCTGGGAGCACTCCATCCCACCACTAAGCCTGCCTCTCTCCCTAGACCTACTCAGAATGTGAAGATGGCACCTACAGTCCAGACATCTCCTGGCCTCACGGGAAAGGTTCAAAAGGTATTTATCTCCCTCTTTCTCTTGTTTTTTGCTAAAAGCTCCCCTAGGTCCTCTTCCCTCCCAAAGCCCAAGTAAAGGAATTTCAAATCAGAATTTATCCTCTGAGTATTGATAAATATTTGCCTTAAATGGTCTCCAACCTACTCACTTGCATGTCTCCTCTCACTTATTAAGAAACAAGCAAAAAAAAAAAAAAAAAAAGAAATAAGCAAAGTGCTCACAGGTTCTGCCCAAGAAACTTGGCTTCATAAGAAGAGGCACCGTGTTGTTCTGCCTCTTCTGAGATAGAAGGACAGAGCGAGACCCTACTGTCTCAGCCATCCTGATGGGGATGTTCCTCCTCTTGGCTTTCATTGTGAATGAGAGGGGTTAGGAAGAGTTGTGTGCCAGGCGAGAAGCCTTTCAAAAACGAGGCGGATCAGCTTGATTGCATTGATTCAAGAGACGGACCACCATCAGAGGGATTTCAGCAGTGTTGTCAGGGATCTCCCACTGGCCTCTTCCCAAGGAGCATTCTGGAAAGATTCGGGGCCACCTGGTTGTTTTTAAAGAATTTGGCTTGTAGAAAAATGACCTCGAGGCTCCACTGGACAGTACTTCCTCTTCAATTATGAACTGATCATGGGACTTGACTAAAAGGAAAGAAGTGAACACCAGAGACCTTGAATATCAATCCAAAGACTGGCTCAGCAAAGCCGGGGTGAGGGAGGGACAGCTCTGCTGAGTCACTCTCCTGAGTTCTTCAGGGTGAAGCTCAGCACAGCACAGCTCACCCTGGGAAAACACTGCGGAGTGCTGATCACCCTGCTGGAGGTGGTTTCTCCTGAATCCGCCAGCTGCTGTAGAATGCGGATAGAGGTGGCACAGGGTTTCTCCCCAGGGCTCCCTTATTCAGAACCAGGCCCCTGCCCAGAGATCAGTCCATGGCACTTTCAGGATCTCCAGTGACAAGACCACAAGATATAAGCAATGGTACAGATACATTTAAATGAAAGGTAGGCTGACCTTTTAAAAAACCAAACAAATAAAACCTGAGCCCTGGAGCAGAGAATCCTGGCTCTGCTGCTAGGCCAGAGGTTGTCCACGTGCCCAACTCTGGGGCAGAGCCAGCCTCCTGCCAGGAAGTTCCGATGACCTTCCAGACCTTACACACCCCCTGCCCGGAATGCCCCAGCCCCACTGTCCAGCTGGCTGATAACTTGCTGATTGCTCAGCACTCAGCCCACGTAGACACCTTTCTCTGAGCTCCCATGCAATGGAACGTGACAAAGGATGCCGGCCCTGTAGACCCTGAGCCTCTCAAGGGCCCGCACATCTTCCCGGGTGACTCCCGTCTGCCCACCCTGAGTAGCGAGGGACCTCCAGGTCAGACCCCTGAAGTCGTGTAATAGCTTTCATTTCTATCAAGTCAAGAATTCATTCCAGTTTAGGGATTTAGAAACTACCCCGACCAAGGTGGGGGAAACGCCCCTGATGCATCCTTTGGTTGCAAAGGTAGACTCAACACCCACGTGGTGTAAGCTTTCACAGGCTCTCTGTGCTTTGATTGATCTGTGCTCTCACTTCTAGCCCCCATCCCCATGGACCACAATCCACCCTGCGGGGAGTATAAAACATCCTCAGGACACCCAGGTCTTAGCTGTGCTAGTTAGCCGAGGGCCGGGGCTTCTATCAGTCAAGTCAGTCAGTTCAGTCGCTCAGTTGTGTATGACTGCGACCCCACAGACTGCAGCAGGCCGTGTATCACCAATGCCCCGAGCTGATTCAAACTCCACTTGTTCGTCAATGCGTTGGTTTATGAGTAAGGCCACTAGATGGCGCCCGAGGATCAGTGGAGGAGCAGCGGGCGGCCGGGTTAGGGAGAGCCAGGGCAGAGGGGCAGAGCCTGGGCCCGCAGCCCGCAATGATGCTGACGGTGTGTCCCGAATCCTCTTGACCAGGTTCTGAAGACGGCCCCACCAAGCATCCAGGTAACAGCGAGAGCCATTCTTCCAGAAGAAGGAATCGACATTCCAAGTCAAAAGTCACCAATGGAGTGGGAAAGAAATGAAAAGACCCTGGTTCATAATAATCCAAGATGTTTCCAGGGAGTGCCTAGAACTGGGAGGGGACGGAATCGGCTGGACTTGCCGGGAGGAGGGAGGTCGAAAGGCACAGCGTGATTCGGAAGGAACGGGGGCTGGAGGGGGTGGGGGTCGTTATTTGAGAGCGTGGGTCTTGTTTCCCACAGACCCGGCCGGTGGGCAGACGATTGTGGGAAGGGGTCGGGCCTTCGCCCCTCGGGGGGTCCCTGGTAACTTCAGCACTTGGCCACCGGTAGCACGACGGTGCTCGGAGGAGGAGATGGTAGCTCTTTACTCAATTGCCGGAGCAGCTTTGTGCTTCCCGTGTTGTGGGTGCGGTTTAAACATTTTCGCTAAGACAGGGCATCCCACCGGGACAGTTGATGGACACAGGTCACCACCGTTCTCTTTCTCTGAATCTGCCCTTCCACTTGTCTGTGTTTTATTTCGTTACTGCTTGTTTTTTAAGTCGGGATGCTTAATATAAGCCTTCAGAAGCCATTGCTAAAGTTGAATTGGAGGAGAGCGCCCCTCTCTCCTAGAGGAAAAAAAAGTGGGGAGCGTTGGTATTACATTTAGCAACCTCCTCCCGCTTTTAGGACCTGAAAACCACATGTGGCAGGTAGAAACCAGGCTGCGGAAAGGTTAGCTCCCCACATAGGATCCTGGGCGTTAGACCAGAATGTTCCCGTTCCCTCTCCAGTGTCCAGACTTAGCCACAGCGCACAGGCGGGAAGCTGCCCGAAGGCAGTGCTCGCGGCGACCCCTCCCCCAGCCAGGTGCCTTTTCCATTTTGTTTGTTTTCTTTCGTGGTGTGTTGCTGACACTGTCTTTTAGTCCCATGTGAGGTGCTGGTGAGTATCCCTTTCATCCATGCCATGCTCTGGACCGTTGACCCTGATAGTTCACCACCTCTGATGGATCCCTGTTTTAAATAAAATGATTCGCGTTAAAACCCGTCAAATTTGGCCTTGTTAAGTGCTCATTTCTTTGCATCTTATTGGTACTTTTCACTATTTGTAATCGATCGCTGTGTTTTTCAAGTGGCTTTAGGATACTGTGCATATGTTTGTATTTTATGTAGTGAGAAAAAAAGAGAAAAAATATATATATTTTAGATGGCTTGTAGACACATATGTTCCTTTTTCTAAACTTCCCAAGTGATCAATAGGAAATGAACAAGATAGTCATTGTTGTCTTTTGTGTGTGCGCACTATGAGAATGGTTACATCAGCCAAGTTGGATTCATTTTTCTAGCAAGTGACCAGTACCCAGTTGATTTTCTCATAAACTTGCTAAAACCAATCGCTTTGTTCCCTGCTTTCACAGAGCGCAAAGGTTTCGATGTCTTTCCCCCTTTAAGGAAATCTTTAACCATAGCCGTCATATTTTTCTTTTTCTGCAGAGAATTCCAGGGTGGAGGGGTTACATGAATCATGCAAAGCTCAGGTCACTTCCTGTGCCCTGGGCCTCTGGCAGCCACTCAGTTGAGAGCCCACACAGACTTACTGCAGAGAAGTGTCGCCAGCCGCTGGGCTGGCACGGGGGGCTGTGGGGCTTATTGTGCCGGCCGCAGCTCTGAGTGGGCATGTACTCTCCTAACAGCGGCCCCATCCTTTCGATTAAAGTCCCAAAGAGAAGCCAAGAGGTGCCCGCTCTGTAGACCCATTTGCTTTTTCATCACTTTCTTAAACAGAGGCACCGTGTAACATTTGTCTTACTTCAAAAGTTAGGTGAGTGTGTTTTGTTTGGCTTCTCTGAGAGCTTGAAGGTACAGAATATGTATCCCAGACATAGTGTTCAATTCCACTTCCTCGTGCTGGGCCATGTCCCTGAGCATCTCCAGGTTCATTTTCTTACCAGTAGCTGGTCCAGCTAAGAAAGGGGGTTGCTTCTCCAAGGCTGCTCTCAAGAAGGCTCTGCCCAGCATGGGGTGACCCGGAAGCACGGAGGGCACGTGAGACATTGTTCCTCCATGGCCTTGTACAGAACGGCCAGGAAAGTTCCCAGATGCTTTCCATGCACTTTCTTTGCCATAAAACTTCCGTTTCCCCTGTCAGTAAGAGCTCTTGACTTCAGTGGTTCCAAAACCAGTGCTTCCCTTGACCAGCCAGAACCACAACTGCCGCTCCTCCTAGAAGCCGTGACTTTGGACTTGGTCTGCTGTTTCCGCTCATTTCTAGGAAACTAGGCTTCACCTTGATGGAAGGAGGTCCAAGTTGTCATACAATATCAGAAACGATTCAGTTACAAGTGATCTCACCTTTGTCATTTACAAAATGCCCTGTTATAAGACGCCATTGTTTTGGAGGTGATCCTCATAGAATACTGTATGTGTATTTCTCTGTAAGTAGCATCGCATCCAATGTTTTGCTGTTCTTGTTCAGTCGCTTAAGTCACGTCTGACTCTTTGAGACTCCATGGACTGTAGCCTGCCAGGCTCCTCTGTCCATGGGGATTCTCCAGGCAAGAATACTGGAATGTGTGGCCATTTCCTCCTCCAGGGGATCTTGCCGACCCGGGGATTGAATGCGTGTTCCCTGCATCTCGGGTAGATTCTTTAACCGCTGAGCCACCAGAGAAGCCCCAGGTGTTTAGTACTTTTTTCTCTTTGTCATTCTTAAAGGTCTTTCTGTGGCCTGTCCCTGCTTTGCCTGTGTCTGTTTTCACCATTTGTAAAAGCCTTGGACAAACTGCTCCCACAGCAATGCTAAGACGCTTCATTGACCCGTTTTACGCATTTTGATGATAAAAGACATCTTACAAATGCCAGTCTTATTTTCACTATGATCACTTCTGTAGTGAGTTCATGAGAAAAGTACTCACCTCGGGGAAATAAAGTTCTTTACCAAAGACATCAGGCTCAGCCCTCCTGGTCCCCCTCTGAAGCCACTCTGCATCATCTTTAAGTGATACCTCCCTTTGTCATGGATCTCCCTTTGGAATTGGGCCCTTGGGTTGTCTTATTTGTTGGTAATAGTGCACTTGGTCAGGCCCTTAGAGAAGAAAGCTAAATGCAGGGTGGAAAAGAAAATTTTTAGCCACTAGAAACCAAAGGAACTGAGCACTGTAAACAGGGGCATTAACTCTGGTGCTCTGTGCCCTTTGAATTCTACTCAGTGACCTCGGCAGCCCACCACATGTCCACCAGGTGGGCCTCATGTACAGAGTTCTTGCTGCTGTGAGACCCAGGGATGCCCCAGCTAGGTGATTGCAGTCCTTAGTATAGTGCCCACTTTTATGATTGAAATCAACATGTGAAGAGAGTTGAAACTTCTGTTCTTTAGTGTTTTATTCCAAGTGCATCTCTTGCCTTCATTGTGCGTGTACATTCTGAGGGTCGTATTATTGGGTTCTTTGCGAGTTTCAGCATTAGTAATGGCTGAGGCTGAAGGGCTGCAGACTCTTGTTGCTTGGCCATAATAAGTCTTTATAGCATTTCGCTTTATCAGTTTATTCTAAACCTGATGCTGGGACTATCACAGGTGAAGGTTACCAGGTTTTTTAATTGAACTCTGCTATTATCTTTGATGCAGTCAATACAGCTTTTTTATTTTGCTCTCTTCTGTGATTTTAAAGGACTCATGAATGTCTACCAAAGAAGAGGGGAATCGTTGGGTGGATGTGTGTTTGTTTATTCAGTGTGTGGGAATGCTGAAATGTAAAACTTTTCCTGTCTCCTATATTTACTAAAGACTGCCTTTAATCCCTTTCAGAAATTCATCTGCAGTTCCGTCCACCTTGACATTCCCTTTCTTCCATCCCCTTCTCATAAGGGGAAGAGAGGACAGGGACATCATTCAGAAAATAGAACTTGCCTCAGGGTTTTGCTTTTCCAGCTGATGCAACCCACCAGCCAACCTCCTTAGCCATTCTGGGCTCAGGCTTGAACCTCTTGGGCCCCAGGTATTTTGTTTGTTTTGTTATCCAAATGCTCTGAAAATTCTGCTCTCGAGGGCCTGCAAGTTGTGGACATCGATAATGCCCCAAATGACAGGAAGGTTGTCTCCTGTGTGCCTGGCCTTCTGCCCTTCCCCCGCACCCCCCGCCCTGCACACAGTCTCCCCAGGCCCTCAGGTACCAGTGTCCCTGTGTGGACACACTTTCCTGGATGCTGAGTCAAGGGGCCTCATGTGTGGCTTTACAACCACAGGAAATAAGGTTTATTTGCCTTTCAAAGAGGAACGGTAGATGAACCTGAGATCAAGACCTAAAATACTGCATCCTCATGTCTGAAGTCTACCTACAGTAGCCTTAACTACAGTTGTTGAATGGCAGGCGGGGTTTGTGTAATAGTCCATCCTGGAAAATCTGGACCGTAAACCTTGCTGTTCCCACCCGCCTGACTCCTCAATCTCTTCAATCCAACAACATCCATCACAACGTGATTAGAGATATTATGGTTACAACCCGGGAAAATCTTATGAAGATTCCCCAGGTTTCAGAAGGCTTAGAGTTCTTTCCCTTCTCTTAGTCTGTGTGAAATCCAGGCCAGGAGCTGGGGAGGAGGGGGCGGTAAGTTCACTAGGGCCACTGCTCACAAATCTTCCAGACACAGGCATGCAGGGGACTGGGATCCTTCCAAAGACCTCCGGACGGGGGCTCTTGGAACGCCCCTCCCTCCCGCCTGTCTCCCGAGTGGCCACCGCAGCACTCAGCTGGCTTTCTAGAGAGCTGAGTGCCAGTGCGGCCCTTGCAGTTCCAGGAAAAAGGGGCGCCGGAGACGCCCGCCCCTCCCACTCCCCTGCTCGTGCCCCAGTGGTGTGTGTTCTGCCATCCTCTGAGCTTGCTGTTTTCCCTGTTTTCTGGAGTCACGGGGCTTAAGGACTTGAGCAAGAGCACACTCGGGGGCGTCAGACCAGCCCGGAGCCTAGAGCTGCCTCTCCCACTCCAGGCTCCTTAGTCTCGTGTGCGTGTCTTAAGCCCTATCACCGGCCCTGAGCCTGCACCCGTGCCCCCCGCCCACCTTCCTCCCAGCCGGCCTCAGCAAAAGGATGATGAGGAGCCCCTGGTGGCACCCACGCCTTTGCCTCCCCTGCTCCGGGACTCGCTGCGGAGCGGTGGTCAAACCTCCAGGCCACCGCGGACGCTGACCCTCAGTGTGGTTTCAGCTAGTTGGGTGCGTGGTGGAAGGAATGACTGGAGTCATGTGCTCCTTGAAGCAGGGTCCTCGCTCCACGTGGGCCCTTTCGCTGATGTTTTGATGCATTCTGCAAACCATTGGAAGGCAATTCTTCCTGCCTGTCGTGGCTCCCTCTGCCCTCAGGAATCTGATTTACAACCTGGCCAGGCCATAAACCTCAGCTCTTCTGACAAACGGCAAAGTATGGGAAAGAATGTAAATTATAAATACTGAATTCCTATGGTCAGCAATAATGTAATGGCCTGGCTTCTTGTGTTTTGTGTTTTTTTCTTTAAATACGGCATCTGTATGGCTTTCCTTTCTAAGGGGCTAGGTTCGCCACCACCCCTCCATCACCACCATCACCATATTTTCTAGGGAGAAAAGATAACCATGAAATGTCCCACTGGGATAGGGTGTTTTTTCCACAATGAGAAGCAGCACTTTCCGGTGTGATGACTCACTGGTCCAAGGTGGACATGCCACTCTTCTCTGAGAGGGATGGGACCCTGGGTCACAGTGACATCACCACAGTCTGGTCGCTCTGCTCCACACCAGCCCCTAGTGTTGTCACTTAGCAAACCCCACCCCCAGTTTTGACTTTCTAGGAGGAGTTTTCCTGTAAGATTTTGAAATCCTCTCCCTGTCCCTCTTACCAGTCAAGGTCTGCTTACTCACTGGGAACAGACTTCTCATTTCCACTTGCACCACTGCTGGTACCATCATCAAAGACAGCTTCAAACTCAGCCTGAAGACCAGTTGGTGGCTGGGTTTGAATTTTCGTTCCAGCAGTGGGTCAGCTCCTGGCTTAAATTTCACACGCAGGGCAGAAACAGCTCCTTGCTCTGCTGAGGCAGGACGGAGCCGCTGGTCACTGCATAAATTCCTGCTGCCCTCTGACTGCAGAATCCAGTGCCTCAGAGGGCTGTGCTGGTCCTCAGCATTTCTGCCCTTAAACCCAGCCATGTCCCCAGTACAAAATGACGGGTGAAAGCTGTGAAAACACTCAGGGTCCCAAACTACTGTTAGAAGAACCCTAGTCTACCAGAGCATCTGCTAAAGTCCATGGGATTGTGTTTCCTTTGGTCAGGAAGTGTGCTAACAGCAGAGGAGGGTGCGTGAGAAAGTGATGCTCAAGCTCACAGGAGTGTCTACCCACAGAAATATATAGGCTCACACGCACCTTTTCACTCCCACACTCGCCTTCATGCCTTCTCTTCATTTGCTTTGGATCGTATTTGATCCACAAAATGCCAGGCCCAAATCCAGCATGGGACCTGCCAGACCACACATAGGGTGTGGAGGAGAGGGCCGGAGTTCTCAGAAATGTCCAAGGGGAGGTTGTATACATTTTGACCACGAGGATAACCTCAGTTGCAGTTCTATTCCTCAAAATTGTGTCTCTGCCAGAAGGTACTGTGTATGTACCTCTTAAGTAATTTCAACAGAAATCAAAGATAAGCCCAGCAGTGATGACCAAAGAACACGTACATGTCAACTGATGGTTAATTTTATGTGTCAATGTGACTGGGCTAAGGGATGCCCAGACAGCTTGTAAAATGGTGTTTGGGGATGTGTTATCAGTGAGGGTGTCTCTGAAAGAGACTCGCATTTGAATCAGTAAACAGAGTAAAGCAGATTGCTCTCCCTGATGTGGGTGGGTGGGCCTCACCCGATCTGTTGAGAGCCTGAATAGAACAGAAAGACAAAGGGAGGCTGAATTTGCTCTCTGCTTGATGTGAGACCTCCCTCTTCTTCCCTTGGATATTGCTGCTCCTGGTTCTCAGCTTTCAAACTCAGGCTAGAATTTATGCCCCCCCACCCCATGCACAGTGAAGCCTTTCAACTTAGACTGACACAGCACCAGCTTTTCTGGTTCTCCAACTTGCAGACAGCAGGTTGTGGGACTTGTAGGCCTCTGTAGCTGTGATAGCCAGTTCCTATAATAGCTCTCCTCATATGTAGAGACATATATATATATATATCCTATTGGTTCTGTTTTTCTGGAGAACCTCACTAATACTGCCAGCCTATATTTGGGCTAAGATTTGTAAGTTAAAAAGAGAAATGAGATAGTTGGAGTTGTAAAGAATGCTCCAAAATGTGAATGCTGACATGTAAATCAACTTGTATTATCAACTGATTTTCCAGATAGCATTGCTGTGAACAGCAGAATGGCCTTTCAAGTTTAGACTAGTGGTGCACACACAACTTCTTGTACGCTGCTGAGAAGATGGCCAGGGTTGTGAAACTTCCCCAAAGTGGAGTAATAGAGTTGGCCCAAGAACAAAAAACAAAAAGTCGGCATCATACACTGGACTCATTGCCTCAACGTTTCCCACTTGTCCTAATCCAGTCCTTGACTGTTAAAACATCTTGGCCACACCACCATGAACACACCTGATGTCTGAAAAATCATTGCAAACAGTTGTATCTCATTTGAGAAAATCCTCTACTGAGCAGCTGCTCAGGCTGGGAGAGGGAGAAAGAACGTTCAGTTTTTCCAAATAAATTTCTTCGTATTTAGCGTGTTGGCATCACCCAACTGCTCTGCTGTTGAGATGCTAATGTGACTGGCAGATAGTGGTTTTGTCCTACATGACAAAATAATTAACAGTACAAACAAATGCTAACTATTTGCTGAACACCACGCTTGGTGCTTGCCATGGCTCATCCACCCCTCCAGGCTTATGGGACGGGAGACGGGAGAGGCCTTCCAGAAAGAAGCAGTGGGGCCAATACCCAATGAGCAAAGAGTCGGGGATGGAGCCCACACTCCTTGGCATCTCAGGGATCGGAATGGGGCAACCCAGCCATGTGTCCAGCATCAGCTCTTACCCACCCCCGGCACCCCGGAGTGCCCCATGCCCCCACTGATAGCGCCGCAGGATCCCCGCCATTCCCATGGACCACCCAGTACACTGCTTTCAGGCTGTACGGCGTCTGTGATGCACCTGGGACGCCTGCCTCTGGCGCTCTGCCTGACCGGTTTCATGATGCTCTGTGCAACTCCCCCGATCCCCAATGTGCGTGGCCACGCTCCTTCCCCGTGTGCTGTGTCCATCTTGGAGTTGGGGGCTCTCTCTGGTCTCCTGGACTCAGTCCAGGCTCCCAACAGGGTTCATCGCCAACACCTGGCCCACAGGAGGTGCTTAGTAAATGCTGTGAATGAGCCTGTGAGTGAGTGGGTTTGTGGGCCAGGGGCCACAGACCACCCCTTCCAGGATGGACCCGCAGTGTGTGACTGTTCCTTTTCTGGTTTCAGGGGAATCCTGTATGGAGTCCTCTGGCCCAGGTGCATCTCAGCCTGCCTTTGGGTCTGCAGTTAAGTTCTGCTGCCTCCACGCTTTAATTTTTCTTCAAGAGGAATTTTTGGCTTACTGAAAAATTGAGCAGAAGATAGCGTTCCCAGGTACCCCCCACCCCTCCTTATGCATAGCCGCTCCCGTTACCAGCGTCCCCCACCAGAGTGGGACATTTGTTACAGCTGATAACCTGCACTGACATGTCAAGATCACCCAGAGTCCGGGTTACCTTACCGTACGTTCACTCTCGGTGGTGTACACTGTGTGGGTTTAGACAGGCGTGTAATTGGCAGATTCCCACCATTTTAGTATCATACAGAATATTTCCACTGCCCCTGGAGGTGTGGATCCAGGTAGAAACTGGCCAGCATTCTGAGTCTGCCTTGCAGCCTGCTGGGATGCTCAGTTTAGACAACATATAAAGTTTCCTGGATACAGGACAAACCCAGGCCTATGGAAAGAGCAGAAAGGTTAAAGTGTGTGGTACTTTGAGCAGTGACGAAGGTGTAACCAGGGAGCTGACGTGTTTGCTTCAACGCCAAGAATTCCAGGACAATTTGTGATTCAAACGAAGCCAGTGTAGTTGCTACAAAAAAAAGCCTGGGAACATACCTTTTTCTTGTTTTTGTCTTCCTGCATACCCATTCTATTCTCTAGTGCTGTGGTCAAGATTGTGGACATCAAAAACAATATCTGATGCTGTTTGCTATTCTCTTTCTTGCAAAAGAATAAGAGGCAGGGCTCTGGCCAGCATCAATTACCTTCTTTCTTTTTCTTAAAGTTTTGTTAAATAGAAGGGAAATAAAAACTTGACTTGTCTGATCTGCCAAAACGCAAGTAGTTCCGTAATTAGTATCCCAGAACCTCACAGGCAGGTGTGTGAATGGGGTAAGAATTGTTCATCAGCTTGTTTCAGCAGTGATAGTATTCTGGAGAAGGAAATGGCAACCCATCCCAGTATTTTTGCCTGGAGAATCCCATGGACAGAGGAGCCTGGTGGGCTGCAGTCTATGGGGTCGCAAGAGTTGGACACAACTGTCCTCTGTGCTCTGACCATTCATTTCTCCCTCCAGGATTTCAGGCAACAATGAACCTTTTCTTATTGTCTCCATAGTTTTTGCCTTTTCCAGAATGTTGTATGGTTGGAATCATTCAGTATATAGCCTTCTCAGATTGACTCCTTTCACTTGCACTGAAGATCCCTTCATGGCTTGATCGCTCATTTATTTTTAGGGCTGACTACCATTCTGTCATCTGGATGGGCCAAAGTTTGCTTATCCACTCACCTACTTGAAGACATCTAGGTTGCTTCAATTTGGGCAATGATGAGTAAAGCTGCTGTAAACATTTGTGTGCGGGTTTTTGTGCAGACATACATTTTCAGCTCCTGTGGGTAAATCCCAGCAGGGCGGTTGCTAGATCATATGGTAAGAATGTACTTAGTGTTATGAGAAGCCACCAAACTGTCTCCCAAGAGGGCTGTACCATTTTGCATTTGCACCAGAAATGAATGAGAGTTCCTGTTGGCATCCTTGCCAGCATTTGGTGGTGTCTGTGTTCTGGATTTTGGCCATTCTGATGTAGGGATATGTAGTGACATCTTGTTTAAATTTTCATTTTCTTCAAGACATGATAAACCTGCCTCCACTTCTTCAGCTAGTGTTTTTATCTTTGTGCCCACACCCTGGCATTTTGGAGGGCTGCCTTGCTTCCTTCCCCCCCCCCCCTTTAAACTTCCACCAACAGTGGAAATTGGTAGAGCCCCTTTGGCGTGTTAATCAGAAAATACCTCATTTTCAAATTTCTTAGAACATCCTTCCTTTGAAGGTGATGACTAGGGACCAATTCTTGATTCTCAACACGCAGGTGAGGGGTGCAGAGTACAGGTACCGAAGGCATCCACTCTTCTGCTAAGGGCTTGTTTTGATATTGTAAACTCCAGAAAAATGGTCTGATTCTCTCCCTTGGATCCTCGTTCATCCATATAACTCAGAAAATTTTATAGGGTGCTCCAGAATTGTAGAGCTCCTTTAGAAAAAAATAATATATAAAGCTCTTACTCCCAGTATTTCATTTCTAAAAATGCAAATGCCATATGGCCCCAGCTCTATGTTACTTCCTAGAGCTTGGGGCAGGGGGCTTGGGAGAGGCCAGGTGAAAGAGGGCTGGAGAGCTGAAGCATCACCAACTTTGCAGTAAACCTACCTCCACTGGAACCAATACGACTTGTGCTTCATCTGCTGGGGGAAATAAACCACATCTTGGATCCTTCCAGTTAACTGCTCAAACTGCCGTTATCAGCAGGAAGCGTAGCCTTTCCCTCTGCGGCTTTTTCCCACCCCACTTAGGCACTCTAAGAACATTCGGAGATTTGCTCCGTGCTGTGAGTCAGAACTGAGCGATTCCATCGGTCCTGGAGCACTCTGACTCAGATGCTCCACCTCACAGAGCAGTGAGCGACTGTCCGCTGGGCCAGGACCCCTTGTCAGTCCCCATCCCATAGTCTCCACGTGGGCAGCCAGTTGGCACCACCATACCTTCCCCGGAGCAGGAGGCTGGGCCAGCGCCAGGGAGTCCATTGGACGTTCAAGCCTCAGATCCAGCCTTCCCCCAGATCCATCTCTTGTTCCTGGGGGGCCCGGTTCACCAGCCCCCCCACCTCACCCCCCGTTCTCTCACTGGGGCCTCAGCATCCATCGCCACCAGGGGCAACCTAACCCATCCAGAGATTCCCCCAAAGCCAAGAGTGGAGCTTTTGGGGCCCCTCTCCTGCCCAGTCTGCAGCCCTGGCCCCTCCTGCTGGCAACAACAGTGTTGCAAGCGGGTGCCTTGCCAGGTCACAGAAGCGAGCCCCCGGATTTCCAGTCCTGTGGTCCTCTCCCCGTAAGGAGCTGCCTGGATCTGACACAGAGGCGTTCCTGCTCCCGTGTAAGCTGCTTTCTTCCTGATGGAGCCACAGCACCTCTGGTTTTCAGATGGTGACCGCGGTGTTCGTGGGGATTCTTTCCGGAGCCACGGAGTCTGGGCTGCCAGCAACTGCGTCTGCTGTGTGTTTAGTAAAGACGTCCCTCCTTCCGTATCTTGACATGCCTGGTACCCGCTTTAATGAGGAAGGAATTGCAGCGAAAAGGCACTTCTGTTGGTGACTCTCCCCCAAGTTGAAATAATTATCTTTCATCCTGCTAACTTTAGCCTGCTGGGACCAGTTTAGTTTGGGGAACTGTTTTGGCTTTTGAACGCAAATGTTCATCCCCCTCGCATCTGCTCCCCACAAGCTTTCCAAACATGCAATGGCAGACTATTGATTTAGAATGTTTTATCCCCTGAAGAAAACAGTTACGTGTTTTTCGAATATACGTTTTCTCAAGAAAACTGCCCCCATGTGGAGCTTCCGCCTTTTGTGGGCAGGCGTCTAGGTGAACCTGACTTCCCTCCAGGGTTAACTGAGCCAAAAATGAATCACTCATTTGGCTTCAGGGAGAGGTCAACCTCCATTCTGCAAGGTTACCATCCCTGTAACCAGCCAGCCAAGCCCTTCTGCTGGTTGAAGCCAGTAGACAAGTTTTATTAAAAGATGATGAGGAAATGACCCAGAAGAACAGATTTTCACCTCTTTTCCTATCCAAAGAGAGCTGCTCCCAGATGCTGTTTCTGCAGTCCAGCTTCTGACTTGCAAACTGTTCAAGAAGGAGGTGGTGGGCTGGATGGCCCAGAGCTCACAGGATGTAAGTTTCATGTTGTAACACACACATGTGCAGACCAAGGAATCAGACATTTGGAGGAGGGGCTCAGGGTCAGCCAATGGTTGTACCCCTATAGTTCATATGTCAAGGCACCAAGGTCCCCCTCATATCCATCAGGGTGCTGACTATCCAAAAAACAAAGCAAAACAAAATTAGTGTTGGTGAGGAATGTGGAAACCATTTTTGGGCACTGTTGGTGGGGATGTAAGATGGTGTAACTGCTGGAAAACAGTATGGTGGATCCTCCAAAAAGTGAAAATAGAATTACCGCATGATCCAGTTCATTACACTTCTGGGTATATATCCAGAAATTGAAGGCAGACTCATAGAGATACTTGTACATTCATGTTCACAGAAGCACTATTCACAATGGCTAAGACACAGAGGTAACCCGAGTCCACTGACAGAGGAATGTGTCAGCAAAATCTTGGTATGTACATACAGTGACAGTTCAGTCACTCAGTTGTGTCCAACTCTTTGCAACCCCATGGACTGCAGCATGCCAGGGCTCCCTGTCTGTCACCAACTCCAGGGGTTTACTCAAACTCGTATCCATTGAGTTGGTGATGCCATCCAACCATCTCATCCTCTGTCATCCCCTTCTCCCACCTTCAATCTTTCCCAGCATCAGGGTCTTTTGCAGTGAGTCAGTTCTTCACAGCAGGTGGCCAAAGGGTTGGAGTTTCAGCTTCAGCATCAGTCCTTCCAATGAATATTCAGGACTGATTTCCTTTAGGATGGACTGGTTGGATCTCCTTGCAGTCCAAGGGACTCTCAAGAGTCTTCTCCAACATCACAGTTCAAAAGCATCAATTCTTCAGCGCTCGGCTTTCTTTATAGTCCAACTCTCACATCCATACATGATACTGGAAAAACCATAGCCTTAGCTAAAAGGAAGGAATCCTGGACCTCCCTGGTGGCTCAGTAGATAAAAATCTGCCTGCCAATGCAAGGGACAAAGGTTCAATCCCTGGTCCAGGAAGATTCCACTTTAGAGCACAGGAGTCACAGCTATCGGGCCCGCCTGCTGCAATTACTGAAGCCCGCATACCTGGAGTCTGCGCTTTGCAACAAGAGAAGTCACTGCAATGAGACACTTTCGCACCACAACAAATAGTAGCCCCTGCTCGCCACAACTAGAGAAAGCCTGCGTGCAGCAATGAAGACCCAGTGCAGCCAAAAATAAAAAAAATAAGTAAACATTTTTTTTTTAAAGGGAAGGTATCCTGCAATATGCTGTGACATGGGTGAATCTTGAGGACATTATGCTGAATGCAATAAGGCAGTCACTAAAGGATGATTATTCTATACAAGTCCACTTACCCGAGGTAGTTAGGGTAGACAAAACCATAGGGACAGAGAGGAGAATGGTGGTTGCCAGGGGCTTGGGGGAGGGGAAGATGGAGAATCATTGTTTAATGGGAGCAGAATTTCAGTTTGACAAGATGAAGGCTTGTGGGGGTGAATGAATGACAGAGACGTTAACACAACATTATGAGTGTATTTTAAACCACTAATCTGTACACTTAATGATGAAGATGGTAAGTTTTATATATATTTTACCACAATTTAGAAAAACAATTGGATTAAAAAAAAAAAAAAGACACGTAGGCTCAGGGTAGTGAAGCCACTTGCCAGGGTCACACAGCTGGCTGCACCAGGGCCAGGCCTCAGGCCGCCTCCAGAAGCCTGCTGCAACTCTCCTGCCCAGTACACCGCATCCTCCCACCAGTCACCCAAGAAGATGAATCGTGTGTGGCTTGCGCAGCTGCCCAGGCTCATGCATTCAGGGACTTGTCCTTTTTACCAAACTTCTTTTCCCCCCGCCCCATCACTTTTCTCACCTTCAGATTTTCTCACCTTCAGAATCCGACTCCACTCTCTGAAGCCTTCTATCACGGACTAACAGGTTTAGAATTTTAAAGCATATGTACAAAAATAGAGTGCACATAGGTGCACTGAGGGTGCTGATGAAAAGGTGGCAAAACCCCCATAAAATCAGAGTATTCAGAGTGGCCAAAGCCTGGGGTGATCTGAGGAGCTTGGGAAGTGCTGAGAACAGCTTTTCAAATGAAGGTGGGGAGAGCTTTTGAAAGTCATGTATATAAGACAAAGAGGGAAAGGAAAAGAATGGTGTCCCCTGTTTGGACAAAGAATTCCATCTGATGATGTTCTTCTCTGCTGCAGGTCCTTTTGTGATGTCTATTAAGTCTTTACTATGTCAAATCAAATTTATCTAAGTCAAGTTCAGACCCTCCTGCACACACCCCCACCCCATCTCTATATTCAGTCATTCTGACCTATTTTCGTTACTTGAATATTCATCAAGTGTCTTCCCTATCACATCCAATTCCCCACTATTCCTCTAGCAAATTCACCCACATCCTTACATTCTCAGACATCACCTGGGCAGGAAGACCTTTGTTGACACCCAGCCTAGGTTATCTGCTCCATGGCACCATCCATCTCCTTTTGTAATTCTTAGT
Source organism: Muntiacus reevesi (assembly GCF_963930625.1). NCBI lineage: Eukaryota > Metazoa > Chordata > Mammalia > Artiodactyla > Cervidae > Muntiacus > Muntiacus reevesi. The sequence goes on from NC_089260.1 coordinate 13,261,468, forward strand.
TCCTGTTCAAGAGCTGTCTTCCCTGCTCAAGTTATTAACTTACAGATTATTTTTGGTTTGTCCACTCTCAGATACCCAACACTTACCACAACAGTACTCAGCAAATATGTTTCAGATGAAAGGCTTCTTCATTGAATAGATGATACAGAAAACAGGACAAGTCAATACAAGCATGACAAAGAAATGAAGGGAGGGAGAGATGTGGTCAGCCAGGAAAGAACTGAATGAAGTAAGGGATGCTCCAGCTAGGTTTAGAAGGAAATGATATGAGTTAGAGGAGATCCAGGAAGTCAATGAGAAACATGAAAGTCTGAGGCAGGGTCAGTTAGGAATCTGCCTTGACTGAGAGGCTGAGTGATTTATATTTCATTTTTATAGTCTCCATCAACAGAATGATATTCAGCCTGGAAAAGACAGAGTGTGCATTAGTAGGAGGGAGCGGAAGCCCGAGATGGCACCTAACTGTGTTAAAAATGTCATCTCTAGGTAAATGTCATGTAAATATCATAGTGCTGAATTTCAGAGCTGTTGTGGGTTAAACCTGGGGGAAAAAAGAAAGTGTCATTTAAGAGAGAGGAGGAAAGAGGCTTTTGAAAACTGTCAATGCACAAGCTTGGTATTAAAGCACAGTAAAGTTCTAGAGCAGGTTATTAAAGATGGCTGTGTCCATACTTTCTGAAGAACACATTAATCACTGGGCATTAACAGAAGTTCAATAAACAAGCCATGCAAGGCTAATGTGTCCTTTTTTCACAGAGTGCTGAAGAACAGATGCTTTTGAACTGTGGTGTTGGAGAAGACTCTTGAGAGTCCCTTGGACTGCAAGGAGATCCAACCAGTTCATCCTAAAGGAGATCAGTCCTGAATATTCATTGGAAGAACTGATGCTGAAGCTGAAACTCCAATACTTTGGCCACCTGCTGTGAAGAACTGACTCATTGGAAAAGACCCTGATGCTGGGAAAGATTGAAGGCGGGAGGAGAAGGGGATGACAGAGGATGAGATGGCTGGATGGCATCACCGACTCAATGGACATGGGTTTGAGTAAACTCCAGGAGTTGTATGGACAGGGAGGCCTGGCGTGCTGCAGTCCATGGGGTTGCAAAGAGTCGGACACAACTGTGACTGAGCTGAACTGAATTGTGCACAAGGAAAAGGGGGCGGATCTAGGGCTTACTCTGTGTTCCACCCAGCCCAGTGACTAGACAATAGAAATCTCTGTAGCCCCAGATAAGATCCTCTGGATGGAGACTCATTGTCTAGTGTGGGTCGGTGGCAGAGAATCAGGGCTGCCCAGTACTTACAGGCAGGTCCGCCCCTTAGCAGGGCCATGTGGGATGAGTAGCTCCCATCCTCGGAGGTCATAGGAGACGTTTCTCAGATTTTTCAGACAGAACTAGGCATGTAATGCACAGCTTCCATGTGCCACATGCAGTGTTCACTGCTGTCACATCCCTAATGCCACTTAATCCCTTATCTATACTGTGAAAGAGCTTCTGCTGACTCAAAGAAAGCATTCTCCACTGAACTCAACTTGTGGTTTATACACAAGGTCACGTCAAGGCCAACACTGGTAAAAATCATCTCCCCAAGGGTAGGAAGGGGCCTCCTTGAAATGCGATTGCCAGCCACAAAGTCTGGTTTACAGAAGGCGGTGTCTTCCAGTCACCAAAACACAGGACTCGGAGTCACTTCTGGTTAGTGGGCTGCATTGTCCAACAAAGAGGTATTTCTGAGAAACACTTTAGAACCCATCTGATGGAAGAGAATCCGTTACAAATATTTGGTTCTTAAATAGTGATCTGTGAATGGCCTGTTTGAAAGTCCTTCTTGGCCTTTATTAAATCTGATGTTACTCTTTAAAAAGAATGATTGGTAATGCCTGAGGCTGAAGGTGGAGAGTAAGACACAGGGCAAAATTCGTCTTCTTTAACTTCAGCAGTGTTTACGGAGTAGGCAGAATCCAAATCCAAACCATATTTTCCAAAAATATTTTTCCTCTTAATTCTTAAATCCATGTGTACTATATGAGAAATCTAATCCGTATGTTTCTTACTCATTTACACTTAACTCATCAAAGCATTTCCTCTGAAGAATTATTTGATGTCCAAGGAGACTTTAGAGACATTTTTCTTTTCAACAAGGCTTTGTTCTTAGAAATAAAGAAGTTGCTGCATTTCTGCATGCAAAGAATAAATGAACTTGAACCCCAGAAAGGTTAAACTTTGTTTCAAGTAGGTTCTATGTTCAGAAGAAACAATTTGAGAAATGAGCTTTCTCTTAAATTTTTTAAGGGCGGGGGTGGGGGAGAGCCTCCAAATGGATGCTTGGGATTTCATGCCAGTTTCCTCTTCAGCTGTTCTTAGGTGCCCTTAGATAAAATCCACCTGTATCTCTGAGGTGGTCTTTGACATTTTTGTTAGAAAAGGCTGCATCTAATTTGATCTCTGTCTCAATCTGTGACAGAATGTGCCCAGAGGAAGACAGAGGTATGCTGAAATTCCAGCTATGTGTTTGAAAGAACAAAGCTCTTGATGAAAAATGTGCCATGAAACCAAGACCGGGACCACCACTTAACCCTTCTCTTAGGACAAAGAGCAATCTTGGAGGGAGACGAAAAGAAGCTCCTGGTCCTGAGAAAGCATGGGTGACCCTGAAACCTGGATGTCAAGGCAGGGCATGGCTTTGAAGGGAAGGATCTGAGTCTGTTGTGTCTGAGGTTCTGGAAGAACCGCCATCTAGGCTCCTGGTCCTCTCTGGAGAGTGGTCAGTGCTGAATCAGAGGACTAGCTGCAAGTTGAGGAGCTGACACCTATGGATGGACCTCCAGACAAGGAAGCAGGGCAGCCCACCAAACGCTGGACCTTTGGGACCACCGCCTTGCGTTTCTCACAATCCGATATGGCTGCATCTCAGCGGGGGCTCTGCAGCCTCTGAGGTGGAGTGAGGGGAAAACAGAAGGGACACGTTGGGCTATCCCAGTGGTTGGAGGAGGCCACCCCCCTTCTGCAGGCACTCAGGGTGTTACAGGGATACGAGATGTCCTACCATGCAGCAGACAGCTCTGCTCAACGTGTATGAACTTGCAGGTAGATTTTTCACTTAAATGAATGTCCAATGGGATATTTAGAAGTCAAGAGGAGCCCAGAGTAATTTTTTGGTCTCTGAGCTTAGAATCTAACTTAGTTTCCATATATGCGTATACATTTTGCTCCATTTAAATTGATGCTCAGTTTCACAAAAATGAAATCATGTGGATAAAACATTGTACTTTGTTTTACTGGAACTGAACAGTTGTTGCATTTCAGAAAATCACATCTCTGATGGCAATAAGTTGCTAGAATTTGAGTTAGTTCTCTGCATTAATAGCAACTCCATCAAAGGTGATTCTGCATATGTAGTCAAGCACCTGATTACTTTGTCTTCAAGTACTCATGTCCAGCCATAAGTTGAAATACATTTTTTCCCCCAAATAGATTCTTTTCTCTTATCCTTCACATTAGAGTTAGGCCATTGTATTGCTTTTTTAAAATTATGCCTATAGATAAGTTGCATTATCTATAACTTTCATTTCAGGAGAGTATAGGAAGTGTCTGCGTAAAAACAGTTAAGATGATAAATGTGTATTATGTTTTATGGATTCTTTACCAAAATTTAAAAAAAGAACATGAAATAAGTGTTTATATTATGCATTTAACCCAATTCAGTTCAGTCACTCAGTCATGTCCAACTCTTTTCAACCCCATGGACTGCAGCACACCAGGCCTCCCTGTCCATCACCAACTCCTAGAGATTACTCAAACTCATGTCCATTGAGTCGGTGATGCCATCCAACCATCTCATCCTCTGTCATCCCCTTCTCCTCCCACCTTCAATCTTTCCCAGCATCAGGGTCTTTTCAGATGAGTCAGTTCTTCACAGCAGGTGGCCAAAGTATTAGAGCTTCAGCTTCAGCATGAGTCCTTCCATTGAACACCCAGGACTGATTTCCTTTAGGATGGACTGGTTGGATCTCCTTGCAGTCCAAGGGCCTCTCAAGAGTCTTCTCTAACACCACAGTTCAAAAGCATCAATTCTTTGGTGTTCAGCTTTCTTTATAGTCCAACTCTCACATTCATACATGACTACTGGAAAAATCATAGCTTTGACTAGACAGACCTTTGTTGGCAAAGTAATGTCTCTGCTTTTTAATATGCTGTCTAGGTTGGTCATAGCTTTTCTTCCAAGGAGCAAGTGTCTTTTAATTTCATGGCTGCAATCACCATCTGCAGTGATTTTGGAGCCCCCAAAATGAAGTCTGTCACTGTTTCCACTGTTTCCCCATCTATTTGCCATGAAGTGATGGGACCGGATGCCATGATCTTAGTTTTCTGAATGTTGAGTATATCCCAGTATAGTATCCCACTTGAGTATTTAATCCAGTATATCCCCAAATGCTATCATTTCAATGTACAATTGAAATATCAACTTAAATTAATCAATAGAACAACTATCAACGAGATATTTTATATTCTCTTTCTTATACCAAGTCTTTGAGATCTGCATGTATTTTATTCCTACAGCAACTATCAAGTCAGACTGACCACTCTTCTGGCACTCAATGGCCGCATGTGGTTAGTGGTTACCAGACCGGACAGTGAAGTCCTAGATAATAGCTAACACTTGTTGAGCAGACTCTAAGTACCAGGTACTGCTGTGAACGCTTCAGATGGAATGACTCATTTAATCCTTATAACGGCTCTGTGAGACAGACACAATGGCTGTCCTCATTACATGTGACCAAACTGAAGCTCAGAAAGCTTTGAGTCACTGGCCCAAGGTCACACACCATTATGACCCCAAGCAGAAAGCTGAATGCAGGCATTCTGGCTCCCGAGCTCTGCCTTAACCAGTGCTGTGGGCACCGTTGTAGGACTTTCCCCTCAGACTCCTTTTCTGACCTGGGGGCATCTACACTGCCCTGGCAGCCTTGGGGCAGCCGGAACCTGGCTGGCCCACCAGACAGGCTCATCTTCCTGGCCACTCCTGACGAGGATGGCAGAGGCATGGGCCAGCCCTCCTGAGAAGCAGACAGAAACCTGTGATTGCTTCACGACCCCTGCAACCTTCTCATTCTTATCTGGATTTCCATTAAGAGAAATGGTGGGTCTGGCAAAGAAAGACAAATATCATATGATATCACTTAAACGTGGAGTCTCAAATATGATACAAATGAACTTATTTACAAAACAGAAATAGACTCACACAGGCAACTTACGGCTTAGAAAACAACTACCAAAGGGAGAGGAGGGAAGGGATAAATTAGGGGTTTGGAATTAACAGACACACACTGCTGTATATAAAATAGAAAACAAAAGATAAACAACAAAGATCCTACTATATAGCACAGGAAACTATATTTAATATCTTGTAACAAATTACAGTGGAAAAGAATATGAAAAATATATATCTATGTGAAACTAAATCAGTTTGGACAGCCCAACTGTACTCCAGAAACTGACACAACATTGTAAATCAACTATTCTTCAATTTAGAAAACCAAAAAAAAAGTAGCGGGTCTGGGCAAATGGGGTCTGGACAAAGCACAGATGGGTCAGAAAGATTGTCCCAACTCATGCATCTAATAAAGACTTGCTCCCAAGACCTTGCTGGTGAATTGTCTGCATTCCAGTAACTTTTTCTCCTGGGTTTTCCTTAATAAGGACAGATTTCTTCATTTCCTGGGACTCCCTCAAGATTATACTGACAACTTCCCCATTAATTATCAAATTATGCCCTGTCACAAAATGATTACATTTGCTTCCTACCTAAACACCTCCCCTCATTGATGAAAAGTCTCCTTTAAACTAATAGCCTTTAACTTGCTTCATTTCAACACCTCCATGGAGGCTACTAACGAGCTGACTCCTTGCCCAGCTGGTCCCTCCGCCCTTCCTTATGTTCTCTGTTCCAAGACCAATTTAGATCTGGCGGAACAGGAAAGGGGAGGAATCATCCTCTGAATCGGAAGCTTGGCTAGAGCCTTCTTGAGGGATGAGGACACTTAGCACATGATCTTGAGCCTGCACCCCCCTCAAAAGGGAGACTCCACTCGCTGCTTCCAGAAACAGGAAAATTGCCCGAGAGTGCAGCCACTGGAGTAAAACAGCCTCCCAGTTTTGACTGAGCAGCTTAATGAGTCAGGTAATTATACCCAGATTCCCTTTACAGGGGCCTCTTAATTATTATTTAATAAAGAGATGATTCCAGGCTGTGACCCGTGAGGCTGGCGGCAGGATAACCATCTCGCTGGAGGAGGGCCTCCCCTCAGACGTTGTCCTCCTCTGGCAGGGAGATGGGGTGCTTTCAAAACACCCCTCAGGCCTGCTTTTGAGAACATCACGTGCCAAGAAACTCCCTTCCTGGCACTGTCTTCCCTGAGGTGTCAGATGGGCCCCTTCCATGAGTGCTCTGAATCAGGCCAGTCTGTTCCTCTGAGGAACCCTGATCTCATTCTGTTGGCAGCAGGCAGCAGCCGAGGCCCTGCTGCCTCCAAAGGCTGCCCGCTCACGCCAGAGCCACCGGAAGCAGGAAGAGCTCCCTGCGCTCGGGCTGTGAGCCAGGCTCCATCCTAAGTGCTGCTGATGCCTGTTCGTACATCTCTCCCCATTTTACAGATCAGGAAACTGAGGCTCACTGGGGTTATGCACATTGCCCAAGGCCATACAACGACTGGAACTGCAAGAGCAAGGATTTGAACCTACATCTCTATGGCTCCAGAGCAGAAGGGCTTAATTCCGGTACCATACCACTTGGTGTTAGCTGGCCAGAGAGAAAATTATTTGGATCATGTTTTTCATGGTCAGAACTTTGGTAGAGTATCTAAGGACATCCATTTTCATCACTACTGATGGTGCATCCCTGGTCAGGGACCAGCACTGTAATCATGGTTTCCCTGCTCCATCTCAGTATATTAGACCAAGGATGGTGGGCTTCTCACCCAGGCCAGACCTGCAGGAGGTCTTCCCTGGAAATTTACAAATTGGGATTGAAGAAAAGAGGTGCTTTCTTCACTCCAGTGGCACCAACAACTAGGTAGATATGAACGCCAAGTGCCCAGGGGTCATGGTCCAGGCTTGTGTAAAAAGGCAAAGACAATGTTGACAACACATAAAGAGAGAAAATTCCAGTTATATTCAAGCCTCTGATTCAAATTCTGGGGACACAGCCCATGTATTTCCTACAATTCAGCTCTGTAAATCAGTAAAGTTCCACTGAAGTTTCTATCACTTGTAATAAAACTTCTAAGACACCATGCTCTGGAATTTGGTCTACTGTGGACAACAGGAGCTTCTTAAGGGTTTTCACATGGGCAGCAGAGAGGCAGCTGTGGCCTGGTAGAGAGGCAGGTGCACGGAGGGCCACACGGTAAGCAGGAGGGCCACATGGAACTTCTTGCAACGCCGGCAGCAGTGGTCCAACCGAGAGATGACTAGAGGCAGAATCAAGGTGACTGGGGATGTGGTCAAGAGATACTTAACTGGGAGAAGTTTTTAGATTTGATGGTTGGTTAAAATTGGGGAGATGATATTGGAGATGCCCAAGATGATCCTGAAAGGGATGGTGATGCCATTAGCTGAAAGGGAAACACAGGAGGCAGAGTGCGCTTGGGGGAGGTGAGTGGTGACATCAGAGGTAACAGGCTTGGCCGTGGAGAGTTGACGGGTGTCCAGCTGCCTGTGGCTCTGTTAAGCTACGTGATATGTTCTGGCACCGAGACAAAGGTGTGCTCTGGCAATCCCCTGCTGGTCGCAGCCTCAGTCCTGACTCATCCATCCTGACCTGTGCAACACACCCCTTTCCATCCGCCTCTCAGTCCTCAGTCATCAAGTTGTTCTATTTTTGTCCTCACATCACCCTGCAGACTTGTGAGAGCTGGTATTGTCTTCCATAGAACTTGGGCTTTTTTTCATGTAATTCTGTTCTACTTGCTGCTCTGTTGAATTGAGCCCCCTTGGATAACTCCCTGCCTAGAGTGGTGGGGAAAGATGGCTAGCACTTTAAAAACAAACAAATGAATCTTCCTGTAGGAAACTGACTCCAGCCAATTTGACTGCTTATAGTTATTTGGGGTGTGTGTGTGTGTGTGTGTGTGTGTGTGTGTGTGTGTATGTGTGTGTGTGTGTGTGTGTGTGTGTGTGTGTAGGGTATCTATAGCCTACCATAGTTAAAGGGAACTGAGGATCACATTGATAGATCTCTACAAGGACTGCCCAGCTAAGGGGTTGATTGCATTGGATAGGTTGCAGTGAAAGCAAGACCCAGACCAAGTTCTTCTCTACATACACATATTTACCATTCATAAAACAGGCATTGCAAACGTGCACAATCTTTATTCTTAAATTCAATGAAATCTTTGCTCTCTGTCTGCCACACACCTTGTACAATGAGACAATATTTTAGTGGTAGAATTCATCTGGGCTTCTAGTCGGAATCAGGCGACAGTCTCATCTGTTAAGTGTGGCTCACAGATTAGGTGGAGTCTTAGGCTTGGTGAGCCAGTATGAAGGTTGTAAGCCCTTGAATTTACAAAATTCTTCACCCTGCTCATGTAAGCATAAGGAGCCCATATTGTATTTCTAAATATCCACCATATCTTTTTCAACATACATGAAATGAATGAAAATTATTTCTAAATGAACAAACTCTCTAGTGAGAATGAAATATAAAGATTGCTGAAACTCTACCCAAAAATAAACCCATGCATATATGGCCATTTAGTATTTGACAAGGAACCTAAAAAGACTCCATGGAGAAAGGAGAGTTGCTCCAATAAATAGTGATGGTAAAACTGGATCTTCACATGCAGAAGAAAAGAATTAAATCCCTATCTTACACCACTCACAGAAGTGAACTCAAAATGGATTAGAGACTTGAATATAAGACATGAAACTATGAAACTGAGAATAAAACACAAGGAGAAAGCCCCTAACATTGGTCTTGGCGAAGGTTTTTTTGGTTACGACACTAAAAGCACAAGTAACCAAAGCAAAAACAACCAAGTGAGACGACATCAAAGTAAAAACTTCTTGCACAAAAAGGAAAGAATCAAGATAAAAAGGAGAGCAGGAGAAAATATTTGCGAGCCTAATATGGAACAGGAGAAAATATTTGCAAGCCATCTCTCTGATAAGGGGTTAATATCCAAAATATAGAAGGAATTCATACAACTCAATAGCAAAAAAACCCAAACACTCCAATTTAAAAATGGGGAAAGGACTTGAATAAATATTTTTCCAAAGAAGATATACAAATGGTCAACAGGTCCATGAAAAAATGCTCAACATCACTAGTCACCAGAGAAATGGAAACCGAACCACAACAAGGTATCACCTCACAGCTGTTAGAACGGCTGTCATTAAAAGACAATATATAACTTTTGGTAAGGGTGTGGAAAAAAGGGAACCCTTGTATACTGTTGGTGGGAATGCAAATTTGTACAGCCACTATGGGAAACAGTACAGAGATACCTCAAAAAAATTAAAAAGACAACTGCCATATGATCCAGCAAACTCCTTTCTGAGTGTGAATCCAAAGGAAATGAAAACATCATCTCTAAGAGATATTTGTGCACCCATGTTTATTGCAACATTATTCACAACAGTCAAGACTTGGAAAAAACCTAAGTGTCCCTATGAAGTCACCATATAAAGAAAATGTTGTATATATAATATAGGTTATTATATTGACTACACTAAAGCCTTTGACTGTGTGGATCATGACAAACTGAGGAAAATTCTTTAAAAATGGGACTACCAGACCACCTTACCTGCCTCCTGAGAAACCTGTAAGCAGGTCAAGAAGCAACAGTTAGAATCAGACATGAAACAGCAGAGTGGTTCAGAATTGGGAAAGGAGTGCATCAAGGCTGTATATCGTCACCCTGCTTATTTAACTTATATCCAGAACACCATGCAAGATGCCGGGCTGGATGAAGCACAAGCTGGAATCAAGACTGCTGGGAGAAATATCAGTAACCTTGGATATACAGATGACACCACCCTAATGGCAGAAAGTGAAGAGGAACTAAAGAGCTTCTTGATGAAGGTGAAATAGAAGAGTGAAAAGCTGGCTTAAAGCTCAACATTCAAAAAACTAAGATCATAGCATCTGGCCCCATCACTTCATGGCAAATAGATGGGTAAATGCTCAACATCACTAATCACCAGAGAAATGGAAATCAAACCACAACAAAATATCAGGAAATAGTGACAGATTTTATTTTCTTGGGCTCCAAAATCACTGTGGATGGTGACTGCAATCATGAAATTAAAAGACACTTGCTCCTTGGAAGAAAAGCTATGAAGCCTAGACAGCATATTACAAAGCAGAGATATCACTTTGCCAACAAAGATCCATATAGTCAAAGCTATGGTTTTTCCAGTGGTCATGTAGGGGGTGAAAGTTGGACCAGGAAGAAGGCTGAACACTGAAGAACTGATGTTTTCAAACTGTGGTGTTGGAAAAGACTCTTGAGAGTCCTGTGGACAGCAATGAGCTCAAACCTGTCAGTCCTAAAGAAAATCAACCCTGGATATACATCAGAAGGACTGATGCTGAAGCTGAAACTCCAATACTTTGGCCACCTGACGTGAAGAGCCGACTCATTGGAAAAGACCTTGATGCTGGGAAAGATTGAGGGCAGGAGGAGAAGGGGCGATAGAGGATGAGATGGTTGGATGGCATCACTGACTCGATGGACATGGGTTTGAGTGAGCTCTGGCAGACAGCGAAGGACAGGGAAACCTGGTGTGCTGCAGTCCATGAGGTCACAAGGAGTCAGACGCATCTAAGAGACTGAACAATAGTGTAATATAATACATTATAGTAATATGTATTATATAGCATTTGTATTATATACACACAAACATGTATGTACATACACACACACAAATATTATTTACCCATTAAAAAGGAGGGAAATCCTGCCTTTGCAACAACATGAGTAGATCTTGAGGACATTATGCTAAGTGAAGTAAGTCAGATACAGAAAGACGTATTTTATGTTCTCCCTTATACTGGGAATCTAAAAAAGCCAAACTCATAAAAGTAGAGAATAGAATGGTGGTTTCCAGGGCCTGGGGATGAGGGAGGTAAGAGATGTTGGTCAAAGGTACAAAACTCTCAGCAATAAGATGAATAAATTCTGGGGATACAATGCACAGTAGGGTGACTATAATTAATGACCTTGTATTAAATATTTGAAAGTTAATAGAGGAGATTTAAAATTTTATCACCACAAAAACACAATGGTAATTATATGAGGTGATGAAAGTGTTAACTACCTTTATTGTAGTGATCATTTTATAATATATACATGTATCAAATCATCACACTATACACCTTATATTTACATATAAATATCTCAATAAAGCTGGGAGGGAAAAAAAGATGGCTGAAGCTCTGGTAGAAGGTACCTCTGGAATGTGACATCCAATTAGCATCTATCAAAACTTATAAAAACTCTGGAATGCATAGTCCTGAGAAGGGTACTTCAGATGTTAATAAATTGCTCCTAGAATGTAGATTAAAGATAACACATACATCTCTCTGTCTAGGCTGAAGTATTTGAAATTAAATTGTATGGAATATAAATCATGCCGTATACTCATCTCAGAACCTTTGCAGAAGTATTCACTGTGTACAATGTCTTCATCACCTTCTCACTGATTTGCCTGGGTAACTTTTATTCAGTCTTCAAGATTTAGAATAGCTGTCCCCTCCTCCACAAAGCCCTCCCTGATCTTCCCTATCCCTACCAAGGCAGAATTGAATGAGTCTCATGTCTCTCGTAGCATCTAGGATAACTTTTCATCATGGAGAATCAACTGGTCTTTCCCCATCACTTGATAATCCACAGTCCTTTTATCCCTAGTACCAAGCAGAATACCTGGCCATTAACACAGGCCCAATTTGTAAAATTGAACTTAACTCACACAAGAAACCAATTTTCTTCTTCTGTTTCATTGCTTCCCATCCATGCATTTGGAAAAGAAATTAAGGGTGATGATTTGTTGGCCAAAGAAACATAACTGATGAGAAGGAAATAAATGAAACAAGTCCTGGATAGACCATAAGTATGAGAATAATTTGGAAGTGACCAAACATAGAACCGTTTTTAGTTTGTTTTACTTTAAATGCTCGAAGTCTTCACAGAGTTTGCTCTTAAGGTGGGCTATGGAGCTTCTGCTGGTTGATCTCTGATATTTATCCTGAAGAGAGAAAGCAATCAGAAGTCTTATTCACTGAATGCTTTCCTAGAAGTCCTGCAATTCCTAGTGGAGAGAAGGTCAGTGAGGTGTTCTCTGCCAGACAGAAAGCCTGTCAGGAGATTGATGACCCCATTTTATCCAAATACACAGACTTGGACTTGACATTTGCCAAAGTACAGCTACCCAAATGGTGGTGAAATGATGCCCCACCTATTCAACCCACATCAAAGTGGCTAAGTGGGGTTTTCGACGGTAGAAAATAGACTCGGCAGAATACTTAGATACAGCCATTTATTCCCAAGGACTCTTTCCCTTTGCAGCTATCGATTTGTAATTTAAATAAGACCAAGCCTGCATCTCATTGGACATTTTGTCTCATTTAAATAGTGAAGAAGGAGAAAGGATGATGTGGAATTTGTGCATTCAAAATATGTCAAGTTTACACTCTTGGATGTTAAGGAAAATACTGTGAGCAAATGAGTGCTGTCCCCAGAGGCTTCTGGAAAGGAACTGGAGGCTGGGGAGCGGCGCGATTCCTGTTTCTCTTGTACTTTCTCTATCCACAGCTCTGACATTCTCCCCACCTCAACCCCCTTTCCTGAGACACCACAGAGTCACCCCAGGATCAGCAATCTGGGCAGGAAAACGATGCAGGACAGTTCTAATATGGAGTGGAAAAACTGCTGTTCTGGGAAGGAGATTGGGCAGCAGCCACTGAGGAAGCCGGGCCAGCATTCATGTGGAGGGCTGGTCAGGGATGCGTGTCCTGGGGCTGGTTATCCTTCCTTGTGGGGAGCAAGGGCTTCTTTGAGGAGCACTTGGATACAAGGGCTTTTAATGCAGGTCATTCTGTGAATAAAATCTGGTGTGTCTGTGTTCTTGGCTCTGAAAGTCACTCAGTAGTGTCTGACTCTTTGCAACCCCACAGAGGGTAGCCCACCAGGCTCCTCTGTCCATGGGATTTTCCAGGAAAGAATACTGGAGTGGGTTGCCATGCCCTCCTCCAGGCGAATCTTCCCCACCCAGGGATCAAACCCAGGTCTCCCGCATTGCAGGCAGATTCTTTACCATCTGAGCCACCAGGGAAGGAGGCTGGTTTAAACCCAACCTGTGGCCCCCGTCGGCTGTTTGTTGGATATTAGGAGGCTTCTGTGAACCTCAGCTTATTCAGCTACAAACCCTCTTGCAGGGCTGTCATAAGAATAAAATGAGGCTTTCAAATTGCTTACATTTATGAAATGCTTACTCTGTACAAAGCATGTGTTAAGAGATCTACATGAAGGGTGATTCTATAAAACAGATATCATCCTTGTTTCATAGACGAGGAAAGTGAGCTCAGAAAGCTTGACTAACTGGAGCCTTATTGCTCTCAAATGGTGAAGCTGGCATTGAACGCTGAGTCATCTAACCCCTGTTACTCTCAACCACTCGGCTCTAAGGGTTCACTGGATGGTCAGTGAAATGTTTTGCACGGTTTCTGAAATAGAGTGAACCCTCAGAGTAGGATAGCTATGATGTCACAGTGATGATGTTAAAAGGGAGTTGATTTCAAACTAAGCAGAATCTGGAGGCAGACCGTGGAGTGACTTGGTCGTCATTGTCAATGATTACCCATGTGATGGTCCTGACTTGACAGCCTAGGGATAACCCCCCGCAGCTCTGCCAACATCCTTTTTAAGTAGAATCTCACGTATAGCTGGCTCAGGGTTTTTAAAAATGCTATCAATCTCTCTTCCATGTCCTCTAGTTCAGTGATGAAGCAGCACTGCCGTCTTAGGTCAGGTTCCTTGGGGGAAAAAAGCAAAACCCATAGGCAGAAAATTGATAGGCAAGTGCTCTAGGGATCATCGACTATGGGGAATGAAGGCTGAAGGACTGAGCGGAGAGGAGAATTGCACTGCAATGCAGTACCAACAAAGACCTCAGCCTATCCCCCTGGGACCACTGGGGCTGAGACGGTCTGTGGTGGGCAGAAATCTAGGATAGTACAAAGATTACTGCCCTGCGGTGTACATGTGGCTTTCCAGGTGGTGCTAGTGGTAAAGAACCTGCCAGCCAGTGCAGGAGACACAAGAGACATGGGTTCGATCCCTGGGTTGGGAAGATCCCTGGAGAAGGAAGTGGCAACCTACCCCAGATTCTTCCTGCCTGGAGAATCCCATGGACAGAGGAGCCTGTAGGGCTATAGTGCATGGGGACGCAAAGGACTGGACACGACTGAAGTGACTCAGCACACAGCACGCTGCATGCATGCCTTGGGCAAGTCCTTTATCTTGAGTACAGGCAGAAGGCTTGAATATGGTGGACTGTCACACCCATGGTTAGGCTGCTAATCGGTTGACTAGGAGTTATTATAAAGGAAGAGTATCTGGATGGGGCCTGACCTAGTCAGGTGAGGCCCTAAGTGCCTCTGAGCCCTTCCTGAAGTGGGATTCCAAGCATGAGAGGGAATAAGGGAAAGGCTTACCTAGCAAGAAGCAGCAGGAAGGCCCTAGAAAGCTGAGAATGGTCCCAGGTCAGCCCAGGAAATGGGAGCGCCATCCTGGAGTCACAAGGAACTAGTTCCGCCAACTCCTGATGGAACTGGCAGGAAGGCAGTGAAACCTCAGCTGAGACCACAGCCCCGGCTGGCACTTTGTGTTCAGCCTGGTGAGACCTGAGCAGAAGATCCAGTTGTGCTATGCTTGAACTTCTGACCTGGGACATGACAAAGGGGTGTGGTTTTTGCTTTATTATTTTAATTAAATTTTTTCTTTTGAGATAATTATAAATTCATGTTGTAAGAAAAAACACAGAGAGATCCTGTGTACTCTTTACCCAGTTTCTCCCAAGGGTAACATCTTGAAAACTTATAGTACAAAATCACCACCAGCATACTGTCAATGAGACAGTCAAGACACAGAGCAACACCATCACCACAAAGACGCCTCCTGCAACAGCCAGGCTCCCTTGCCTCCTGCAACTCCTTCTTTGGTTTATCTTTAACTCTCTGCAGTCACTAGTCCATTCTCTAGTTCTGTAATTTTGCCATTTCAAGAATGTTATATGAGTGTAGTAATACAATGTGCAACATTTTGGAATTGGATTTTTTTCACTTAGCATCATTCCTTGGAGATTCATCCAAGCTGTTGTGTGTACCAATTTCATTCCTTTTTACTGCAAAGTATTCCATGAATGTACCACAGTGTGTTTAGCCATTTACCTGTTAAAGAATATTTTGGTGGCTTGTAATTTGGGGCTGCTACCAGAAAACCTGCTTTGAGCATTCATGTACAGCTTTTTGTTTGAACATGTTTCCATTTCTCTGTGATAAATACCTAGGATTGAAACTCAGGTTGTACAGTTACTGCATTTTTATTGTCCAACCTTTTTGGCACCAGGGACCAGTTTCCTGGAAGACAATTTTTCCCCAGAATGAGTGAAGGGGATGGTTCAAGCGGTAATGCCAGTGATGTGGAGTGGTAGATGAAGCTGTGTGGCCTGGTTCCTAACAGGCTTTGGACCACTGCGCTTCCCGTGGCCCATGGTGGGTTGGGAACCCCTGATTTAAGGAACAGCCAAACTTTTCTAAAGTGGCTATACCATTTTGCCTTCCCACTAGCAATGTATGAGTGATCAAGTTTGTCATCACTACTTTTTAGATTATCTGATATATGTATGGTGATAACTCATTGTACTTTTAAATTACATTTCCCTAATGGCTAGGATGTTGAGCATCTTTTTACAGGCTTATATACTATTTCTATATCCTCTTCAGTTGGAGAAGGGAAGGGCTATCCACTCCAGTATTCTGGCCTGGAATTTACCATGGACTGTATAGTCCACGCAGTCGCAGAACTGGACATGACTGAGTGACTTTAAATGTAAATGTAAATGTATCCTCTTCAATAAAATGTCCCTCATGCCTTTCCCCTCAAATATAATTGGATTGTTTTTCTTTTATTATTTACTTTTGAGTTTTGAGAGATCTTTGAGTGTTTTAGATACCAGTTTTTTGTTTGAAAAATGGTTTGCAAAAATTTTCTGTCTGAAAATTATCTTCTCTAATAATGAAAACTATCATTCTGTAACAGAATATTTGCAAAAGCAAATTTTAAAATTTTGATGAAAAATTGTTTTTCTTTTATTTGTCATGCTATTGGTGGAAAGTCTAAGGATTCTTTGCTTAGCCTTGGATCCCCCCAATTTTTTCTGATGTTTTCTTTTCTGAAAGTTTCATAGTTTTACATTTTGAATTTAAGGTCATGATCCTTTCAAGTTAACTTTTTAATAAGATGTGAGCTTTAAGTTGAGGTTCATTAAAAAAACAGCCTTCCTCCATTGAACTACTTTTGTAATTCTGTAAAAAATTAGTTGGATATATGTGTGTGAATCTGTTTCTGGATTCTCTATTCTATTCCATTGATTTATGTGTCTATCACTGTAAACATCACAGCTCTGTCTTGAAATCAAGTGAACTGATTCCTTCTGTTGTATTCTTTTACAGAACAATTTTAGCTATTTTAGTTCATCTGCATTTCCAAATAAATTTTAGAATAATTTTATCTGTATCTATAAAAAATCTTACTGGGATTTTGATAAGAATTTCATTAAACCTGCATATAAATTTGGGAGAATTGACCTCTTAATTACGTTCAAACTTCCAGTCCATGAAAACTCTATGTCTCCATATATTTAGATCGTTGATTTCTTTCTTTTTTTTTCTCATTGATTTCTTTCAACATTGTTTTGTTGTTTTTAGCATAGAAGTTCTGTAGATGTTTTGTTAGATTTACACTTAAGTATTTCCTTTTTTCTTTTTTTGAGTAATTGTAAGTGGCATTGTATTTTGAGTTTTGATGCACACCTATTTATTGATATACAGAAATACAATCATATTACTATATACAATTGTGCATATAGAAAACAAATGTGTACAATTTTTGTATGTTTGTCTTGTATCTTGCAACTTTGCTGAACTCACTCATTTGCTGTAGGAGTTGGGATGTTTTTGTTTGTTTATTTACAGATTCCATGGGATTTACTATACAGTTAACCATGTCATTTGCAAATAGGGACAGTTTTATATCTTTCTTTCTGATCTGTATGCATTTTAATTCCTTTTTGTGCTATTCATTTGGTTAGAACTTCCAACACTATATTGAGTGAGAGTAGTGAGAACAAACATCCCTTACCTTGTTCTTAATCTTGGCAGAGAAAGCATTCAGTCTTTCACCATTAGGTATAATATTAGCTGTAGGCTTTTGCTAGGTACTTTTCAACAAGTTGAGAAAGTTGCCCTCTATTCTTATTTTCTTCTGAGAGTTTTATCATGAACACATGCTGAATTTTGTTAAAATTTTGCACCAACTGAGAAGACCATGTGGTTTTTCTTCTTTAGCTATTAATAGGGTAGATCACAATGATTGATTTTCAAGATTGAACAGCCTTGCATTCTTTGAATAAACCTCCTCTTGGAGGGTGAGGAAGACCATTGGGAATGCTTTGTTGAACTTTAAACATCTTGAGAACAAATGGTAAGGTGTTCACCAGGCAGTTAGGGAGGGAAAGAACTTCCAAGGCGAGGTATTACAGTTACGAAGGCACTGAGACATGAAACTGGCTTATTTGAAAAAATGCAAATATTTCAGAATGTCTGGAGTGTTGAGACCCAGAGGAAGAATGGCAGGAATGAAACTAAGCTGTAAGCAGAGCACAGTTCCAAGGCTTTGCAGGCTGTGCTCTGGACAGTGACCTTCACTGAAGGTGATGGAAGCCACTATGAGGCTGGACACAGGGGACGATCCTGTCAAGTCTGCCTTTGGGAAACCCCATGAAAAGGGAACTGGAAGACTGAGCCTGGAGAAGGTGAATCAACAGGAAGAATCCTGGAAAGGAAGGATGGAGTCTTGGCAGCACCACTAACACTGAACTTACTCTCTTCCATCTTCAAATGCTTCTCCTCAGAGCCCCTGACTCTCCTTAGCCATTTGCCCAAGGTCATCTCAGACCCTTCTTTCTTTCTCTTCTACAACTGATCGGTCGACAGGGCCTTTCTGTCCTCATCTCTTCTGTCCCTTTGCTCTACTCACTGCCACCAATTCAGTGAACCTGTAGTATTCCTGTACTGCTCATTGGCCTCCTATGTCTGCATTTTCTCCATCTCCAATTCATTCTCCTGGAGTAGGAAATGGCAACCCACTCCAGTGTTCTTGCCTGGAAAATTCTATGGACAGAGGAGCCTGGTGGGCTACAGTCCATGGGGTTGCAAAGAGTAGGACGTGATTGAGCACATACACCTAATTCATTCTCTGTCCTTGCCCCTACTTTCATCTTTAAAATTCTCTAGTCAGATCACTTCTATTTCTCTATAAAAATTTCAGAAAGGGGTCGCTCGGTTTGGATCAAATGGAACAGACTCCTGGCTGCCTGGGAGCATGGACTGGGGTCTGAGGGGAACTGCTTTGGAAGGTATTTAAGAGAAATCTCATGTGAGTTGTCAGGGGGCCTCCAGTGCCAAGGGCAGCCTCTTATAGGGCAGAGCATTGATGCCTGAAAAGATACCCTCTCTTTAGCATGCCTGACCTCCACCAAACTGCTCATTTTTTTTTCTTGTGGCCTCCCTCTCAAGCAAGCTGGTTCATGACAGGCACACAGAGACACTCAATAGGTACCTGGTGAATTGAACTGATTTGAACATAGTTCAGCCAGCTTATTGCTTTATTATCATTTGCAATCTAATCTGTGTTTCTGGGACTTCTTTCCCCCTGCTCTTACTTACCTCAATGTTAGAAAATCTCTCCTTTCTCTGTGCTTTTCTGTGCCTGGCTTGGGGACAAAGGAGGCAGGAGCCCTAGGGTCCTAGCTACCCAAGAGAAGCTGACTGCTGTGTCTGGGTACCAGGGTCATCCTGCCTGGCTCTCAGGGCACATTTTGGTGTGAATTGTGACAGTCCTTGGGGGCAGGGATTGAGCTGTCTTTGTGATAAGGGTGGGGGCATGACACTCCAGTCCCTGCTAGTCCAAGGACAGAGAGTATTTATTTAGTAAATGAGTGCTAATATTTGGTTATGTGCAAAGCCCTCAGGGAGTCATTCCAAGAACACAAACTCACATCCCAGGCTTCAAGTTCCCTGATCCAGTTTATCACCATCCCCAGCCCCCACCACGCTCCTGAATGCCCAAGATGGAATTCTTGGCCTTCCTTCATTATCTTCCTTTCTGGTCTGTGCCCTAAGTCCTCTCTGAGCCTCTTTTATGGCCCTATGCTGCCCAGGCATCCACTCTTGGCATTGTTGCTGCCTATGCCTCCCTCTTCCTGGCCCAGGTCACTTGTTCAAACTTGTGGTAGCTCCACGTATAATAGCTATTAAGGAATTCCTCCCCAGTCCCAATCCTCTCTGCCCTTGAGTACTATCCACTCACCTCTTGACCATGATGACCTTCTGGTCTTGGGTCATCTTATCTTCTGCATCAGGAACAATGGTGGCGGTGTCAACAGTGAGAAGAGTGGCTTCAGGGTGGTCCAAGTGGTTGCCAGGATGTGCTGGAGCCTTGACTAAAGAACAGGAGGCCTTCAGAGTGGAGAATTCTAAGAACTATCTTTGGGAAGGAATACAAAGACACAATGGCAGATCACAGATTTAGCTTTTCATGACATCCTATAAAATCAAGCCTCTGTTAATACCACACCCAGTTTTATAAGACTGGTGGTGGTAAATGAAACTTTATGTGGATCAGGTGGCTGGATCTCACGGCCACATCTTCCAGGGAACAGCTGCCTCTTTCATTTACTGCCCAAGCCCTGCTCATAGTGCGGCTCTCTGTATTCAGTCCATCCAATGAGACCATGTTGGAAAACAGACACCCCTTAACCAGCACACCTCAACTTCAGAGGACCCAGGCTCCCTGGTTGTGTGACCCCGTAGCATCAGCAATTCCCATCCTCAAATGTTGTAAATGATCACTGGGAGCATTAATAAGCATGAATGGCTGTCACTAGTCTGCCTTCCCTGGTCTGTCTATATGTGAGTCATTCCCATAACCTACATCATAGCTCAGTGACTGCCACAGATTGATGCTCAACAGATATCTGCTAAATGAATGAAGAAATGGGTAGATGAATGACTAAATGAATGAATGAATGAAGTTTGCCTACAGCTCAAGAATAGCAAAAGAGAAAACAGACCCAGAACGCTAGTTACAGCTAAGGAATTCAGCTTACACAGTGTAACTTACCCATCTCCAGCTTGTGTTCCTCTCCAGGGTCACCCTGCCTAACTTCTGGCATATCCCCACACCTCTCTCTTTCCACCTAGTGCACTCCAGCTAGACCTCAAGACAGATGTACGGGGCAAGGGAAACAGGAACTCCCTCCATGGTGGATAAGTTGAGTCTGAATCCACCCTCTAAGATTCCAGATTCCTGTATAAAGGCCTACGTCTTCTTGGGATGACATGTCTACTCCTTCAGGGGGTGTGTACTTCCTCTAGGTCAGAAGGGTAAAGAGCTTTCACCTCACTTGGCAATGTTCATCAGTTTCTCCTAAAGTACTCTTTTGAGAATTAGCAAGAAAGTGTAGGTGATCCATTCAGGGTCTGCCATGGGTGTGGCCAGGAGGAGAGAGAGTTTCTGTGGTGCATATTTGCCTATGGCCTCAGCAGGACAACCTGCCTTATACAGCAGAGAAATCTAAGAGCCACACTTTGGGGGATTGTTTCATACTT
This sequence comes from Muntiacus reevesi, assembly GCF_963930625.1. NCBI lineage: Eukaryota > Metazoa > Chordata > Mammalia > Artiodactyla > Cervidae > Muntiacus > Muntiacus reevesi. The sequence goes on from NC_089260.1 coordinate 13,282,423, forward strand.
ACCTTTAAGGAGCTAAGGTTTCCTTTGTCAGCCTTCATAGGTACTATTCCACTACAGACATTTGTGCTAAGTTGCTTCACTCATGTCCAATTCTTTGCAACCCCGTGGACCTGTAGCCCAACCAGGCTCCTCTGTCCGTGGGATTCTCAAGGCAAGAATACTGGAGTGGATTGCCATGCCCTCCTCCAGGGGAATCTTCCCAAACCAGGGATCGAACCCCAGTCTCTTTTTTTTTCCCCCATTTATTTTTATTAGTTGGAGGCTAATTACTTAACAATATTGTAGTGGTTTTTGCCATACATTGACATGAATCAGCCATGGATTTACATGTATTTCCCATCCCGATCCCCCCTCCTGCCTCCCTTGAACCCCAGTCTCTTACATCTCCTGCATTGGCAGGCAGGATCTTTATCACTAGTATCACCTGGGAAGCTTGGTGAGGGACATTTTGTGTGTCCTTTTCTGTTGTGATAATTTTTTTTCTTCTGAGATATAACGGAAGCTGAAGGAAGCAATTGCAACAGGATAGTATTTCTTAAACTCAGTTCTGTCATTATTATTTTTGTAAATTTTATAATTTTATTATGAGCCTTTAATAGTATGCTACTAGGCTTCCCTCATAGCTTAGTTGGTAAAGAATCCACCTGTAATGCAGGAAACCCTGGTTTGATTCCTGGGTCGGGAAGATCCACTGGAGAAGGGAAAGGCTACCTGCTCCAGTATTCTTGGGTTTCCTTTGTGGCTCAGCTAGTAAAGAATCCACCTGCAATGTGGGAGACCTGGGTTCGATCTCTGGGTTGGGAAGATTCCCTGGAAAAGGGAAAGGTTACCCACTCCAGTATTCTGGCCTGGAGAATTCCTAGGACTGTATAGTCCAAGGGGTTGCAAAGAATCGGACACGACTGAGCGACTTTCACTTTCATCCTCTTTGGCAAGCATCATCCCTGAGCTCTGTCAGTGGTGATGGCTAAACCAGGGACAGGGTACCCACGGTGACTCTTGTCCTCCTTGGGTCTGAACCACACCTTCTGATGGGTCCCAAAGGGAGTCTGGCTCAGCATCTACACCAGTACTCCCAAGACTGAAGCTCTTGTTGGGAAACCAAGAAGCAAGGGCAATTGCTGGGCTCCTTGTTTTGTGAGAAGTATCTTCAGAGCATGCACCGACTAGGCCTGTGAATGATGGCAGCCAGGGACGGGCCTGAGTAGGTTTAGGCGGGTTCTTGAATCAAAACGACACAAACTCATTGAGCAGAAGAGGTGGAGGACAGTCTTTGTCTCACAGACCCCTGGCAGGGAGCTACAGAGCCAGAGCAAAAACAACAAAATGCCGGGAAGAGCAGAGACCAAAGGCGGGGAGACAGACAGCTGTGCAGATGAGGGGAAGGAGCCGGCAGGAACAAGATGGGAGAGGTGGCCGAGACTGAGCGCACGTGTCCGGTGAAATCGAACATTTTCTTTGCAGGTTCAAATTACCCTGTGAATATTTTCTAGTACTTTCTCATATCTCTGAGACCAAATATGTGCAGGGGGCATGTCTAAAACGCATGTCTTTAAAGCAGTTTTTGAAGAAGCAGGTAGGGATAAGCTTCTAACTTTTAAATAGGGGAAGGAAGGAGTTTTCCCCTGACTCCGTAATGTGACAAAGCAAGCGTCAACACATCTCTTCACTCAGAATGTCTCAGCTTACCTTCCTACATTGTCTCCAGCTGTTTCTCAAACTTAGGACTTTTTTTTTTAAATTTCGTTTTTATTTTATATTAGAGTGTCTCGGTGGAAACTTTCCTATTTCTTCCCGTGGAGCTTCCCTGGTGGCTCAGATGGTAAAGAATCCGCCTGCAACGCAGGAGACCTGGGTTCAATCCCTGGGTCAGGAAGATCCCCTGGAGAAGGGAATGACAACCCACTCCAGGATTCTTGCCTGGAGAATCCCATGGACAGAGGAACCTGACAGGCTGCAGTCCATGGGGTCACAAAGAGTCAGACACAACTGAGTGACTAACACACACACAATATAGCTGATTTACAATGTTATATTGGTTTCAGGTGTACGGCAAAGTTTATACATATACAAATATTCATTTTTTTCAGGCTCTTTTCCCAAATAGGTTTTTGCAGAATACTGAGCAGAGTTCCCTGTACTGTATATTAAGTCCTTGTTGCTTAGAAGTGTTTCATCTTTCCCTTTCTCGGTGGGCAACATATCTGACTTGAAAGTAAAGGACAGCATCATGGATAGTGGGTAAAGATTGAATAGGTACAAGTGTTTATTTTCCTATTGTTTAAAAAATCATTTTACTAAGAAGTTTAAGAGACAAAAAACTCTGTGGATGATTTAAAAAGTGCACTGATAATGAATGAAGAGGAGAAAGCTCATTCTGCCTCTTCAAATCATCCCACTAGCGTCTGACACAGAAGGAGATTGTTTTTCTCACTTTCACTCTTGATCTTTCCATTAAGTAATGGAATTTATCAATTAATAATATAATAAACCATGATAACAATAGCAGTATATAATATTTGTAGTGATCATGTAATTTATTATCCAAACCGGGACTTTTAAGAGTGAAAGGGAGTGCTAACGATCTTTAATCCAGGATAAGATGCTGGGAAAGATTGAGGGCAAGAGGAGAAGGGGACGACAGAATATGAGATGGTTAGATGGCATCACCAACTCAGTGCATATGAGTTTGGGTAAACTCCGGGAGTTGGTGATGGACAGGGAGGCCTGGCGTGCTGCAGTTCATGGGGTCACAAAGAGTCAGACATGACTGAATGACTGAACTGAACTGAACTGAAGAGGCTTAATCTTATATCCTGACATATGTTCGCCCTAATAACAGAAATGGCATGGATTCTGGAGTTAGACCCAGATTTCGGTTCCAGTTCCCCACGTACTTGCCTTCTATGTGAGTGCAGACATGTTTTTCACCTCCAAAGCCCTTCTTTGTTCATTTGAGATTAATACTTACCTTGCAAGAGTGTTCCAAGGGTTAAGTGAGATAGTATATATGAAATCAGCTAGCCTGGCACAGGGCTGGCCTCCCAAATACAGACATATTCTTTGCTTCCTAGCAGTATTCCAGGGTTAGTGAGTTTGTCCCTTTCCTCATCTAGTCATGCACTCCTGAGTGAACTGGACAAGTGTTTGCTTTTGTTGTTGTTTTTTGGCCATGCCACACAGCATGTGGAATGTGGGATCTTAGTTCCCTGACCAGGGATTGAATCTGCAACCCCTGCATTGGAAGCATGGAGTCTTAACCATTGAACTACCAGGGAGATCCCAGACAAGCATGTATTGAACAAAAGCAACACATCTCCACAGGGGATGTTATGGAAATTTGTGGAGGTGTATTTGGTTGTCACTGTGACTTTCGGGGCCACTGTTGGCATTGAGCAGGAGGTGTCAAAGATACTAGACATCCTGAGATATGCAGAAAAATCCTGGACAACAAAGCCTCGTCCTTCAAACTCTCTGGACCTCTTAGTGTCCCAGTGGACATTCATTTTGTTTAAAAAAAAAAATCTCTTCATAAATCTGGGCTTAGAGACCAATTTTATTTTACACATAAACGCACAGCATGTGTCTCAGAGTTTCAATATGCATTAGACTTTCCAGGAATGTATCAGCAATGTAAATTAAGGGAAGGCTACTGTTCATTCAGATCTTACCAAGAGTTGCTCACCATTTCAGGAACTCCTGTTACTAGTAGCAATAGCTCTGTTGGACTGCAATGGTAGAACAGGGAAGGATATGTCAGTCACTAACACAACACAATGTCTTCAGCTGCAAGGGATTCCCCATAGAGTAATCAGCGTTTGACCTCTTCTCTGCTAGTACGGCAAGCTTGAGGATTTACATAATGAAAATTACATTTTTTCTTATAAATTATTTTTCTTTTTCACTTTTTTCATTTTTCCTTTATTTCTTTTTAATAACAGGATATTTTACTCACCAGGGCTTCCCTAATAGCTCAGTGATAAAGAATCTGTCAGCAGTAAAACATCTGCCTGCAGTGCAGGAGATGTGGGTTCCAGCACTGGCTGGGGAAGATCCCCTGGAGGAGGGCATTGCAACTCACTCCAGTGTGCTTGCCTGGGAAATGGCATGGACAGAGGAGCCTAGCGGGGTACAGTCCATGGGGTCACAGAAGAGTCAGACATGACTTAGTGACAAAACAGCAAAAGCTGTATTCACAGCAGAAACTGGTAGAGGCCCACTAAAAGGCAAATTCTCCTCTGTCTCCCAGGCCCCCTACTAGACTTGATTTCCCAGCCACCCTTGCAGTTAGCTGTGGTCACATGCCAAAGTTCCAGTCAAAGGCCTCTGAGAAATGATGCACAACGCTTCCAGGCCTGGCCCACGAAAACCTCGGGCACTCACCCCTCCATGTCTGCTTCGGCTCACCACCACTATTTACCTGCCTGGTCCTATCATAGGAGCTAGAAATAAATTTCTGTTGTATTTAAGCCATTAATTATCAGGTCTATTTGTTTTAGCAGCTGGAGAACCTTGACTAAGGCAACGTGGTTTTCTTGTTTTTTAAGACTTATACATGGACTTCATTGTAAGATAGTTAAGAGGACATTATAAAATATTAGCTGTAAAAGAGGCCTCAGGTTTAATAGAGTTGAGAACCACTAGCCTAGATTGTAGAAGGTTTTTTAAGAACTATAAAATGAAGAGTACATGGACTGAAATTCATCAAGTTCATCATAGAGTGTGTACGACTACAGACACACACGTGTGCAGAATTAATCACTAATTCAAAGCAGTGTGTAATAAGAACAACTGAATTGTACAGATTGGTAACCTCCAACTTTTTTCATTTTTAAACTTTATTAGCTAAAAGCTTTGTGAGCAAGCACACTATATATGTACATTTTTCATAGAATTCAAGACACTATCAACTGTATATCACATTTTACGTCCCATGAAGAGAGCAAAATATTTTTGCAAATTAAATTGGGACATAAGGCTTTCTTATGGCATCAGTTATAAAATACATCCTAATATGAGGATGTTAAAATGTGAACCAATGAGGATTTTAGAATTTCTGAAAACTGGTCATATACTTCTAAATGAATATATTAAGTCCATTTAAAAATATTCACAAAAATTGATATTTAAAAGGCTGAAATTTATCAGCAAAATTTTCACTACTTTCTTGTACCCCAAAGGATTGCCATAGGCACCCCACTTTGAAAACATAGGTCCTCTGTGGGTTCAGAAGAGAGAGGGTTCCTGTTGGCCATGCCTACGAGGCTCAGGAAAAGTGGAACAGAGTCTAGATGGAAGATGCTTTCAAATACAGAACAGATAGAAAAGTTTGGGGGACTGAGAATGGACCTCAGGTTTGGAAGTGAGATTCTGAGCTTCCATGTTAGGGCTAATGACAGAAGGATAGTAGCCAGGAGAGGAACCGAGTCTTGGGAGAAATGATAAATAACTCAAGGGGAAAAGAGGCTGTCCAAGGAGAGCTCACCTTGAACAGAGTGAGCAAATGATGGCTGGGCTGTGGATTTCATGTCCGCGTGGGAGAAAAATTTCAGTAGTTGCCATGTAAGTTGGATCCGATAAGCCAGGTCTGGATTTCCTGCGTCAAAATCTCCTCACTACTGACTGTCACAGTGCCTGAAATTTCTCCTTTGAAAATTTACCTTTGTCAGGTAAAGGACTGGAGGCCCCAATTAAGATACAATTCCCCTAACAGAAGTAAGGTCTTTATTTCTTGTGAGTTAATATATGAAAGGGAACAGGTTGCTGAGAGGAAAACAGTTTAGAAATACAGTGGGAAAGCTGGAGGTGAGAGAGAGTAGTAACCCAAAGAGGAGAAAATGTTGTACTAACAGGAGAGATGGGAGGCTTTGGGACCTACTGAAGGAAATTTTATGTTCACCATCTGCTTACGGAATCTTGGATTCTGCACTGGATTTTATCTGTATATATTTATAAATTACAAAACATATAATATAAACAATTATATATATTAATCACCTTATGAGAAAACACACATACATATATACTGCAATCATATATAGCACACACACATACTATGTATAATATAATTATATGTAATATATGTCTTTATGACTATTTTTATCATATACATACTCCTGAATTTTTTTCTTCTGTGAAAACACACATACATATATTTGATACATAATACAATTATTACATATAATTATACTCAATTGAAATAATAAAAAGAATAGCATTATTATTATATTAGAGTTATAATTATGTGTCATGTGCATATGTTTTCTTACAAGGTGGTTTCTAGTAAGAGAAAAATTATAAGAAAACTCAGAAATAACTATTTTTAACATTTTCTCAGCCTAAAAGCAAGAGAAGAAATCATAAGCGAAAAGGCCCATTAGGTTTGAATAGATAATTTCAAAATTCTGTAACAAGAGGAAAAGTACCACCAAAGCCAAGATTAAAAGGCAAGCAGAAGAATACATTTCCAGTAAATACAACAAAGGGTTGCTCTCTTTGCTGTATAAAGGGCTCAAGCAATTCAATGAGAAAATTGCAAAAAACCCTAAACATAAGCAAGGATGCATACAGACAGTTTGAAAAAGAAGAACTCTCATTAGTCAGTGAATACAAGGTCCATGAAGAAGGGACCGTGTCTGTGTGTTCACCATCAGAGCCCCAGGGCCTGGTCAGTGCTGCGTCAGCTGTAAAGGAAATATTTCTGGAATGATTGATTTAACGAATGAACTCATTAATATAAGAAAAAGTCAATCTTGAGCTAATCAAAGGCATGAAAATTAAACTTTTTTATCCGTCACTAGAGCAAATTTTTTAAAATGGAGGAACATCCAAAGAATATCTAAAGGAATATTCAAAGTAATTAATATCTGTTGGATCACTGAAAAAGCAACAGAGTTCCAGAAAAACATCAATTTCTGCTTTATTGACTATGCCAAAGCCTTTGATTGTGTGGACCACAACAAACTGTTAAAATTTTTAAAGAGATGGAAATATCAGACCACCTAACCTGCCTCTTGAGAAACCTGTATGCAGGTCAGGAAGCAACAGTTAGAACTGGACATGGAACAACAGACTGGTTCCAAATCGGGCAAGGAGTACATCAAGGCTGTGTATTGTCACCCTGCTTATTTAACTTCTATGCAGAGTACATCATGAGAAATGCTGGGCTGGATGAAGCACAAGCTGGAATCAAGATTGTTGGGAGAAATATCAATAACCTCAGATATGTAGATGAAGCCACCCTTATGGCAGGAAGCGAAGAAGAACTAAAGAGCCTCTTAATGAAAGTGAAAGAGGAGAGTGAAAAAGTTGGCTTAAAGCTCAACATTCAGAAAACTAAGATCATGGCATCTGGTCCCATAACTTCATGGCACATAGATGGGGAAACTGAAAACTGTGACAGACTTTATTCTTTTGGGCTCCAAAATCACTGCAGATGGTGACTGCAGCCATGAAGTTAAAAGACGCTTGCTCCTTGGAAGGAAAGTTGTGACCAACCTAGAGAGCATATTAAAAAGCAGAGACATTACTTTGCCAACAAAGGTCCGTCTAGTCAAAGCTATGGTTTTTTCAGTAGTCATGTATGGATGTGAGAGTTGGACCATAAGGAAAACTGAGTGCCGAAGAATTGATGCTTTTGAACTGTGGTGTTGGAGAAGACTCTTGAGAATCCCTTGGACTGCAGGGAGATCCAACCAGTCCATCCTAAAGGATATCAGTCCTGAATGTTCATTGGAAGGACTGATGCTGAAGCTGAAACTCCAATACTTTGGCCAACTGATGCAAAGAACTGACTCATTGGAAAAGACCCTGATGTTGGGAAAGATTGAAGGCAGGAGGAGAAGGGGACGACAGAGGATGAGATGGTTGGATGGCATCACCGACTCAATGGACATGAGTTTGAGTAAACTCTGGGAGTTGTTGATGGACAGGGAGGCCTGGCGTGCTGCAGTCCATGGGGTTGCAGAGTCAGACAGGACTGAGTGGCTGAACTGAACTGAACTGAAAGTAATTAAGTATAATGAAAAGGACTTTCTCATGGGAATCAATGGTGTGACTCCAAAGGAAAGCAGTTTGTCATTATTTAATTAATTAATTTAGGTTCCTAGGGGTCTTCACTGCTGTGCACAGGCTTTCTCTAATTGAGGCAAGTGGGGGCTATGCTCTATTGTGGTGCATGGGCTTCTCTTTGCTATGGCATCTCTTGTTATAGGGCACAGACTCTAGGCATGTGGGCATCAGTAGTTGCAGCATGTGGCCAGCACGTGGCTCTTGGGCTCAAAATTGTGGCACATGAGCTTAGCTGCTTCACAGCATATAGAATCTTCCTGGACCAGGGATCCAACTCCAGTCTCTTGCATTGGCAGGCAGATTCTTTACCATTGAGCCATCAGGGAAGTCTTTACCTAATTCTCGTGCATGGCAAGAACACACCTCCTCACCCTGTTTCCCCTCCTTGGAGTCAGAACTTTCTGTGTACCTAGTTCTGCCCACTGGGTTATGGGCAGAGGTGATGATGTGTGTCACTTCTGGATGGAAGCATTGAGGAACATGCCTCTGAAGATGTGATCATGGAAGAGGCCCCCGCTGAGAAGGTGGAGCCGAAAGACTGGAACAGCCTGGACTGCAGAAGGAAGACAGCAGCTTCAGGGAGTAACCTGAACTGAAAGATGATGTCGTGGGACTAGGAGATAAATTCTTAATCACATTTTGTTAGGTCATCGAGATATGAGGGCTGCTTTTACTGTGGCACACCTAGCTTATTTGATTAATGTATTTATTCCATTCTGTTCATGTGAATATCTATTGAGCTAAGCACCTACTATAAGACAGACCCAGAAATTCCATTTATGAGGAAAGAGAAAATCATCCTAAATAAGGAAAAAGATATTTATATATGAAGATGCTCATTGTAAGATTATTTTAAAACCAACATTCCCATAATAGAACAGTAACTCTCAAAAGAAAAACGTATCACATGCACTTAGTAGATATTTATAAAGAAGTAATAACATGGGAAAATATTTGTGACTGTCATTCTCTTAAATTTTCTATGCATATTGGAAAACCAGATTGAAAGAAAAAACACAAAAAATGTTGAAGTATGGTTTTGTTGAGTAGTGAAAATTAAGATCATTTTTCCTCTTTATTTCTTTCTACTGTTTAAAGTTTTCTAAGTACTTAAAAATAAAATGGTATTCATTTTCATAATGAAAAGCAGTCATCCTTTCCTAATGTTTAGATTTATAACAAATAGGTATTTTTTATATCTTATCAGTAGGATTAAAAAAAAAAACACTTTGGAAACAAACCTTTCCCAGGTTACTCTAAAATCCAAATGGTGGGTAATCTTTATATTTTTTGCTACTTTTTTTTTTTTAGAAATGCAGACATTACAAATTTTAAGGAAAATTTTTCTATCTATTCATCTTTTTTAAAGACATTGCAAACTGCTTATTGATGGTTTTAAAATAGAATCTGATCTTGAGCGAGACCCTCCTCCTCTCTGGAACCCATTGTCTTGGAACAACAGAAGGCTGGGTCTAATAATCTCTTAGACTCCTGCCAACTCTTGCAGCCTAACATTCTATATTCAAGTGAAATAAGAAGTTAATAATTTCATATGGCAGAGGTGTCATTCAAGCAGGTTTTGGAAAACATTTGTCTCATCAGTTTTGTGAATGGGTATCTATGGAAACAACTGATATTTGCATTCAAGGGAGATAATCATTTATGAATTTATCTCCATATTATCTTCACAAAGATAAGCTGTACTGGGGCTAAGCTGCTAATAGTATGTACTAGGAGATACGGTTTTACACCTTTTTTGGTTGAATCAAGTAAAAATCAGGATGAGATACCATCAGAGTTTCAAAGACTGGAAGGTTTCATTTGAAAATAAGCTATAGGGATCCAGAGAGTCACAGCATTCAGTAGACACAATTTTTTAAAGCTTGAGAAAAACACTCTTGGAGGATGGCAGAACTAACCAAGTAAACATGGAAAGCAGAAGAGAAAAACTAGAAGCAAGCAGTATCATTTTTTCTTCAACCTGAGTCATTTTTTAAAAATTATTTATTCTTATTTGAAGGATAATTGCTTTATAGTACTGCATTGGTTAACCGGGCCATTTTTAACCAATTATTAGCTGCTCGTCTCTGGGCCTGAGCTTCTTCTGCATATAGAAGAGGAGAGACCTTAACTAGATGATGTCTAAAATTCCTTGAAGCTCTAATATTAACATGGTGACTGAGCTAGCATTTAGTATTTTTGCTATCATGTGATGTCTTTCAGCACCAGATGAAGAACCCAAAACCCAGGTTATGTGCAAAGAGGTGTTCTATGCTTTGATATTGTCTAATAAGGAGCACTGATATCTTCCAGTTAGCAGTTTTTGACTCCTCTAGTTGCATTGTTCAGGACTCTGGCCACCAATGACAAAAGCTGAACATGATTTAGCTTAACTGGAAAGGGAGAGCCTTGGGTCACATAAACACATCACTGAAAGAACATGGGTCAGGTGACAAAGGACAATGGATTCAGGGACTCAAACTCTGTCAGGACTCTCCCAGCCCTTTGGGTGTCAAGGGCTATGTGTGTCATGTCCCCCTTATTGTGAAGGACATGACTATGAGCAGCTCTGGGTCCTAAGCTTAGGACCAGAAGGAAAACTAGGTCTCCAAGTAAATCAGGTAGAGACACTGATCACACAGCTTGGGTTACTGCCCAACACCTGAGTCGATTACCATGCCCAGAGGCAGGAAGTATGATGATCTGGCTCAGCATTTGCCCAATCTTTGTTGTCAAGAAGATTTGAGTCTGTTATTAGGAGTCGAAGGAAAAGATGCTGAGCAGAAAAATCTAGCTGATGTATTGTTTTCTGCTTCTTGAATGTAGCAAGTTATCACAAACATTATGGAGCTTAAAACAGCTGCATCTGTGAGTTCACAGAGCTGTAAGTCAGAAGGCTGTGCTTGGCAAGACTGGATTCTCTACTCAGGGTTTCACAAAGCTAGAAGGTGTTCATAAGGTTTTGTTCTTCTTGGAAGCATGAAGTCATCTTCCAAAGTCATGTGGTTTTAGCAGTATTCAGTTCCTTGTGGGTGTGGGACTGAGGTCCTTGTTTCCTTGCTGGCTGCTCTCAGCTCCTAAAGGCTGCTCACCTCCCTTGCCACATGGTCCCCTCCATCCTCAAAGCCAGCCAGAGTTGAATCCATCTCACTCTCCCAGTCTTTTTCACCAGAAAGAGCCCAATCCTTTTTAAGGGTTAATTTGATTAGTTCAGCCCTGGCCCCAGGATCATCTCCCTATTTTGAAGTCAACTGATTTAGCACCTTAATTATATCTGCAAAATCCCTTTGCTGGAGTACCTGACTTAGTGTGTGAGTAGGAGAAGGTAGCTATTGGGTAAGAAGAGGGTGGAAATTGGGGACCATCTTAGAATTGCCCCGACTACCACTGCTACATGAGCTTAGGAATTTTAAATAAATCTTGAGCAGACCTATTCCAAAAGGCCAATCATTCTAAGACTTGAGTTTACTCAAGTGAGCAATTAGTCTGATAACTGAACTAGTTGCCCAAGACTTAGGTAAACTCAAGCCTTGAACTCTTGGGCAACGAATTCATTTTTCAGGCTAGTTGCTTGACTTATATATAGTGAAATGATTGAATTTATTTTTTATTATTAATCTGAGTCTCAATTTTAGGAAGATGGAGTGTAAACTAAAAGCAGAGCTTGCTTAGTTAAAAGCACATTTTAAACATTTTCTGCATGCTCTTGCCCTGTGATCCCCTAAACTCAATTCGGTTCCCCTGTTGTACATTCTTATGGAGCCTTATTTTTTCACTTACAATGCTCTTCATTGATTATTCAACACCAGCCCTCTAGACTACATATTGATGATGCAGAATCTGTATTTCCTGTTTAATGCATGATATAGTGTAGTGCCTGGAACACACAATAAATATTTCTAAAACAAAGAGGACAGGTGTTATGTCATGCCTCAGTGTGGACCTCTGGGCTTAGGGCAGTGCCAGCACACATGGCGAAGTGTTCCATCAAAATGGAAGGAGTGAGGACTTCACTGGTGGGCCAGTGGTTAAGAACCCACCTTGAAATGCAGGGGGGATGCTGGTTCGATCCCTGGTTGGTGAACTAAGATCCCACATGCCACAGAGCAACTAAGCCTGCAGGTCACAACTACTGAGCCCAAGTACCACAGCTGGTGAGTTTGGGCTTTAACAACAGGAACCAATGAGAGTTTTTGAATGCGGAGTGGTGTTAGCTGTGTGCATGCATGCAAAGTCACTTCAGTCATGTCTGACTCATTGGTTAGTTGTACATTCTCAAGCAAATATTTTGTCATTTGGAACCTCAGGTTTCTGGTAAGATGAGTTAGGTTGCCCAAGGACAAAGAGACGTGCACATCCTCTGAGCGCCATAATTCATTGCATAACTATATGAAAGTCGCGGCATTTTGCCTTTACCTTTTTGTACTCCTCACAAGGCAAGACAAACTGCTAAGAGACCAATTCTGTGAAGCCCATTTCACGTCTGTTTATTTAAGCTGGACTACCCTTGTGACTGAGTAGTTCTTTCTAACCCTTGCTGTTGCTGCCTGGGCAGAGGAAGTATCCAAATGTGGAAGGGATTTGAAATCCTTTATTATGGGGGAAAGTCTCCCATCTGCTTTGCAACTTTACTTCTAGGTAATAAGCAGAGATTCCTTTCTAACTGGTTAATATTCATTCCAAAAACTACTGAAGGAGATGAAAGCTCAAGTTTAAATTTGTCAAATATGTTTTAGCAGCAAAAAAAAAAAAAAAAAAAGATGACTGAAACACAGACACACACAGACGCACACACACAGGCTTGCTGCTGTTGTTGTCATTCCCTCCTGAGGATTACTTGGTTTAGAAAGCCGATAATGCACTAAACACTTCCTATAAAATGTCCTAGCCAGGGAGTGAGCTATGTGATAAGGATTCCATATATGGGAGTGTGACTAAGCTCTGAGAGAAAATATGGCAGAGATGGCTGGCTACAAATCTGGGATAATTCCTTGAGAAGGAAAAAAAAGAAGGAAGGATAACAAAACCCGCGGTGCACAGGATATGCCTGGCTCGCAGAGGGCGAGCACGTTTGTGTGGGAAAAACACACAGCTTGGCCAGCGCCAGCTCCCGGCAGAAAGATGTTTTCAAAACACTGTCTCCCCAACTGCACCCTTTCAGATGTCTAAGAGGTTCTTCGGAGACTTTTGAAAAAGACCTTGGCCCTTCAGGTCGGGACATTTTTGAACAGCCTTTCTCACAGGCTTAGCTCTGTGTTCCGTGCAAACTGCTAAATCCTTCAACCTCTAGATTTTGTTTTGAAGTTATAAATTTCTCTCCAGGCATCTTGGTTTTCAGAAACCAGCACACAGCGTGTTTCATTTGTGAACAACTGGAAGAAAGCAACTTTACTGCCAACATTTCTTTTAAAAAGATTTAAAAAAAAAAAAAAAAAAAAAGATTTTTTTTAAAACTTTCATTGGCTTTTAATTTTACATAAAGGTATGCCCTGTCTGCCAGATGTTGGAAAGTGCAATGGAATTAATGTAGCTTAATCCTCAGAAATGCACTGGTTTGCTAGCCTAAAAATATCTCAGCTGGCTAAAATGTTGGGCTGAATTTGCAAAATATAAATGAGAAGAGCTGGATGTAATGCCCCTCACTTAGCTTCAAAAATTCAGCTGCACGAGTGCATTTAGGAAGTTATCCACCTGTAAGTCCACTCATCTTAGCCCCATTTCCCGGCAGACCAGACCGCTGGAGGTGGGTTCAGCGGGGCTTGGATTATAGCCCCAGCCCTGACCCTTGCATATGTGTATGTTTGGGGCAAGCCACTTCACTGAACCTCAGGGTTCTCACCTGAAACATGAACAAAATAAAAAATCTTTTCCCAGAGATGGGTAAACATGAAATGAGATAGCAAATGTAAAGCATTGATTACCAAGTTCTCACCAAGTAAATGCCTGTTGTCATTAGATCGTCGGTCTCACCCTGTCGCTCAAACAGTAAAGAATCTGCCTGCGATGCAGGAGACCAGGTTTTAAACCCTGGCTTGGGAGGATCCTCTGGAGAGGGGAATGGCAATCCACCCCAGTATTCTTGCCTGGAGAATTCCATGGACAGAGAAGCCTGGTGGGCTACAGTCCATGGGATCGCAGAGAGTTGGACACGACAGAGTGACTAACACACACACACACACACACAGAGTCTACATGGGAACCACTTTGCAAGACGCCTGTCAGAGGGCTCCACTCGGCTTTTGGTGTTTCTGCTATAAGCCACATCTGTAAGGGTCAGTACACTGAAAATGTTAAAGCTAAAGCAAGTTTCTTCAGAATAACTTAATACACACAATCTGCTACCCACTCCAGTATCCTGGCCTGGAGAATTCCACGGACTGTAGAGTCCACGGGGTCGCAAAGAGTCGAACATGACCAAGTGACTTTCATTTTCATAATCCGAAGAACATTATTTCTTCAATAAAGTTACTATTTCAATAATTATTTCATTATTATTTCAATAATTGACTATACTCTTTTTCCTTAGTGAAGCAAGTAAGGTATTATTAGGAAGGAAAAAGAGTACAGTACATGTGGATAGACACATGGGTGGCCTCAGAGAGAGAGTCACTGAGTGGAATCCTCGTGGTAGTTTGAATCACTTACGTAGGGCCTTTTTTGCAGGCTTCCTTTGACCAATCATTTTGATTTGCCTGGTTCAGTCCATATTTGGTATATCTCAGGATCCTCCTATGTACACACACATCTCTTTCTCTTTTTTAACCTTAAGCTTTTTATTGTGTATTGGGGTACAGCTGATTAACAATGTTGTTGTAGTTTCAGGCAAGCAGTGAAGGGACTCAGCCATATGTATACAGGTATCCCTTCTGCCCCAAGCCCCTCTCCCATCCAGGCTGCCACATAACGTGGAGCAGAGTTCCATGTGCTATATAATAGATCTTTGTTGGTTATCCATTTTAAATATAGCAGTGTGTCCGTGACCTTCCCAAAGTCAAGTTCATTTTCTGAGTCTGTGGTGTGCACACATCTCTTAGCCGAGATGGATCCAACCGCAAAGGTCTGTGGGTTGACTATACATGTTTTTACTGTATCAGTCAGCACCTCTCTATCAATCTTTCTTGTAAGTTCCAGGTTGAATGTCAAGGTCACTGCCCTCTTCCCTCACCTCCTTGGGAAGCTGGTGGCTAGAAGCAGTTCATGACCCAGGTAGAGTTGCTATCAATCCTCTTCATGTCTGCTTTCTTACTCCTGCTCACGTTATATCTCTTCCCTTTTCTCCTGGGCTCACTCACTCCCTCTCTTTCTCTCTCTCTGATAGAGACATAAAGTTTTCAGATGAATGTTACTGCTACTGCTTTGCCTCTTTATAGTGACAGTTGGGGTTCAAATCCTCTGTTACTTAAATCATTTGACCTCTCTGTGCCTCCATTTCCCTACCAGTAAAATGACTTGGAGCGTGAAAAGACCGTCTTCTGACAGTGTTAGGGAGATCCACCTGTGCTGTGTTTGAGGGCCATGAAGCTCAATGAAAAGAGTGAGAGCTTTAGACCTGGAGGCGCCTGCCTTCAAATCTCAGCGCAACCATTTTTCAGTTGTGTGGATGTGAATAGTTACTTCATGTCTCTTGGCCTGATTTTTCGTTTGTAACACAGAGCAGCAGACTGTTGTTGCTTGCCCCATATCCGTTTCCCATTTTCTTTAACCAATAAAAGCCTGATTGTGTTTGGAGCTGAAATATGCTCAGATAAAATTTTTCATTTCCACTCTCCCATCTGATACTGGCCATGAACTGGAAGTAGAAACCACCAAGGCTAGCCCGTGGAAGGTTATTCTAAAAGAACAGCCTGGGCTGCTGTGAACTTCGCCCTTTGCCTTTTCTCTTCTTGTCCCCCTAGAATCTGAACACGATGCCTGGAGGGACAACAAGCGGCCGCATAACCCTGACATGGTGAAAATGAGAATGAAGACTGTACATTAAGGAGGGCTGAACAGAAAGAGGGAGAACCCTTCTCTGATCGCCTCACAGGGTTCCCAGCAAGTTCTGGGCTGCCCACCCCCAGGCTTGCAAAACATGTTACCATGCAAATAGATCCCTATCTTTTAAGTTTTTGTTGGTCAGTTTGTCTTTATTTGGAGTCAGACTCTTCTCAAAATGGACATCCACAAGAATTAAAGTGGCACTTGCTTCCCAGGATCCTTGTGAGATTAAAATAGGTTCAGTGTGCAAAGCGTTTAGCGCTTTGGTGTCTTGGCACATGGACGACTTCTAATAACTGCCCATTCCCTTCCTCTGTTTCCCAACATCACATTTTGGTACAAGTAATTATCAGAGCTATTTGGGGGCCATCTCGGATGTTTTGCACTTAATGTGCCCCTAAATATGAGTTGCCCAACTGAACGTGATCCCACAGTCTTATGGTCACTTCCTAAAGCACAGATGTTTCTAGGCTACCTTCCTAGAGCAGAGTCCCGGGAGAAGGGGTGCTAATGATCAGGTGTTCTCTGCACTAGTACAGGGCATTTATGATAAAGTCCACCCCCCACATTTCAGCACTGAGCCTGAAAACCAATGTCTTATTGGGTACCTTTATAGGGCTTCCCTGGTGGTTCATTGGAACCCGCCTGCCAATGCAGGAGACATAAGAGATGTGGGTTCAATCCCTGGGTTGGGAAGATCCCCTGGAGGATCCAGTCTAGTATTTTTGCCTGGAGAATCCCATGGACAGAGGAGCCTGGTGGGCTACAGTTCCTGGAGTTACAAAGACTCGAACACAACTGAAGTGACTCAGCATGTATGCTTATGTTTAGCTTTAAAAAGCAAATGTATGAGGGACGACATATGGCAGCTTTCTTTAAATATTACTTGGGTCCTGGGGAGACTCAGCCAAGTATTTAGCTGTATGGACTTAGAAACAGCAGCTTCTGGAAACCCTTCCAGTACTAGGTGAGATGCATTGTGGTTTCCTGATTTTGAAAGGATGACATGATATATTTCAGCAAGTGTTTAGTGAATTGATTAATTAATTAAAGAGTTAAGCATTTAGCCCTGATGTTTTTATGGGTAAATTCAGCTTGACTCCCAATACCCAATTCATTAGTGAGAATATGCCACTGTGTGAAATAGGGGTCACTTGGGTTTGGGGTCATTTGAAATCCAGCCTCTCTCTAATGAGCCCCTCTCTAAGAATGTCCAGAGAAACTATCTTGAAGGGACAAGACCTACAGCCTTCACCATCCCAATTTCAAAGGCAGTGGCTGTACAACTGAAATTAAGAAGGTCAGAAAACTGATTTATGCATAAGTCATTTTTTTTTTTTTCTGAACCAATTGTTTTATTTCACCTGAGCTAGCATCACACATTCTTGGCATCTCCTCCAAGAAGTCTCCTCCAAAAGTTGACTCGTTGGAAAAGACCCTGATGCTGGGAAAGATTGAAGGCTTTCAAAAGGGGAAGGGAGCAGCAGAAAATGAGATGGTTAGATAGCATCACCAGCTCAATGGACAAGAATCTGAGCATACTCTGGGACATAGTGGAGGACAGAGGAGCCTGGTGTGCTGCAGTCCATGGGGTCCCAAAGAGTTGGACATGACTTAGCTACTGAACAACCAAAATGACAACAACGGATAAGAAGTCTACTCAATAAGCCTGAAACATAAGAAATGTAGCCTTTGCTCTCAAAAATGTTACATTGACTGTACTTAAAGTTATTAAATCTTGAATGTATGGAAGAGAAAATGTCATAATGGCACCAGTGGAGAAAAGAAAGCACGCACAAAGTCTCCTAATGTGAAGACAGCATGTTAAGAATTGAAGCAAAAGGGAATTTTTCATTACTCGTATCTGAGTTTTATGTTATAGTGAAAAGCACTTGGCTACTACAGTTGGTTTTATGTACACCTCCTCTATAACTACCTAAGCACTCCGTTGGGCAAAAATTTAATCAAATATCTTGGTTTCTAGTAAGTGCATTTGCAGCAAGCATCAGTGACCAAAACAAGAAAATCTGAAGCATTTCCACCTAGTTGGACACCGTAAATGTTCACTTCTCAAATTCAGGTTGAAAAAGAAGGAATTCTCTGATGGAAACAAGGGAATGAGTTCCCTCACTTTTTATATTTTGGCTTAACACATTCATTTTACCAAGGACTCAGCATTAAGTTTGACGTTCCAAAGCACCAGAACCTGTTTAGGAGGTGATATTGGAAAGCAGGATCACATTTTTTAAAATGCACTTTCCCCACTATCCATAAAAGTGAGTTGAAACTTTCCCCATCAGTCTGCACTTCTACAGCCTGCCTTAAATTTACCTCTCTATTCAAATTTGGTCAAATTTCAAGTAAAATCCTCTTTAACAAATTATGAGAAATTTTGAGAAATGAAATTAAACTACATAACTCTGGCAATGAGGGAAATGATGAGGTTCACCTGTATGCTTTCACTGTGACTTATTTGGATCCTCTAAAAAGCCCTGACTGTCCCCCTCTTTTAATTTTTAAAAAAATTTTTTTAAAAATTAAAAGAAATGTATACAGTTTTAAAAAGCTACACTCTATTTATATTTATAGTTGCTACAAGACTTTGGCTATATTCCCCAGGTTTTACAATACATCCTTGTAGCCTGTCTTACACCCAGTAGGTTGTACCTCCCACTGCCCCACCCCTATATTTCTCCTCTCCCATGGTAACCATGAGTTTGTTCACTGGATCTGTGGGTCCGCTTCTTTTTGTTTTATTCACTGAAAGTGAAAGAGAAGTCACTCAGTCATGTCTGACTCTTTGCGACCCCATGGACTGTAATATACTAGGCTCCTCCGTCCATGGGATTCTCCAGGCAAGAATACTGGAGTGGGTTGCCATTTCCTTCTCCAGGTAGCTTGTTGTACTTTTTAGGTTCCACATATAAGTGATATCATACAGTATTTGTCTTTCACTGTATACACATTTCACTTAGCATCATGCCCTCCAAGCCCTCCATGTTGCTTGCAAATGGCAAAATTTCATTTTTAATGGTTAAGTAGTATTTCACTGTATATATATATATGTGTGTGTGTGTGTGTGTGTGTATTTTATGTATATACATAAAATATATATTTATATATTTTATATAAAGTATATTTATATATAATAAATAAATTTATTTATTATATATATAATAAAATAAATTTATATATATTTTTATATAAAATAAATATATAATATATAAATATATATTATATATAAGTATATATAAATATGTATAAAATATATATATGTCTGTGTGTATATATGTTTTATGTATATACATAATATATATAAATATATATTACATAAATATATTAAAATATGCATATATATAATATATATTTCACTGTATATATATGTGTGTGTGTATATATTTTATGTAATACACACATTTACACATATGTAATACACATGTGTATATACACACATATAATGTATATATTATATGTCATCCAGTCTCATCACTTCATGGCAAATAGATGGGGAAACAGTGGCTGACTTTATTTTTGGGAGCTCTAAAATCACTGCAGACAGTGAAATCACTGCAGCCATGAAATTAAAAGATACTTACTCCTTGGAAATAAAGTTGTGACCAACCTAGACAGCATATTAGAAAGAAGAGACATAACTTTGCCAACAAAGTTTCGTCTAGTCAAGGCTATGGTTTCTCCAGTAGTCATGTATGGATGTGAGAGTTGGACTATAAAGAAAGCTGAGTGCAGAAGAATTGATGATTTTGAACTGTGGTGTTGGAGAAGACTCTTGAGAGTCCCTTGGGCTGCAAGGAGATTCAACAAGTCCATCCTAAAGGAAATCAGTCCTGAATGTTCATTCGCATCCCCTGCAGCCTTGGGTGTTCATTGGAAGGACTGATACTGAAGCTGAAACTCCAATACTTTGGCCGCCTGATGTGAAGAGTTGACTCATTGGAAAAAACCCTGATGCTGGGAAAGATTGAAGGCAGGAGGAGAAGGGGATGACAGAGGATGAGATGGCTGGATGTCTTCACCAACTTAATAGACATGAGTTTGAGTAAACTCTGGGAGTTGGTGATGGATAGGGAGGCCTGGCGTGCTGCAGTTCATGGGGTCACAAAGAGTCAGACACAACTGAGTGACTGAACTGACTGATGTATATATAAATATAGCCTTCCCTGGTGGCTCAGTGGTAAAGAATCTGCCTGTCAATTCAGGAGCTGCAGGGGATGCGAGTTTGATTCCTGGATTTGGAAGATTCCCCTGGAGGAGGAAATGGCAACCCACTCCAGCCTTCTTGCCAGGATAATGGGCAGAGGAGCCTGGTGGGCTAGAGGAGCCAGGAGGGCTACAGTCCATGGGGTCGCAAAGGTCAGACACTTAGGTTGCTTCCATACTTGGCAATTGTAAATAATGCTGCTCTGAACTCTGGGGTGCATGCATCTTTTCAAATTAGTGTTTTTATTTTTCTCTTAGACTATACCCAAGAGTGAAATTACTGGGTCTATGACTTAAAAATTGGCAGTCCTATTTTTAGCTTTTTTGAGAAACCTCCATATTGTTCTCTACAGTGACTGCACCAATTTACGTCCCAACCGACCGTGTATAGGAGTTCCCTTTTCTCCACATCCTTGCCAATGTTTGTTATTTATGTTCTTTTTGATGAAAGGCATTTTGACAAGTGTGAGATGATCCTCATTGCAGTTTCAATTTGCATTTCCTTGAAGATTAGTGAGGTTGAGCATTTATTCATGTGGCTATTGGCCATCTGCATTTTCTCTTTGGAAAAATGTCTATTCAGTTCTTCTGCCCATTTTTTAATTGAGTTGTTTGGTTTTTTTGATGCTGAGTTCTATGAGCTGTTTATATATGTTGGATCCCTTTGCAAATATGTTCACCCATTCATTAGGTTGTCTTTTCACTCTGTTAATGGTTTCATTGCTGTATAAAAGCTTTTAAGTTTAATTAGGTCACATTTCTTTATTTTTGCTTTTATTTCCTATTTCTTAGGAGATAGATCCAGAAAATATTGCTGTAATTTATGTCAAAGAGTGCTCTGCCTATGTTTTAATGGTATCCAGTCTTACATTTGGGTCTTTAATTCACTTTGAGTTTATTTTTGTATCTGGTGTTAGACTATGCTCTAATGTTCCAATTTCATTCTTTTACATGGGGCTGCATAGTTTCCCCAGCACTACCTGTTGAAGAGACTATCTTTTCTCCACTGTATATTCTTGCCTTCTTTGTTGTAGATTAACTGACCATAAGTGCATGGGTTTATTTCTGGACTCTACCCTGTTCTACCAGTGTGTCTGTCTTTGTGGCAGTGCATGCTCTTTTGATTGCTCTATCATTGTAGTATAGTCTGAAGCCAGGAAGCATGACCCTTCCAGCTCTGTTCTTCTTTCCATTCTTTTTGTGTTTTTCTCTTTCTTTTTGCGTTTTCATACAAACTGTGAAATGTTTTGTTCTGGTTCTATAAAAAATGCCACTGGTTATTTTGATAGAGATTGCATTGAATCTGTAGATTGCCTTGGGTAGTATGGTCATTTTAACAATACTGATTCTCTCAATCCAAGAACACAGTGTATCTTTCCATCTGATTGCATCATCATCAGTTTCTTTCATGAGTGTCGTGCCTTTTTTGGAGCACAGGTCTTTTGCCTCCTTAGGTAGGTTTATTCCTAGAGATTTCATTCTTTTTGGTGTGATGGTAAGTGGGACTTGTCTCCTTAATACCTCTTTGTGATATTTCATTGTCAGTGTATAGAAATGCAGCTGATTTCTTTTTTTTTTTAATTGGAAGATAGTTGCTTCACAGTGTTGTGGTGGTCTCTGCTGTACATCAATGCAAATCAGTTATAATTACATATATATGTATATCACATCCCTCTTGAGCCTCCCCACGCCTCACCATTCCACCCCTCTTGGTCATCACAGAGTGCCAGGCTGGACTCCTGTGTTAAACAGCAGCTTCCCACTAGTTATTCATTTTACACATGATAATGTGTGTGTGTCAAAGATACTTTGTCAATTTGTCCTACCTTCTCCTTCCCATGCTGTGTCCACCAGTCCATTCTCTGCATCTGCATCTCCGTTTCTTCTCTGTAAATAGGTTCATCAGTACTATAAACATTTTTCTAGATTCCATATATATGCATTAATATAAGTTGCTTTCCTCTTTCTGACTTACTTAACTTTGTATAACAGACTGTAGGTTCATCCAAAAAAAGACATCCCACATCCAAGGACAAAGGAGAAGCCACATGGAGATGGTAGGAGAGGCACAATCAAGATAAAATCAAATCCCATACCCTCCTGGTGGGAGACCGATAAACTGGAGAACAACAATGCCAAAGAAGTTCTCTCACTGTTGCAAAGGCTCTAGGCCCCACATCAGACTTCCCAACCCGAGGATCCAACAAAGGGTTGGAAATCCCCAGGGAATCTGACTTTAAAGGGCAGCAGGATTTATTATAGAACTTCCACAGGACTGGGGGAAACAGAGACCCTTTGAGGGCATAAACAAAACCATATGCCCACTAGGACCCAGGGGAAAGGAGCAGTCACCCCACAGACGACTGAGCTGGACCTGCCTATGAGTGCTTGAGGGCCTCTTAGGTCAGCAGTGGCCTGCGGCAGGGACGGGGCACTGACAGCAGCAATTCTGGGAGGCGCGTATTGGCATAAGTCCTTTTGGAGGTCACCAGTAAGCTTACCATTGAGCCTGTACACTCCAGGACCGGGTCACCTGATGGCCAAACTGGGTCACCTGTCCAGGCCAAACAACTAACAGGGAGGGAGCACAGCAAGCAAATGATTAAAGATTTACTGAGCATGGCCTTGCTCACCAGAGCAAGACCCAGTTTTGTCCACAGCCAGTCCCTCCTATCAGGAAGCTTGCACAAGCCTCTTTTCCTCATCCATCAGAATGCAGACAGAAGAAGCAAGAACTGTAATCCCACAGCATCCAGAACTAAAGTACAATCACAGAAAACTAACCAAAATGATCACATGGATCAGAGCCTTGTGTAACTCAGGGAAGCTATGAGCCATGCCATGCAGGACTACCCAAGATAGATGAGTCATGGTGGAGAGTTCTGACAAAGCATGGTCTACTGGAGGAGGGAATAGTAAACCACTTTGATATTCTTGCCTTGAGAACCTGATGAACAGTATGAAAAGGCAAAAAGATATGACTCTGGAAGATGAGCCCCCCAGGTCAGAAAGTGTCCAATATGCTACTGGGGTAGAGTTGAGAAATAACTCTAGAAAGAATGAAGAGGCTGGGGCAAGGCAGAAATGACACTCACTTGTGGATATGTCTGGAGGTGAAAGTAAAGTTCAGTGTTATAAAGAACAATACAACAATATCACATAGGAACCTGGAATGTTAGGTCCATGAATCAAGGTAAATTGGACATGATCAAGCAGGAGATGGAAAGAGTGAACATCAACATCTTAGGAATCAGTGAACTAAAATGGGTAGTAATGGGCGAATTTAATTCAGATGACCATTATATCTACTACTGTAGACAAAATTCCCTTAGAAGAAATGGAGTAGCACTTATAGTCAAAAAAGAGTTCTTTTTTTTTTTTTAGTTTGTTGATATATCCATTAAATCTCTCTTTTTTTTTCTATTTATTTTTATTAGTTGGAGGCTAATTACTTTACAATATTGTAGTGGTTTTTGCCATACATTGACATGAATCAGCCATGGATTTACATGTGTTCCCCATCCCGATCCCCACTTCTGCCTCCCTCTCCATTCCATCCCTCTGGGTCTTCCCAGTACACCAGCCCTGAGCCCTTGTCTCATGCATCCAACCTGGGCTGGCAATCTGTTTCACACTTGATAATATACATGTTTCAATGCTATTCTCTCAGATCATCCCACCCTCGCCTTCTCCCACAGAGTCTAAAAGTCTGTTCTGTACATCTGTGCCTCTTTTTCTGTCTTGCATATAGGGTTATCGTTACCATCTTTCTAAATTCCATATATATGAGTTAGTATACTGTATTGGTGTTTATCTTTCTGGCTTACTTCACTCTGTATAATGGGCTCCAGTTTCATCCATCTCATCAGAACTGATTCAAATGAATTCTTTTTAATGGCTGAGTAAGATTCCATAGTGTATATGGACCACAGCTTCCTTATCCATTCATCTGATTATGGGCATCTAGGTTGCTTCCATGTCCTGGCTATTATAAACAGTGCTGCGATGAACATTGGGGTGCACGTGTCTCTTTCAGATCTGGTTTCCTCGGTGTGTATGCCCAGGAGTGGGATTGCTGGGTCATATGGAAGTTCTATTTCCAGTTTTTTAAGAAATCTCCACACTGTTCTCCATAGTGGCTGTACTAGTTTGCATTCCCACCAACAGTGTAAGAGGGTTCCCTTTTCTCTACACCCTCTCCAGCATTTATTGCTTGTAGACTTTTGGATAGCAGCCATCCTGACTGGCATGTAATGGTACCTCATTGTGGTTTTGATTTGCATTTCTCTGATAATTAGTGAGCATCACATCTTTCTTATCCATTCTTCTCTTGATGGACATCTAGTTGCTTTCACGTCTTGGCTATTGTAAACCATGCTGCAATGAACATTGGGACTCATGCGTGGTTTTGATTTTTTTTTTCAGGGTATATCTCCAGTAGTGGGATTGCTGGGTCATATGGTAGTTTTATTGCTAGTTAAGCAATCCCCATACTATTCCCTTAATGGCTGTACCAATTTACATTCCCACCAACAATGCTGTAGAGTTCCCTTTTCTCTACATCCTCTCCACCATTTATTGTTTGTAGTTTTTTTGATGATGGCCATTCTGATTGGTGTGAGGTGATATCTCATTGTAGTTTTGCTTTGCATTTATTTAATAATGAGCAATGTTGAGCATCTTTTCATGTATTTGTTTGCCATCTGTATGTGTTCTTTGGATAGATGTACGCTTAGGTCTTTTGCCCACTTTTCGATTGGGCTGTTTGTTTTTCTGATATTGAGCTATATGAGCTGCTTATAAACTTTGGAGATTAATCCTTTGTCAGTTGTTCCTTTGACAATTATCTTCTCCCATTCTGAGGGTTGTCCTTTAACCTTATATACTTTGCTGTGCAAAAGCTTTTAAGTTTAATTAGGTCAAGTTTCTGTATATGAACTTTGTATCATGCAATTTTACCAAATTCATTGATGAGCTCTCGTAGTCTTTTGGTGGTATCTTTAGGATTTTCTATTGAGTTGGCCAAAAAGTTAGTTTAGCTTTTTATGTAAGATGGTACAGAAAATCTTGAACAGACTTTTTGGCCAAACCAATGTATATATATAGTATCATGGCATCTGCAAACAGTGATAATTTTACTTCTTTATCTTTTTCTCCTAATTTGGATTCCTTTTATTTCTTTTTCTTTTCTGATTGCTTTGGCTAGGACTTCCAAAATGATGTTGAATAAAGTTGGTGAGATGGACTTCCTTGTCTTATTTCTAATCTTAGGGAAAATGCTTTCAGCTTTTCATCATTATCTTGCTAGCAGTAGGTTTGTCATATATGGCCTTTATTATGTTGAGGTATGTTTTCTCTGTGTTGCTTTCTAGAGAGACTTTTTTCTAATCATACATTGATGTTGAATTTTATCAAAAGCTTTTTCTGCATCTATTCAGAGGACCATATGGTTTTCATTCTTTAGTTTGTTAGTGTGGTATATCACTTTGATTGATTTGTGGGTTTGAAAACTCCTTGCCCCCCCCCCCAGGATAAATCCAACTAGATCATAGTGTGTAATCCTTTTAATATATTGCTGGACTCCATTTGCTAGTATTTTGTTGAGGATTTTTGCATCTATGTTCATTAGTGGTATTGGCCTGTAATCTTTTTTGTGATATCTTTGTCTGGTTTTGATATCAGGGTGATGGTGGCCTCACAGAATGAGTTCAGAGGGGTTCATTTCCCTGAAATGTTTTGGAACAGTTTCAGAAAGACAGGTGTTAACTCTTCTCTAAATGTTTAATAGAATTCACCTGTGAAGTCATCTGGTCCTGACTTTAAAAGCCCAATAGTTTATATGCTTAATTTTCTTTAAATCTTGTAAGAATGGGTAGCAAGCCTCCTTTTGGGGAAGTCAAGAGGAAGTCATGTGAAAATGAGTTGGTTCCTCAATACATGTCAGAGCCCTCTGCCAGTCTGGCAGTGTGTGACCTTGACATTGCAAGGGAAGGAGTGGAAAGTGGAGACTAAGGAGGAGCCGGATCCACCATACTTAGGGTTTGTCAGACAGCAGCAGGGGTCTTGTGTTCAGCTCTGAAGGCCACATTTTAATCCAAGCACTTCAAAACCAGAGAGCCTCCAGAGAGACCCAAGGGCAGATTCCTGAGGTGCTGAGGCGTAAGATCTATTCATCTTACAGCTGCTTAAAGGAGAAGCTGATGCCCAGCGTGAAGAGATCCCCCAGCAAGGGCAGAGGGGCTGCCTCAAAGCTTGAAGCTCTGTCACTGGTGAGGGCCAGCAAGGTCAGGTTTAGCATCCAACAGCAGCTCCATCAGAGTGGAAGATACAGAAAGTTGGTCTCAGATGGCTGGAGGTGGTCATGGAGAGGATGTGACCACTGGTTAATCCCCAAGCTGGACCCAGGAAACAGAGGCTCCTCACTCCCTCACCTGTACTTGGAATGTACGTTCCCACAGTGGGAGCTCTTCCAAGGACCTGGCTTTGAGAGAGTACGGTGTTGCTGAGGCCATCTGGATGGGATACGTGACTGAGCCTGGTAAGTGCTCCGTATAAACTCTAAGATTCTAGCGGGCAAGTGCTGAGATCTACTCATCTTATAGCCGCCCCAGTACATAGATGACAACAAGCTTCCTAAGTAAGTTCCCTTGTTTATTAAACCTTCTACCTAGCATTCTGAAGTAATCTGCTCGGTCTTTCCTCTCTCCCTGTATGTATGCAGGTGCCAGTTTGTGAACTAACACACATCAAAATGAAGAAACCTGTTTTGACATGGAGAACTGCCCCAAAATGAGAGGACTGGTCTCATCTGAGGGTCTGGAAGTCATCCTAATAGTGACTGATGACTGTAAATCTCTAAAATCTACAACAAACTCTCATGTGTATCATCTCAGTTGAGAGGTACAATCCTTGTTTACTAAGGAGAAAACAGATGCTGAGAGACCAAATGACTTTTAAAAAGTTGTAGAATCATCTTAGAGCCTTCAAGTTAGAAGAGACAAAGAATGTTATTCAGACAGAAAATGTATTTATTTAAGATGCAAAGACCGATTTGAGGCTCAAATCAGTTCTCCTAGCCTCCTGGTCCATGCCTGTAGATTATGTCCCATTTCCTTTCAGCTTGTTTTTTGTTTGTTTGTTTTCTGTGAATTTTCAAATTCTGTCTGGAGGGCTTGCTGTGTCATTCTTCACCCCTCTTTTCTCCACCCTCATCCACAGCTTAACAAGATGCTTAAACTTGAGTGAGTTTCTTAAGCTCTCCAAGTTTCATTGTTTACCCACCAGGGATGATGGTGGGATTCATCTCATCGGTCTCATGCTATGAGTTAAGTGAGACAATACATGTACATCTCTGGACACACAATTAACACCCAGTGGGCTTTCAGCTTGATTTTTATCTTTGCCACACCTAGTCCCTGGAGAAGGAAATGGAAACCCACTCCAGTATTCTTGCCTGGAAATCCCCATGGACAGAGGAGCCTCGAGAGCTACTGTCCATGGGGGTCGCGAAGAGTCTGACACAAAGATACAGAATTAACACCCAGGGGTTTTCAAGTTGATTTTATGTCTGCCACCACCCAGTTCAGGCCTTTGTAATTCCTCACTGGGAACCATTTATAATTGCCTCCTAACCAGTTTTCCCACACCCATTTGTGTCCAGTCCAGCTGATTCTCCATGCTGTAGATGAAGTGCCTTCCTAAAACTCAAATCTGATCGTGTTACTCCCTGGCTTAAAACCTGCAGTGGCTTCTGCTGATTTTTAGATAAAGGCCAAGACCCGCAACAAGGCCCACAATGCTGAGTGTGGTCTGGGCCCTTTGTGCCTCACTGGCTTCACCTCACGGTAACCTTCTCTCATTCAACACTGACCACACCAGGCTCCTCTCTCACCATCTAGGCTCTTTCTCACCTCAGGGCCTAGAATGTTCTTCCACACCTTCAGGAAGCCTGATAGCCTCATGCCACCCTACATACTCTCAGAGCCCCGTTTCCACCTCGTGGTGGCGCTATGCCCGCCACAGCTGTGTATTTGTGAATATTTCACTACAGTCTGTCACAGGTGCCTTGAGGGTCTTGCTCACCAGTGTTTCTCAACATCCGGTATGGGGCCTGTCATTTAGCAGATGCTCAAAGAACATTGAGCGTGTACGGTTATGAGAGCTGGACTGCAAAGGAGGCAGACTTCCAAAGAATTGATGCCTTCGAATTGTGATGCTGGAGAAGACTCTTGAAAGTCCCTTGGACTGCAAGGAGATCAGACCAGTTAATCTTAAAGGACATCAACCCTGAATACTCATTGGAAGGACTGATGCTGAAACTGAAGCTCCAATATTTTGGTCATCTGATGCAAACTGCTGACTTATTGGAAAAAACCCGATGCTGGGAAAGACTGAGGGTGGAAGAGGATGAGATGGCTGGATGGCATCACTGATGCAAAGTACATGAACTTGGGCAAACTCTGGAAGATGGTGAGGGAGAGGGAGACTGGCGTGCCGCAGTCCATGGGGTTGCGAAGAATGGGACACGACTGGGTGACTGAACAGCAACACAAAGAACATGAATTGACTGAAGAAAGGCTTTGCAGGGGGCCCTTCCATATAGATTTCTGTGAGGCTTAAGCTAGAAGGTAGGACTCGATTTACTCCAAGAGCCCTTCCTTCTCTGGAATTGGATTATTCCATGCTACCTTGTACATTTCCCTCCCTCCCCTCTCCAGACATGGTCACCTTTAGACGAGCTCACAGGAGTCTGTCAATAAATCCTTGCAAACTTATAAACAAATGACTCAGAGTAGTAGAAAACAAGCCTTGAACTGTACTCTGTGCAAATTCTCATCTTGACATTATTTTTACTCCCCCACAGAATGTGAAAAATGCCAACTCTTGTCATTGTTGGTGGGAGTGCCCATTGGTACCAACCATTTTTACAGTCCCTCTGGCAGTATCTTACGAAACTCAAGATGGTCAAACTCTATGACTCAGAAATTCTATTCCTTAGTAGACATCTGAGAAACTCTTGCACTTCTGCCCAGCACAAAGCCATGACTGGTATAGCAAACAAACAAGCATAATCACCTAGTTTCCATCAACAAAAAGATGAACAAATAAATTGTAATATAGTCATACAGTGGGATACACTAGATCAATAAAAGAAATAAGTAAACCAGAACTTCATGTATTAGCATGGTATCTTTTAAAAAAAAATTTAATAATGAAAGCAAATCTCAGAAGGATATACACCAAATAATTCCATTTAAGGAAATTTAAATTTAAATAAGTGAAACCACAAAATGTGTTGTGTAGGGTTTCTTAATGATGTAATAAAAATATAAGGACCTCAGACAGAATGGTAAGCAGTAGAGCCCACTCCCTCCAGAATGGAGAGATTGGAAGGTGATCTGAGCACGGGTACCCAGGGGCTTCAACCAGCCTGCTACTATATTATTTCTTAAGAGGGATAGTTGGTAAACTGCTCATCATTATAATAGTATCTCTGCCATTTTGTATATCTGAACTATTTTATAATAAAAAACACTTTAATATATTTGAAGTTACTGATTCAACTTAAAACAAGAGCGGTCACTCTGGGTTTTATTGGGCTCCTATGCATGTGTCTGGCTGGTGGTAAAGGGTTCCTTCTTTCCTTCCTGAGATGAGAGATGCCAGGTGAATTCTAAGTTTTCTTGCTGTGACCCTAGGGCCCTCTCTCCCTGAGCATATTCTCAGAGGACCCTAGTGAGTATTCGGGCCAAAAATTTGAAAGATGCTTGCCTTTAGCCTGGGGACCAGGTACAAGATCCTTTCTGCTCCTTTCAGGACCTAGCAAGAGAAAGGGCTGAAAAGAAAGAAGGGTAAATAGATCAGAATTTAGCTGTAAAGTAGATATTATTATGGACTTTCCCAGTGACTCAGTGGTACACAATCCACCTGCAATGGAGGAGATGCAGGAGATGTGGGTTCGACCCCTGGGTCGGGAATATACCCTGGAGGAGGCATGGCAACCCACTCCAGTGATCTTGCACGGAGAATCCCAAGGACAGAGGAGACTGGTGGGCTACAGTCTATAGGGTCGCAAAGAGCAGGACACGACTAAACAGACTGAGCACAGATATTTTTATAGATGAATCTTTACTCTTCTGGCCAGAAGGAAGGCCAAGCCTTTTGGTATTTACATCAGGTGTGCAGATAAAAACAGTTTATTCCATGCAAGAAAGTCCATCGCAAAAGCTGCATGACCTCCTGTTTCCCTTCACACCACATACTACACACCTGTCTTTCAGCTTTGCTCAGAGGTAGGAGGAAGGGGGATGTCATCCTACATTAACAGGGCATTTTGTCTCCTGCTGATAAACTGTATAAAATTATGTCAACATAATATTTGCTTCTGAATCTACCATCTCACTGGCTCTTTGCTCCTTCTATGAAAGAGCGTAGGGAGATTATAGAGTCTCCAGGGAAAGTCAGTTAGGGCCAGTGACGAGAGCAGAAGGACTCTGAGCTATGACACTGGCCCTGGAAGGGTGCTCCTGTCCTCTTGAACTCCAGATCAAACCAACATTTCTTACCAAAGACTTTAGACACAGCTCTCTGTTTTCCCTACTGTTCTAACTCAACACCTAAAACAGGTCAAATCCACTACATTTTGGGCAAATGCATCATAATTAACTGAGCCCAAGGTTTGGGAAAGATGCTGTTAGCATGTCTGGTTTATCCTCAGGGCTAAGACTGCAGGAACCCCTTCTTTGACCTGCCTTCCTGCCTTGGATGACCTTGGTGGTTGTGAGATCCACTTCACAGGCTTGCCTTCCACCCTGAGGTTACTGTAGCCTCTGAAAAATAGTACCTCACAGTGAAAACCGCTGCAAGTTTGTGTTGCTGTAAGCTTTCATCTTACTTTCTGTCTCAGAGCAGCCCTAAATCAAAGGCAGGTGGGTAGCAAAGGGTGAAGACTGGAAAGGGGATAGAGAAAGAATTTGGGGGTTGCAGGGGAGCAGGGAGGGAGTTGGGGGCTGCAGGACAGAGGGGCCGGGCCCAGCATTTAAAGTCACCCTGCCCTGCCACTCACTGTGTGAGGTGCCCTTGTGACTGGCTTGTAACCTGCCTCTCCTCTTCTTCTCTCCCGCTCTCTCTGTCACACACACACACACACACACACACACACACACACACACACACTCCTGATGAGGGCAGGCTCTGAGGCCACACTGCCTGGATTCAGATCCTGGCTATGCCACTCAGGAGCTTGATGACCTTGGCCATGTTATCAAGCCATCGGAGGCATCAGTTTCCTCCTTTCCCAAAGAACATTAGTAGAAATAGCCTCTGCCTTGAACACATCACCGGGAGGATGAAATGAGTTGATGTGCGTCACGTACTTAGTACTGGCACAGAGTAAGTCTGACACTGGTGTTTGGTCAATCCAACTAGAGGGTAAGGTAACGGCAAGGGAAGGGGTAAACTGAGAGACTGGGACTGCCACATTCACGCTACTATAAATAAAACAGATAACTAATAAGGACCTGGTGTATAGCATAGTGAACCCTACCCAGAACTCTATAATGATCTATGTGGGAAAAGAACCTAAAAACAAGTGAATATTCATGTGTGTATAACTGATTCACTTTGGTGTATACCTGAAATTGACACAACATTGTAAATCAGCCATGTTGCGATACAAATGAAAAGAAAAAACAGCTGTGAAATGTCCCATTCCTCATCCTGTCCCCACTTGTCCAGCCTCAACTTGGCCCCTGTAAAACTCTTGAGGAGCCAGGCGCCTTCAGACTGCTGTCCCCAGCTCTCCCCTAAGCAGTGAGCAAGGTCGGGAGGCCAGGCACTCAACCACAAGGGTTCAGAATAACCATTACCGGGCCGGAGGACAGCCCAAGGCCCCTCTTGCCTCAGCCCTAATTCAAAGGCAGGTGGGTAGCAAAGGGTGAAGACTGGCCAGGGGAGAGAGAAAGAGTTTGGGGGTTGCAGGGAGCTTGGGGGTCACGTTTTCTGCGTCTTGCTCAGGCCCGCTGTGGAGGAGGGGACATATGGCAGCCCTTGGTGGTGATGTCTCTGGTTCCATCAGCCTGCTTTTGAGTGAGGCTGGTTAGACACTGTCCTGTTCTCCCTTTCTGCTGTTAGGTGGGGATTAGAGAAATGGCAGTGTCTCACACTCTTCCTTTCTCTGCCCTGCAGCCCTGATCGGGGCTCTTGCCACATGTGCCTGGAAATACTGCTAATGTTTGTGAAATGATTAACATGTGCCTGGTTGTGGGCTAAATAGGGCTTTTCAGGTGGCGCTAGCGGTAAAGAACCCACTTGCCAATGCAGGAGACATAAGAGAGGCAGGTTCGATCCCTGGGTCTGAAAGATCCCCTGGAGGAGGGCATGGAAATCAGCTTCGGCATTCTCGCCTGGAGAATCCCATGGACAGGGGAGCCTGGAGGGCTACAGTCCGTGGGGTCGCACTGAGTCAGACATGACTGAATCGATTTAGCATGCACACACATGGGCTAAATGCTAAACTTTAATCCTCCCAAGAACCCCTCAAGGCGGGTACTACTACCAAACTCACTTTTCAAGGAAGGTCAAACTCAGGTCAGGGAGTTTAAGTGACATGACCAGGTCTTACCTTCCCTTAGACACTTCATATTCAGCCCGGAACTGGCTTGACTCTTGCACCTTATCTGTTCAGGGGCCTCTTAGATGTTGAGGCAGGGTGTGGCTCTGGTCCTCTTCTCTTCCGTCTGGGTTTCCTGAAAGCACATAAAGCGTCTAACTCAGGGCTGAGTATCGAGTAAGCTGTTAACGAAAGGTAGCTACTATTATTACATAATACTTATTGAATTCACTGTATTAGGCCCAGGAAGTGGGCCAAGAAAAGGACACAATTCCTGTCCTCCAGGTGTTTACGTTCTGGCGTGGGGTGGGTGAGTTGGGGAAAAGACACTGGCACCAGAGTAAACTGCAGATGCTATCGGTAACTGCTGAAAGGCAGCCGAAGGAGAGATACGCCTGGACTGAGATCATTCAGGAGATGTCTTGGAGGAGGAGGAAGGATGGAGAGGATTTCAGAAAGAACAGAAGCTGTCTAGGACAGGATGGAGAGGCTCCATTCTCAGAACCTTGGCAAGACAAGGGTCAGCGTGGGGAGGATCTCACAGGTTTGGAACTCACCCCTGTGTTCAGCATCACTGGGTGTCCGGGCCTGGCGATGACGGGACGCAATGTGCGGCTGTGCTGGGAGCACGACTGGAAGTCTGCCTGCGCAGTGGGGTCTGGTGGCTGCATCTCATCATGCAGAAGTCTCATGATGAGACTGGTTTTTTTAACCATTCATTTTTTTGTTAGGTTTTTATGTTGTTTCTCAATTTCCCACTATTATAAATAAGGCAGAGTGGCAAGATGGTAATAGACACGGAACTGATCGTCAAAGAGGCCTGTGTTTGAATTCTTTCTCTGCTGCTTATAAGCAACGTGACCACAGGCAAGTTACCTAATCTCTTGAAGCCTCAGTGTCATTATCTATAATGTTAAAATGATAATGCTACCTAACTCACTGTGTTGCTATGAATCCAGGGAAACCACATTTAAGTGACAGATACTATCTCTATATATTTGACTGCTTATCATGTGACTCTATTCTTAATAAGACAGTTGTGAGGATCCTTTGCCTTTTTAAGAAGGCCTTGTCACTAACATCCTGGTGCTCGATATAAGGGAAACCAGCAGGGACTTGTCCAAGGTCACAAGGCAAAAGGAGGACAGTACTCAATGTTGATAATCACGTGCCAGGCGCTTTCCAGGGGCCACTGGTGGTAAAGAACCTTCCTGCCATTTCAGGAGACACAAGAGATGCAGGTTCAATCCTTGGCTCAGGAAGATCCCCTGGAGGAGGGCATGGCAACCCACTCCAATATTCTTGCCCAGTGGGCTCCTCTCCATGGAGTTGCAAAGAGTTGGACACTACTGAAGTGACTTAGCATGCACGCACACATGCAATCATGTGGCAGAGCCCACTTCTTCACCACCCCTCTGCTCTCCTGCTCCGTGAGTGCTAGCTGGTACTGCGTTTATCATTGCCAGGCTGCTGTTGGCATCGTGGTGGATTTGGGGGAGGCTGAGGGAGGCTCTCAGTCACTTTCAGGTTTTCAAGCTCCTGGTGGAAATGAGAAAATGCCCAAACAGGGCTTTTTAACATGTGGTGTATTTTAGGTGTTTATGTTTCACACATTCACAGTAGTAAGTGTTTATTAAAAAAATGTAAAAATGCAACGTCTTCATAACAATAGACATAAGAGATAAGCCCTCGACTGAGTTTACCCCCAAGGATGCTCCGAAGCTTCAGCGTCCCTGACACCCACCCCAGAATTTCCCCCAGAGGAGCAGTGTTGGGGTCAGGAGCTGGGAGGACGGGGTGCTTACCTTAGAGCTATGGGAGATGACCCCGCCATTGCTGCCACTGAACAGTCTTCTGCAAGGCTGGTTTGTGGCGTAGATGAAAAGCAAAGTGACTGGAGGGGACTTGGCATGCAAAGTAAATGCTAAACGTTCGTTGTATAAATGTTAACATTTTAGGATCCTGGAAATAATGCCATCCATTTATTTACAAATACACACTTTCGTAGCTGGCAGTTATGTTAGATTCCAAGCAGGTTTTCTAAACTTTTTTAAGCAGTTGCCATCCTGTTTGTTCTTAGGGACCAATGCTGAAACCACTACCACCATCCCCCTCCTTCTTTCCAAATGAGAGTATAGACTAAAACTCAGTGTTTATTAAACAAATGCTATTTGCAAAGTCCTGTGTTTGGAGTTGTAACAACAGCAGTGACATTAACCGCGGCATTTACTGAGCACATAGTCAGCTAGGGACCAGGCTCAGTGCTTCCCACACATGGTTTTTACTTAATCCTCAGGACAGCCTATGAGGTCAGTGTGTTATTATCATCATTATTTTTCAGATGAGGAAAAGGAGCCTCAAAGAGGAGGTCTATCAGATTCTAAGTCTGTTGGCTTATTGTTGGGACTCTGCTCTTACTGAAAGGTCCAAGTGACAGGTCAGACTGTGCCTTTGCAATTAAGTTTTGACATCTGTAAAATTGGACTAGATTATTGCTAAGATCACTTCAAAATTCTAGCTTTCTGTCAGATAGCAGACATTTCATATAATCTGGACATTTTTCTTTCAAACTGTACTTTCCTGTGGATTTTTTCTTATTTTTCTATGTTTTTTTTTAAAGCTTATAAGCTACAGAAAGAAAAATGTATACAACTTGATGAATGAACAGAATGGACACCCACTTGTAACCAGCACCTAGAAAAGAATCACAGGCTTCTATTTCAGTTTCAGAGATCTTATGTCATTAATTCACTCATCTAGTTAATAGTCACTGAGCACCTACACTGTGCTAAAAAGGTGATGCAGAGTCAAGAGAATGAGAAGACATGCCATAAACTGGGAGAAAATATTTGCAAAAGACGCATCTGATCAAGCACTGGTGTCCAAAATATAAAAAGAACTCTTTAAATGCAATAAGAAAACAAACAACTTGACTAAAAGATGAGTCAAAGGACTTAAGAGCTACCTCATCAAAGAATAAATAAATATATATATAGCAAGTGAGCATGTGAAAAGATGCCCCACATCCTATGTCATCAGGGAAATAGAAACTAACACAATGAGATATTACTACACACCTATTAGAATGGAGAAGATCCAGAACACTATCAGTACCAGACGCTGGTGGGGATGTGGAGTACTAGGAATTCTCACCCACTGCTGGTGGAAATGCAAAAAGGTACAGTCACTGTGTAAAACAATTTGGCAGTTTTAAAACTAAGCATATGCTCTTACCATATAAGCCAGTACCGCATTCCTAGATATTTACCCAAAGGAGCTGAAAACTTAGGTCTACATGAAAGCTTCCACACAGATATTTAGAGCAGCTTTATTCATCATTTCCAAACCATGGAAGAAGCCAAGATGTCCTTCAGTAGGTGAATGGATAAACTGAATTCAGACAATTCAGTGCTAAAAAGAAAGGAACAATAAAGCCATGAATAGACATGGAGGAACTTTAAATGCATATTACCAAGTGAAAGAAGCCCATCTGAAAAGCTACATACTGTTTGATTTCAATTATGTGACATTCTGAAAAAAGGCAAAACTATGGAGACAGTAAAAAAAAAATCTGTGGTTGTCAGGGAAGTGGATAATCAGGTGGAACACAAAGGTTTTGGGGGCAATGAAACTATTCAGTATGATGCTGTAATGGAGAATGCATGTCACTATATTTTCCTTACAACACACAGAATAAACATAACCAAGATGGAATCTGAATACAAACTGTGGACTTTGGCTCCTAGTGATGTGTCAGGGTGGGTTCATGGATGGTAGCGAATGTACCACTCTGCTTCTGGATGTTGATAATGACGGGGGACTGCGGCCAGGGCATATGGAACTCTCTCCACTTCTGGTTCTGTTTTGCTGTGAACCTGAAACTGCTCTACAAAATAAAGTATTTTTAAAAACGATGCAGAGTGGAAATTGTCATGAGGTGCCCCTAGTTTTAGCCTTGCCACTATAAAACCTGGGACAGACTACTCAATCCTTTCTGGAAAATAAAGAAATAAGACTTGATAAGATCAATGCCCCCCTTTAACTCTAGATCTTGTATCAGAAAAATTATAATCAGGAACTTAAATCATCCCACAAAGCATCTCTGTTTTGCTTGAGCTGAACCCCTCTTCATATTTAATTTTCTCCTGTGACTCTATCAAGAACAATTAATCAGAGTATGCTGTGTGCTGTGCCTAGTCGCTCAGTTGTGTCCAGCTCTTTGTGACCCCATGGACAATAGTCCTGCAGGCTTCTCCGTCCATGGGGATTCTCTGGGCAAGAATGCTGGAGTGGGTTGCCATGCCCTCCTCCAGGGGATCTTCCCAACCCAGGGATCGAACCCAGGTCTCCCACATTGCAGGTGGATTCTTTGCAGCTGAGCCACCAGGGAAACCCAAGAATACTGGAGCGGGCAGTCTATCCCTTCTCCAGGGGATCTTCCCGAGCCAGGAATCGAAAGATGGCCTCCTGCATTGCAGGCAGATTCTTTACCAGCTGAGCAACCAGGGAAGGTAATCATATCTAAAACCTTCCTACATTTGTTAATAGTACACAGAGCACAGACTCCAAACAAATCTGTGAAGAAAGCAAACCTCCTGTTGCTGCCCCTCACTCCCCTTCCCCTCTCTTCCATCTCCCTGGAGCCTAGGTTCCGTGGGATCTTCGTCCCACCTTAGAGAGACCTGCTGTCGGGAAGGGCCCTCTGCAGTTCTGTAGTTCTCCCTGACATGCTGGTTTCTCCTGGTCCATGAGGAATCACCGTGGCTCCTTCAGTTGTGCCCTGAGGCCTCAGGCCCAGCTCTGTGATGGTGTCAGAGGTGCGGGCCTCTGTTTCCACGCCCAGCTCCCTGACTGGACTCTAAACCTCATGACAATAAGAACCATCTCTTTCTTGGAGCACAGGCTCAGTTTATACATGTGAATAAAGTCCCTTCCCATCAAACTTTACATTGCTGAGAAAGTCTGCTTTGTCCCCCTACTATGGGGATACATTTCCTCCTCATGATTCACGGATCCTGTGTTTTCAAATTTTCCCACTCACTGGAATGTGTTTGTAACCTCACTTGCGTTTCTGTGGTCATTCAAGGACACGTGCAGAACAAAGACGCACACCTGTGTTGGATGGTCTTCATCCAGGCGTGAGTTTTAGTACTGTTGGCTGTGAGTTCAATGTTAATGAAGCAACACTATATGCTCAGTAAGGTGCCAACAGTTTATATCTATAAGGTTATGTATAGTCAGCTGACAAAAAGTGACCAGACCCCACAGGAACCTAACCCTCCTTTTCCCCTAGGAGCTCATATCAGTATTTGCTAATTCAGCCCTTATAGTGACTTTATAGAATTACTTTATAGAACTACTATGGATAATGGCAATCAAATGTATTTGCTGTTTCTTACAGGAAGAAAAGTATTGACTCTCTTTATAGGAATCCTCTGACCATCACAAACAAGTGAGTTTATTTGGCCAACAAACAAGGTGGAGGGCATGACCAGTCTCCAGGTCCCTGAACTCATGGTCCTCCTCTGAGTACACATGGTTTACAACATTCTGTCCAGTTGTCCCTAGAACATTTTCCAGAAAAGTAAAAAGAACAACCAAACAACTTGCTGCTCCCTTTCCAGCATATGATTTCACTGTGGGAAATCTAGACTTTGCAGGAAAGGAAAAGCCAATTGTTTTCAACACTTAACTCTATTAGAAACATCATTAATAAATAATCAGCTTTTTAAACAACTTACCATGAGAAAAACAAAACATAAATTCTTACCCAGTCCTCAGATCTGCAACACTCTAAATTCAGATTCTTTATTAAAGATTAAAAGACAATTTAAGTATTAAAATATGAATTGCACTAAAGCTCTGCACTGAAGATTAATATTGAGCAAAACAACTTTTTACTGCTCAGAAAATGTGAAGAAAAAAGTATCAAAATTTGCCACTTAGAACTTGAAACTTGGATCCACTAATTGCAAAAGCTTTTTTTCCCCCCTCAAAACACATAATGAATGAAGGCAATAACTTTAAAAACAAATAGAAAAAATAAAAATTATAAACACAGATATTGTAATAATTCAACCAAATAGCTAAGTTTCCAGGGGCTACTATAAACACAACTTGGTGACTTAAAATAACTTGGTAGAGAGAGATTTATTCTCTCCCAGTCCTAGATGCCAGAAATCCAAAGCAGACTCACTGGGCTGAAAGCAGTGTGTCAGCAGGACCATGCTCCCTCTAGAGGAGAAATTGTTCTTTGTCTTTTCCAGCTTCTGATGACCAACGCATTCCTTGGCTTTCGACCTCATCACTCTGTGGTCACCTTGTTTTCTTCTTTTATGTGTGTGTCAAATCTCATCCTATCTCTTTCTTATCAGGATTTATTGCGTATTGGTCCACCCAGATAATCCAAGATTTTATTCCCATCTCAAATTCTTTAACTTAATCAAAACTACAAAGTTGTTTGTTTTGTTTTGTTTTTTTTCTGTATAAAATGACATCCACAGTTTCCAGGAAATAGGGGATTAGGACATACATATCTTTTGGGATGGGGCGTTACTTAGCTTGCTGCAAGAGGTAAACCTAATAATTCTATCTATGTACTTGTAACATAATCTAATGAGAAAGAGACGCTCCTGTGAGAACACCTCCTCTGTTCCTGAGACCCCCATACTTCATAGTCAGTTGAGATTTTTTTATGATAACAATGATGATAACTTTATCAAGCACCAGCCATGTGCCTACTCCTGTTTTAGGTATCCAAGCCTTGCCCCACAGAATCCTCACAATGACCCTACATGGTAGAACCGCCATGTTTTCACATTTTACAGGTGTGGAAATGGAGGAGGCTATATCCATCAAAACAAGACCCAGTTTTCCCCTCAGTCAATCTCTCCCATCAGGAAGCTTCCATAAGCCTCTTATCCTTATCAGTCAGAGGACAGACAGAATGAAAACCACAGCCACAGAAAACTAATCAAACTGATCACATGGACCACAGCCTTGTCTAACTCAACTGGGTGCTGCTTTTGCTTTGGCTCCATCTCCTTGTTCTTTCTAGAGTTACTTTTCCACTGATCTCTAGTAGCATACTGGGCACC
This sequence comes from Muntiacus reevesi, assembly GCF_963930625.1. NCBI lineage: Eukaryota > Metazoa > Chordata > Mammalia > Artiodactyla > Cervidae > Muntiacus > Muntiacus reevesi. Next base: position 13,322,395 of record NC_089260.1, read on the forward strand.
TACCGACCTGTGGAATTAATCTTTCAATGTCCTATCTTTTGCCTTTTCATATTGTTCATGGGATTCTCAGGGCAAGAATACTGAAGTGGTGTTCCATTCCCTTCTCCAGTGGACCATGTTTTGTCAGAGCTCTACACCATGACCCGTCCGTCTTGGGTGGCCCTACACCCGTGTAGCAAAAACAACACCCATTTGTGGATATGACTGGTGATAGAAGCAAGGTCTGATGCTGTAAAGGGCAATATTGCATAGGAACCTGGAATATTAGGTCCATGAATCAGGGCAAATTGGCAGTGGTCAAATAGGAGATGGCAAGAGTAAACACTGACATTTTAGGAATCAGCAAACTGAAATGGACTGGAATGGGTGAATTTAACTCAAATGACCATTATATCTACTACTGTGGACAGGAATCCCTTAGAAGAAATGGAGTAGCCATCATAAGCAACAAAAGAGTCTGAAATGCAGTACTTGAATGCAATCTCAAAAATGACAGAAAGATCGCTGTTCATTTCCAAGGCAAACCATTCAACATCACAGTAATCCAAGTCTGTGCACCAACCAGTAATGCTGATGAAGCTGAAGTTGAATGGTTCTATGAAGACCTATAAGACCTTTTAGAATTAACATCTGAAAAAGATGTCTTTTTCATTATAGGGGATTGGAATGCAAAAGTAGGAAGTCAAGAAACACCTGGAGTAACAGGCAAATTTGGCCTTGGAGTACAGAATAAAGCAGGGCAAAGGCTAATGGAATTTTGCCAAGAGAATGTATTGGTCATAGCAAACACGCTCTTCCAACAACACAAGAGAAGACTCTACACATGGACATCACCAGATGGTCAACACTGAAATCAGATTGATTATATTCTTTGCAGCCAAAGATGGAGAAGCTCTATAAAGTCGGCAAAAAGAAGACCAGGAGCTGATTGTGGCTCAGATCATGAACTCCTTATTACCAAATTCAGACTTAAGCTGGAGAAAGTAGGGAAAACCACTAGACCATTCAGGTATGACCTAAATCAAATCCCTTTTGATTATACAGTGTAAGTAGAAATAGATTTAAGGGACTAGATCTGATAGACAGAGTGCCTGGTAAACTATGGATTGAAGTTCATGACATTGTATAGGAGACAGGGATCAAGACCATCCCCAAGAAAAAGAAATGCAAAAAAGCAAAATGGCTGTCTGAAGAGGCCTTACAAATAGCTGTGAAAAGAAGAGAAGCGAAAAGCAAAGAAGAAAAGGAAAGATATTGAATGCAGAGTTTGAATGCAGAGTTCCACAGAATAGCAAGGAGAGATAAGGAAGCCTTCCTCAGTGATCAGTGCAAAAAAATAAAAGAAAACAAGAGAATAGGAAAGAATAGAGCTCTCTTCACGAAAATTAGAGATACTGAGGGAAAATTTCATGCAAAGATGGGCTCAGTAAAGGAACAAAATAGTACGAACCTAACAGAAGCAGAAGATATTAAGAAGAGGTGGCAAGAAAACACAGAAGAACAGTACAAAAAAGATCTTTATGACCCAGATAATCACGATGGTGTGATCACTCACCTAGAGCCAGACAATCTGGAATGTAAAGTCAAGTGGGTCTTAGGAATCATCACTACAAGCAAAGCTAGTAGAGGTGATAGAATTCCAGTTGAGCTATTTCAAATCCTAAAAGACGATGCTGTGAAAATGCTGCACTCAATATGCCAGCAAATTTGGAAAACTCAGCAGTGGCCACAGGACTGGAAAAGGACAGTTTTCATTCCAATCCCTAATAAAGGCAATGCCAAAGAATGTTCAAACTACCTCACAATTGCACTCATCTTACTTCCCCTCATAGCTCAGTTGGTAAATCTTCTGCCTGCAATGCACCTGCAATGCAATTGAACCCGGGTTCAATCCCTAGATCAGGAAGACTCCCTGGATCAGGAGAAGGAAATGGCAACCCACTCCAGTATTCTTGCCTGGAGAATCCCATGGACAGAGAAGCCTGACAGGCTACAGTACACGGAATCTCAAGAGTTGGACACAACTTAGCCACTAAACCACCACCACCGCCACATGCTATTAAAGTATTGCTCAAAATTCTTCAAGCCAGGCTTTAACAATATATGAACCGTGAACTTCCAGATGTTCAAGCTGGTTTTAGAAAAGGCAGAGGAACCAGAGATCAAATAGCCAACATCCACTGGATCATCGAAAAAGCAAGAGAGTTCCAGAAAAACATCTATTTCTGCTTTATTGATTATGCCAAGGCCTTTGACTGTGTGGACACAATAAACTGTGGAAAATTCTTCAAGAAATGGGAATACCAGACCACCTGACCATCCACTTGAGAAATCTGTATGCAGTTAGAACTGGATGTGAAACAACAGACTGGTTCCAAATAGGAAAAGGAGTATGTCAAGGCTGTATATTGTCACCCTGCTTATTTAACTTATATGCAGTGTACATCATGAGAAATGCTGGGCTGGAGGAAGCACAAGCTGGAATCAAGATTGCCGGGAGAAATATCAATAACCTCAGATATGCAGATGACGCCACCCTTATGGCAGAAAACAAAGAACTAAGGAATCTCTTGATGAAAGTGAAAGAGGAGTGTGAAAAAGTTGGCTTAAAGCTCAACATTCTGAAAATTAAGATCATGGCATCTGGTTCTATCACTTTATGGCAAATAAATGGGAAAATATTGGAAACAGTGGCAGACTTTATTTCTTTGGACTCCAGAATCACTGCAGATGGTGACTGCAGCCATGAAATTAAAAGACACTTACTCCTTGGGAGGAAAGTTATGACTAACTTAGTCAGCATATTAAAAAGCAGAGACATTACTTTGCCAACAAAGGTCCATCTAGTCAAGGCTATTGTTTTTCCAGTAATCATGTATGGATGTGAGAGTTGAACTATAAAGAAAGCTGGGCACCGAAGAATTGATGTTTTTGAATTGTGGTATTGAAGAAGGCTCTTGGGAGTCCCTTGGACTGCAAGGAGATCCAACCAGTCCATCCTAAAGGAGATCAGTCCTGGGCGTTCATTGGAAGGACTGATACTGAAGCTGAAACTCCAATACTTTGGCCACCTGATGCAAAGAGTTGACTCATTTGAAAAGACTCTGATTCTGGGAAAGATTGAAGGTGGGAGGAGAAGGGGACGACAGAGGATGAGATGGTTGGATGGCATCACCGACTCAATGGACATGAGTTTGAGTAAACTCTGGGAGTTGGTGATGGACAGGAAGGCCTGGTGTGCTGCAGTCCATGGGGTCAAAAAGAGTCAGACACGACTGAGCGACTGGACTGAACTGAACTGAAATCCATGTTAACTGAGAGGCACAACAGACTTCAAAATTGAGACTGTCCCCCTCCCTCACCGGTGTCGCTGGTTGATTGGGAGTGCACCACACCTGACTCCCTGAAGAACAGCATCCCATGGGCAGGAGCCTGAGCTGCTTCTGCAGGTGTTCCAAGACTGCTCGGTGTTAGAAAACTGGCTTGTGGACTCCGGCTCCATGAACTCCTCAGTACCCTAAAATAAAACACTGTACTTAGAGAAGAAGAACATCCCTTTGTGTCGTAGTGATAGCATAGCTATTCAGATCATTTTAAGTTTACAAGAGCATGCAGGCAAATCTTCCTTTCCTGAAGGTGGAGCAGATCTCACACACTCACTCCCTTTGATTTTGGATCCTGTGCTGTGCTGAGTCGCTCAGTCATGTATGACTCTTTGTGTTGCCATGGACTGTAGACCGCCAGGCTCCTCTGTCCATGGGGATTCTCCAGGCAAGAATAGTGGAGTGGGTTGCCCTGCCCTCCTCCAGGGGATCTTCCCCACCCAGGCAGTGAACCCAGGTCTCCCGCATTGCAGGCGGATTCTTTGCTGCCCGAGCTTCTTGTCCTGGAGCACGCTATCTCCTAGCTTGTGCTCACGCTGCTCTTCTCCTCTCAGCTCCCATCTCCTTTCTGGTCATCTGGCGTCACACAGTGAGTACCTAGATATGCAGGGTATTGGGCTAGGTGCTGCCCATATAAAGGCAATTAAACAGGAATCCTCCCAACAGCGGAATCTATAGTCAGTTTATCCCAACACTCTTAAAACTGGTTAGAGCTAGTCACTGGTTTATTCATTCTATTCAACAAATATTTATTGGGCATCAAAGACTTGTGCCGGGGTGAAGGGAGTAAAAAATAAAAAAGGTACCTAACCAGCCTGAGAGAGGGTAACTTGTGCTTCCAGGAGGAATTACGAAGCTTAAAGATGGATAGGAATTGTCTAGATTCAGTTCAAAGAGGGTTTTCCAGGGAATAGGGTAACTCTGCAAGGCTGGGTGTGAGGGGACCAAGGCAAAAGTGGCAACGGATAAGGGTGAGGGGTAGGATCAGAACTTGGAGGGGCTTGAAGGCTATGTCAAGATTTCTAGACTTTATCCCAAGGGGGGAAATGAGCTCTTGAAGATGTTTTATTTTTTTTAATAAATAAAAAACTTATTTACATTACAAGAAGCACACAGACTCTGTACAATACATACCAACAGAAGTAAAAAGAATATATTGTGTATCTTCCACTACAAGTTCCACACAAGAGTTAGTGCCCTTAAGTATACAATGCATATAATCAGAAGGAAAACAATAAAGACTTTTTAAAAATTGGCACAGATTATATCAATGTCAATGTCTTGGTTGTGATTCTGTACAAAAATCATCTAAAACATTACCATTGGAAGACATTAAGTGAAGGGTATTATTATCACTATTATTTCTCACAACAGTATGTGAATCTACAAAGATCTCAGAACAAAAGTTTTTTTAAAGGCACACACATTCAAAAATAAAGTCAAAGAGATCTTCTTGGGAAGTAAAATACTGATATAGTAAAACAGTACAATGGAACTGCTGGTAGTTTCTGAATACCAAAGAGAGCAACCCGTCCAGTGGAGCTTTGGATGTGACTGAAGGTTCAGCTGTGGGTCTGTAACCCACATTTTCACTGCAAAAAACAAACAAACAAAAAACCCTGAGAATGCTTAGAGCATTGATACACAAAGGAAAAAATGGAATGGCTCAGATGGCAGTGAAATTCTAAGAAAAGTAAGATTGTGTGGTTAGGGAAAGAGGTGGCTGCAGGACTATGATTCATAAGTGGGTTTAGATGTCCCTAACACCCAGCTGACCAGCAAATAAATTTATGTTCTTTCATTGGCAGGATACAGCGCTCCCCAGTGGCTTTCTTGCCTGCCAGAGTTTCCAGTGATGTTTCTAGCAATGTTCCTTGGATTCTAATGAATATGTGATATAAACTGCATAGCAAAATTAAACCCAGATATGGAGTAGGACATGCTGAGGTCCTAATACTCAACTCATAAGACGAAACATCCCATCACAAACAAGTTAGAACTTACCAGCTTCTTGAAAGCTTTTTAACAATAGGAGTAATGTAATCAAATGTGTTATCTAGAAGATCTCTTTGGCAGCAGGATAAACAATTTATTTGGGAGGGGGGTGAAAGTTCAAAGGAGAGACAGTAAGCACTTCCACTAAAGGGGCAGTGGCAATAGAGAGGAGATAGAGTCTAGAATTATTTAGGAAGCAAAAAATAGCTATCTTAATCATAAGAAATTCCCATTAGAAGTTGGCTCTTGAATCTGCTGGGGTCAAATTTGGCTGTAAAGCAGAATGTTGGATAGTAGTGGTTCTAACAAGATAGATGTTTATTTCTCTCATAAAAAGAAGTCCGGAGCCTTCAGTTCAGATGTGATCTGGTGGCTCCAGAGTCATCAGGGTGTCAAGTTCCTCCTGTTCTGATCCACATCGCTGGTACATAGCTTCTGTCTTTAAAGATAGAGTTTCGTCCAAGATGGCTGCCAGAGCCCATCTAACTGGTCCACATCACTGCTGGTGGAAAGGAGAGGGGGAGAAAACTGAGCCACAAAACTTCCACAGAGCCTTCCCAGGACTTCCACATACATCGATGTTTACATCTCATGGGCCAAAGCCAACGGCTACACCTACAAAAGAGGACGATAGGGAAATAATATATTCTAGCCCTGATATCATTACCAGAATATCTGGAATGGATATTTGATGAATACTTAGCAATCTGTGTCACAGCCATCAACTAAATGAGACACAGAGAAGGCAAGAATATCCTAGTGCTCCAGGGGATGAGTCACAGAGTTTGGTGGACACTGTGGTATGTCTCCCAGGCCTCCTTCCAAGAAGGACTTTTTGCCTCAACTGCAGGGAGTGTTGTTGACAGAGAGCGCTCATCTGTCAGATCCTTCTGAGAGCCTTTGCACCCAAAGAGCCTAGCCAGCCTACATGTAATGACCATTGATACAGGAATATAAAGGCACATCCACCTTCATCCAACTGAGGACAACTCAGAAGGACTATGCTAGCTCCACATCCTTCCTTGGAGTTGGCCAAGGCCATCGGTGAGTTACATGGTAACATGAATTTTCAAGCTAGAATCTAAACTCCCCAGAGAAATGACAAAGTTCCCTTTTCTTGCCACAAATTTCTCTCTTTTCCCTCCCCCTAGAAGTGACTCCTACTTTCTTGCCCTCCCTTCCACAGCATGGAGGCCATGTTCACTTTTAATAAACAGCCTGGGTGCCAAACTTGATATCAGAGTCTGCTTCCCAGGCAAGTCAATGTGGCAAGGAGGGAGGGTATATCTACCCAAGGTGTCAGAAACTCTAGAAGGAGGTGAAACGTTCACATAAGAAAGTAGAATGGGCTGGAAAGATGGAGATATGCTGCTGTGCACACATCCCTTTGTTCTGTATCATGGCTGTCAATGCGCATGTCTATAGCATCTTCCACATCCTTTCCAATGTGTAGCTATCCATCTAGGTTTGGATAAGCAGATTCTCAAACTTGTTAAAACTGTGCGTGAAGAAAGGAAAATGGCCATTGGGTGAGAGCTGAGTCTCCCTGGAAAGGAAATGTCTCAGCATGCATGTGGTGGCACTTCCACCATCAATACTTACACTTACAGCCCTTCCCCCACCGCTCCCCCCCCCCCCAGCCCTTGGATCTTGGCTAGGCTCCAGAAAAGTGAGATGGGACTCAAAATGCAATAAATAAGAGAGGGAAAAATTACTCTAATTTTGAGGCATTTTCCTCTCTAACTCAGAAGCCCACTTTCCTTGCTCCATCTGGGGGTTTATAGAATCTGGCCTAAAACAGTCTGTCATTACAGACATCCTTTCCTCTGGGCTTCCCTGGTGGTTGAGATGGTAAAGAATCCACTTGCAAAGCAGGAGACCTGGGTTCGATCCCTGCGTTGGGAAGATCTCCTGTAGAAGGGAAAGGCTTACCCACTCCAGTATGCTTGCCTGGAGAATTCCATGGACAGAGGAGCCTGGTCGTGGGGTCGCAGAGTTGGACCCAACTGAGTGACTAACACGTTCACTTTCCTCACTTCCCCTGGGGTTCCATCTGCCCATTTGTGAAAGCTGGTCTGCACAAATATTCACTTAGGATAGGAAGAGGCCACCTGAGCACCCAGTCATGTGTGAGGGGTGCTCATGACACATGAAGAAAAATGTCACTGAAGGGCCAGACCAGGTCATCGCCCAGCTCTCAGGCAGGTGGTCCTTCCCGCAAAGCCCTGCCTCCTCACCGGTGAGCATGAGGACCTGCAAACATTACACATGCACCCAGAACTCCGCGGTTAGGAATGCTTTTCCATTTTCATGACTCGGAGCAAACATTATTCACATCGTGCCTCTGAATACACCCACTTCCACTTCTGGAAAAAAAGAGAAACTTGCGGCAAGAAAAAGAAACTTTGCCAAGGTTTCTTCCTGAAGTTTAGATTCCGGGTTAGGAAGTAGCAGCTGCTGGCAGCACAAGCCTGCGTACTAGGTGGTTTGTGAGGTTTGCATACTCACAGATCTCCCTGTCTCTTCCCATTTGTCTCTGTCAACAACTGACGCTGCAGTCTTTATTCAAAAATTGAATTTGAGATAGCACCTTTTCTCACAAAAGCCCTTCTCAGGACAGGGTGAGCAAGCAGTCCACAGCAATTTTCTCCTGGTTTTTTATTTTATTTTAACATTTTTTTTAAAACATTGGGCTTTTTTCTTGTATTAATTTATTTATGACTGCATTGGGTCTTAGTTGTGGCATGCAGGCTTACTTATCCCACATCATAGGGAATCTTTGTTCCCAGACCAGGAATTGAACCCACATCCCCTACATTGGAAGGCAGATTTTTAACCACTGGACCACCAGGAAAGTCCCTCTCGGGGTTTATTTTAGGGAAAAGTGCAAGGAAAAGATCCTCTCTGTTTGAAAAACCCTAACTAAGCTCACACAAATCTGTAAATAAAATTTCTTAGAAACTTTTATTCATTTTAAAATCTTCCAGGGCCTGCCACTTGGAGTATGGTAGATATTAATGTCTGTTGCATGAATACATGAAAGAGTGAATGAAAGAAGTAAGGAAATGAATGTCAGTCACTGAGTGAATAAATGGACGTGAGCTCGGGTGAGATCCGTGATGCTCAGACTGGCTGTATCTGGCAGAGTCGCCAGGAGGGTTCACAAATCCCGGAGCCTAACCTGTTAAATCAGCGTCTTTGGGGGTGGACTCAGGCATTGGTGTTTTTAAAAGCTCCTAAGGAGACACCAATGTTCAGCCAGAATTGAGAATGCTGGGACAGGAGGACCAGAAAGGGATTCATCAAGGAAATGTTTCTGAAAACAACCTTTAAGGATGGATAGTTGTTTTTTTTCACTTTTTATTTTATAGTGGGGTATAGGCAATGAACAATGTTGTGATAGTTTCAGGTGAACACCAAAAGGACCCAGCCATATATATGTATCCACAAGACCCCAACCCCAGGCATGCCTGTATCCATTCTCCCCCAAACAGCCCTCCCATCCAGGCTGCCACACTGCATTGAGCAGAGTTCCATGTGCTATACGTTAGGCCCTTGTCGGTCATCCACTTTAAATACAGTAGTGTATACATGTCCATTTCAAACTCCCTAGCTATCAGTTCCCCAAGGATGGATGGAGTTTTGACTTGTAAAAATGAGCAGGAACCGGGGAAGATGTCCTGACCCTCTTTCCCTCCCAACTGCAGTTTCAGACAGTCGAATTGAATTGTCTAATCCAGACAGATGTTGGCAACTGGTAAGGGTGCACCTGGGCAGTGAAATGGCTTTCTCCCCTCTGTACTATCTAAGAGCCTGGTCACTAGAGTCTGAGGGACTCAGGGGAGGGTCTGAACACTGAGTATCCTGGCCTGAGGGATTGCCCACCCCAGGGAATGTCTGTATCCACTGGTATATCCCAACTCAAGAGCTGTATAGGGAAGTTGAGGCCATTTCATCCTTGAGGCTAGTGTCTCATGAAAAGACGGGAAATGTAAAGTCTTCCTTCTTGAGGTGCCTTCACAGGGATGGGACAACCCATCATTGGTTCCACTGCCAGCTCCTGTGGCAGGGACCCAGAATGCCTGCCATCGTTCTCAAAAGTGATGCTACAGAAGGTTCTTAGCAGCTATACCCAAGCCCCAAGGGGTAAACAAAGAAAAATAATACATTAATGCTAACAGCTAGGGAGAGAGAAAGAATAAACAAAGCAATCAGAACATAAAAAATAAAGACATAAAATGTTAGAGCTACTGGAGGAGATAGTGTACAAACTATACACAAATATAATCATAATAAGAGAAGTTGCAGAGACTTAAGAAAAACCTTCAGAAGACGGCCTGGCATGCAAACAGACAAATGTGATTTTTCAGATTAAAACAAACTGGAGGAAAGAACAGTTGAGATTCACCTCAGGGCCTGGAGGATCAAGTAGAAGAAAGAACCCAAACTACAGAAATGATGGCTTCTGTCAGGGAAAACAGCAACTCCAGCCGGAGAAGGAGGAACAGCTGGAGAAGAGGCAACAATTAAACAATGATGCAAGACAATTTCCTACAGATGAAGAAAGATCCATACCTGTCTTGCAAGTTTTCACCAGATTCTACACCCACATATATCTTGGTCAATTTTCAAATTCCAAAGGTAAAGCAATCAATCTTCCAGTTCACAGGGGAAAAGAATAAGAAAGGAGAATCACATTGGTGCTCAACTCTGCTGCACTAAAAACTAGGAGAAGAACACTTATAGACTTTGGATAAAAAAAGGATTGCAACCTAGCATTCGTATGCTGGCCAAGTTAGTCTTTATCAATCATCAAAAAAGAAAGATATTTGGGGTGTACAAGAATTCAGAGAACATATTATTCCCATAGCCTTTCTGGAGGAAATACTGAAGAAAGGGCTCTAATTAAAAAACAAATGAATCATAGCAGAGAACTCGAGATCAGGAAAAAAGAATGAGTAAAAGGAAAGAGTAGTGAGCTATGATGCTTGCTATTTATATAAATATATGTAATATATCAATCTATGACTGTAGGTTGCCTGAGGATGTGTAATATAAATTCCAAATAAGGATTCTTGAAATAGGCAATGAATGTTCCAAGGAAATTCTAACAATAATAATAATCTGGAATGAAGAGTTCTTCTATATCTTAGCAAAACCTAGAAATGGGAGAAGCAGCAAAGCAAAAGCATTTATTATATCTCCTTTGGAGAGGGAAGGGGAGGGAAAGAGGAAGACTAAAGCCTTCTAAAGGAGAACCAGTAAACATGAAAGATGAGTGAACTAAATAGGAAAGAAAATCACATAAGATACTATTGACTAAATCCAAAGGCTTGTTCATACAAAGTTCAGTGGAACTGATAAACCCTTCCCTAGTCTCTTTAAAGAAAGACAGAACAAAGAAATAAACAAGAACACCTGAAACTCACATAATGGTATGTCAATTATACCTCAATAAAAAAACAGACAAAAATTGAGAGTGAAAAAGTCATCATCACAGATACAGAAAAGATTAAAATAATTTTAAGAATGTGTTATATGCTATTCTATAACAATAAATTGGAAGATCTAGAAGAAATTACCAAAATTAATCCAAGCAAAAACTTGAATAACAATTTTGGTGGGAGAGAAGAGAAAGGTTGTTAAAGATCAGCCATTAACAAGGGTGTCAGGACAGAAGTTTAACAGCTCAGTTTTCTAATTTTCAAAGAATAGATAATATCAGTATTAATTAATTTATTCTAGACCATGGGAAAATTGAAAGCTTCTCAATTTATTTTATGAAGCAAACATGATTTTAATGCTAAAATCTGATATAGTTTAAAAAAGGAAACTGTAGGCCAATCTTATTTCTAAATAAATAGTAACAAATAGAATTTAGCAATCTAGCAAAAAATAGCACACTGTAACCAAGCAGATTTAGTCTAGGATTGATTACAAAGCACAACATCAAGAAATCTATCAACATGAATATTTTCATCAATAAATTAAAAATGAAAAACCATATCCTATCAATAGTTCCTGAAAAGGCATTTGATAAAACTGAGCAGCAATCCTTATTAAAACTTTAAGGAAAATAAGAATGAAATGGTAGTTGTTGGATATAATTGTCTCTTTATCAAAAATCAGTGGTCCATATCATTCTTATTGGCCAAATACAAAAGCATTTCAAAAAATCAAAACCAGATAAAAATGCCCACCGTTGCCAGTGGTAACTCAACATTTTCTTTGAGACTCAGAGATTCAAACAAAGTGTGATAAGGTAAGAAAATGAAGGACTGATGCTGAAGCTCCAATATTTTGACCACCTGATGCAAAGATCCAACTCATTGGAAAAGACTCTGATGCTGGGAAGGATTGAGGGCAGTAGGAGAAAGGCACAACAAAGGCTGAGATGGTTGGATGGCATCACCAACTCAATGGACATGAGCTGAGCAAACTCTGGGAGCTGGTGAAGGAATGGGAAACCTGGCAAGCTGCAGTTCACAGGGTCACAAAGAGTCAGACACGACTTAGCGACCAAACAACAAAGAAAATGAAGAGATTAGCCCAAGCATGTAAAAGTGGAAGTAAAGTATTGGAATCTTTCTTTTTGCTCACAATTCTATCTCTGCATTTCAGATTTATGCCTGCTATTAGTGTTTCTGGAGAAGGCAATGGCACCCCACTCCAGTACTCTTGCCTGGAAAATTCCATGGATGGAGGAGCCTGGTAGGCTACAGTCCATGGGGTCGCAAAGAGTTGGACACGGCTGAGCGACTTCACTTTCTTTCTTTCTATAGTTTCTTTTCTAGAAGGAAATGGCAACCCACTCCAGTGTTCTTGCCTGGAGTATCCCATGGATGGAGGGGCCTCGTGGGCTGCGGTCTATGAGGTTGCAAAGAGTCAGACATGACTAAGCAACTAACACACACACACATTAGTGTTGCTGTTTAACATTACCTTGAAGTTTTTTAAAAATAAAATAAGAATATAAAATAATCATAACAACCAGCACCCCACAAGCCCCCCATCCTCCCCTCTCTTAGTCTCCCCCAACACAAAGGTGAAGCCATCTATTATCTTGGCTAATACCATATTTTGACTTGGTTATTAGTTGAATAAAACATGCTTAGAACTTCCAAGGACAATAAATATTCAGAAGATAATAAAAATAGGGAAAAAACTAACAATAAGAGATGCCTAACCTTATGGGATATCAGAGTACTCCAAAATGCCATTGTAATCAAACCATTGTGTACAGGAAGAGACCAACAATGAGAGGGACAGAATTTGGATGAAAAAATCAATCCTGGTACATGTGAGCATCTAATACATGACAAAGTTGATAAGTCAAGTCAGCAGGGAAAGAATAGATTATTTAATACATGATACTAGTCCAGCTTGCTAGAACAAGTTAAATCCCATCTTATGCCATATCCATAAACAAATTTTATACATACACAGAACTTATTATATTTGTATGAAATAAAACAATAAATAGCTTAGAAGAAAATCTAGGTAAATACATGGGTTGGGAAATCTTGTCAGGACAGGAAACTCAGAACCTCTGAAAGAAAGACATATTTGAGTTATTTAAATTGAAAATGCTGCTAAGATAATAGATTTGGAGGGGAAAAGTTTTACAGATAACTTGATAAATGATAAATAATGACACTATAAAAAGAGCTCCTACAAATTGCCCGATTTTAAAAATGGGCAAAGAGTATGATAGATAATTCACAGAAAAGCAAATCCAAATTCTCAATAAACTTGAAAAGATTCTCAAGCTCACCAGTAGTCCACAGACTGCAAATTAAGTTTACAGTGAAACTTTACAACGATCTGAATGGAAAAACATTAAAACAAGAGTGATAGAGACTGTGGCTAGTAGGGGTGTGGGTATTCTCCATACTTTACTGTTGAAAATATGATGGGCCTTTTTGAAAGCAATCTGGAAATACATGATTAATTTTAAAATACACATGCTTTTCAAACCTGGAATCTATCTTGTAGAAGCAAGAACATCAGAACATAAAGATACCTGCATAATAATATTTATTGCTTCACTGTTTGTAGGGACAGAAACTTAAAACAAAAATATCTTATCAAGAAAAAGATAAATAATGGATAAATTATGAAAGAGTATCATCAAGGATTATTATGTAGCCAATACAAAAAATGAATTAGAACCAGAGGACAGAGGGATGTCCACAAGGTATCTTTGCATGAGAATTGGAATATGTACAAAATCCTTGACCTAATTTTTCCAGAGAAAACAATGAACTACCCAAAACCCTACATAGAGATTCTATGCATTTATCATCCATCTATGTATTGTGTATATATGATCTTATATCATTATACAACAATGTAGAAAGTTAAAAGGTTATTAGCACCTGGTCATCTGGGGTTAGGGGATTGGGGTACAGAGTTGGTGGGGTGAATACTTGAGAGGACTAAGGTGGGACATTTCAGGGAATCCATGGATGGGAGGGGATAGTTGTACTCATCTCTCGAGGGGATTTCGAGGGTTCTGGGTGTAACCAAAGCTCAAACTCCAAGGATGCTGGTGGGGGCTCTCTTGGGGGATACTACGGCCAGCCTCTCCTCGGAGCATGTGGGTGCAGGACGTATGACAGAGCAGGTCCCCTGTCCCTCCCAACACCTGGCCTGGTGAGATCACAGCACGATGACCACCAGCCATGCCCCGGGGCACACCCGGTCTGCGGTGTGCAAGACCTCACACTGTGTGGGGGGTGAGTGCACCTGCAGGTCTCCTGCCCAGGAGCCCCTGGTAACTACGGCATCAGCGTGTGTGTGTGCACAGAGCCCAACAAACCCGGGGCCCTTAGGACCCAGTCTGGTTAGGTCAAAATCCTATCAAACTCCACAACTACTTATTTAAAATAAACCCTAATTTTCACTTACATCTCATAAAAAAAAATTGGGGGATCCAATTCCTATTCCATATCAACCATCTCAAACTATCCTATCTCCAGGTTTTACTTTGAGATGATAAAAATGTTGCAAAGCTAGGTAAGGTGGTGGTTCCATAGCAGGGTGAATGTAACTAAAGGCCACTTAATTTTTCACCTTAAAAGCCTTAATTTTGTCTTATGCAAATTTCACCTCAATAAATCATTTAAGGGGGAAAAAAAATGCCCTTTCTCTCCCAGCCGAAAATTGCTTTTGTTTTCTTACTCTCAGCTCTACCAAAAACATTCCTCAAAACCCAGTCCACAAACCCCTCCAATTTAGTCCCTTCTCTCTTCCCTCTTGCTTCTAGTTCTGTCTGCATTCATCCCCCACCCCCTACCTCAAAATCCCAGGAGACAAGCTGGAGAGCATGGACTTTTGCAGGCAACTGAGAAAAGAGGGGAGCTGAGGGGGGGAAAGACACATTTTCTTTTAACAGGTGGTGGGAACAGCGAGGCGAGGGCTGGTATTCCGCATTAGCAAGTGTGCCTCTTTCCCATGTGGGAGCTTAAGGTAATTCAGGTAGCAGCCGCCCTCAGCGGCGTGTCTTCCCCACACCCTGAGTCACTGCCCCTGCCTGTCACGACAGTTGTTCTCAGCCCCCTCTGTAACTGGGTGCCCCCATCTAAAAGTTACTTTTGGAAGGGGATAGGGACCCTTCCTCCTGCCGTGGGAGGGAGTCAGGCTGGGAGAGCTCCGCTGAGCAGCACGCAGTCTTGCAAAACAGGTAGCTTTGTTTACTTTTCTCCATTTCATTTGCAAAATTGTGCCCTTTACTCAAACAGCCCAGGGACTCAAGCACAACTGGGACAGGCGCAGTGAGACGGCATTTCAGTAAAATACAGAAATATAAGCAGTCAACATCATGATGGAGCGGCAGAAATCGCCGCAAAACAAACATCCAAGCAGCCGCTGCCATTTGGCTGCTCAGCCGCTGGGAGGACAGGAGCCGGGCGTGACCGGCTCAGCCCTTCACCCTGCTCATCCCCACCCTGCTCATCCCGGGCAGGGGGCAGGGTGGAAGGCAGTCACCCTGCTCATCCCGGCAGGGTGGGGTAAAGGCAGGAACAGGCCAGTCTGCAGGGTCTGGGCCTCCAAGGCTCCAAAAGGAACCCCTCCAGCCCCTGCCTCAAATGAAGGTGGGTTTCCTGTGCTGTTATGGTTAACGGTGGCTTTAGGGAATCAATCTCTTCATATTACTAAATACCAAAAAACATTTTGAAAGTCTTTACGGTACAGCAGAAAGAGCTTTGTACTCCCACCCCACCCTCCCCCACAATATTTTAATTTTTTTAAGTCAAATCAAGTGTGAAGTGAAGGTCACTCAGTCATGTCCGATCCCATGGTGTATATAGTCCATGGAATTCTCCAGGCCAGAATACTGGAGTGGGTAACCATTCCTTTCTCCGGGGGATCTTCCCAACCCAGGGATTTCAAATCCTGGCTCTGTCCCTTACCAGCTGTGTTGAGCTTGTACAAATCACGTCAATTCTGGAGGCTTCTGTTTGCTCATCTCTGGGGCAAGGTCAGAGTGATATCACTGGTTTACTAGGAGTCTCAGTTCAGTGGGGACATAAACATGAAACGGTTTGTTTTTCCTGAAATTGCTTCCAAACTCTCCACGCCAGCCCCACCACCCCTGCCGCCGCCATTTCTCACTGGATAGCAGCTCCTCTGAATGAGGAGTCAGCCCAGTTCCCTGTGTTTCAGTCGTTTTTATCATTAACGAATTAACGGGTTATATTCAGTCCTTAAGATTCTGCTTTGTTTGTTTTAAAATTTCAGTCTTCTATCCATTTCAAATAATTTCCCTTCCCTCTTAAAATTGCCAGATGAAATGCAGAATGCCCGTGAAATTAAGAGTTTTAGATAAATAAGTTTTTTTTTGTTGTTTTTTATTTATTTATTTTTTTTGAATATAAAACTATTTATTGACCATAAGTACTTCTCCTTTTGCTTGTTAAATCTGGGAACCCTCCCCCAAGCACGGACTTTAGGGAGGTGGTTCCCAGCCCAGGCCTTTCATTAAAAATTTCACTGCCTGTGTTCCATTCCAGATCAGTTAAGTCGGGCATACCAAGAGGGTTGTTTTTTTGTTTTTTGTTTTTAAGTTTCCCTAGGGTTGAGACTATTCCAGGGTTTAGCAGGGTGGTCTGGCTTCCTCTGGCTCTCCCAATATCTCCCACTTCCCCGCATGCTTTGCTTTGGCTTTTGGGTGTAGAGAAAGGTGAGGCCAGTCTCATTTTATTAGACTACCGACTGTAAACTAGCGACCCTCTCCACTGGTCACCACGGCGCTTCCATTTGACACCAGCAGGCTATCTGTTCCCAGTGCGTGGCGGGAGTCCAAATACGGGCTCTCCCGTGAAGTGCGTTTTGTTGGTTCTCTGGAGGCCTGTGTGTGTGTGTGTGTGTGGCGGGGGCTGCCTTCTCTGTGCCCCCTGGTGCAGGGTGGAGGTGCTTTAGAGTCAGTCGTGCCAGCTCTTCTGGGAGCCCATGGATTGTAGCCCACAGGCTCCTCTGTCCATGGGGTTTCCCAGGGGAGAATACTGGAGTGGGTCGCCATTTCCTTCTCTGCTCCCTGGTGTAGGGATCAGGCTTTATTTGCCTGTCTGATTCAGCTCTCTGCAGGAAGTAACTGCCACCCCCACAATTTCTTGCTGCCTGCTGCCCTCCTCCTGGTAGGCACCTTTCTGAGGGGGGGATGCTGGCAACATAGCTTAAGCCGCAGCGCCTCTGGGGGGCCCAGACCACCCACAGGGCTCCCCTCAGCAAGCCTGCACTGTTGTCTCAGGTGAATGAATTTTGGTGACTGACAAGGGGCCGTGGGCACCTGCTGTTCTCAGCTGAGGGTCCTAGTTCCCAGCTCCAGCACTCCCTCCTCACCCAACACCATGTTACACTCACAACAACTCAGGCTTGTTGAGGTTTTCTGTGTGTCCATCCCCGCGCTCAGCTATTTCGAACATTATCTTGCTTTAATCCTAGAAACAGGGTGGATTCCCCACTTTCCAGATAAGTCAATATTGACTAGGAGAGTTTAAGTAATTTGCTGAAGGTCATACAGCTAAGAAAAGTCAGAGTTCAAACTTGGCTCCAAAATCTTGCCTTTGCCACTATAATTTATAAATACTCCTAGTGTAATGTGATTTATTAAACTTATCTTGCTGTTTAGGACACAGCAGGCCCTCAGTAGATATTAGTTCTCTTCCTAGATAACCTCATACTGGAAATCTATCATCATCGAGGACAATTTTATACCTTTCAGTCCAAGTTACTTGGAAACAATTTAAAGTTTTGTTTCATCATCCTCATATAGTAATCTATTAACTAATTTACCCTTTTAAAACATATAGGGTATGTCAGGTTCTGTGCTAGCACCAAGATAGAGAGTTAGAAAACTTCAGTATTCGTTTCTTGTGGCTGCTGCTACAAATTACCACAAACTTGGTCACTTAACAAAAATTTACTCTCTCACCGTTCTGGAAGCTGGGAGACTGAAATCAAGGTGTCAGCAGGACCACACTTCCTCTGAAGATTCTAGGGGACCATCTCCTTGCCTCTTGCAATTTATGGTGGCTCAGGGTATTCCTTGGATTGTGGCTGCTTCACCTAATCTCTACCTTGGTCTTCACATGACCTTCTCCCTGTGTTTATGTCTACACTTGTCATTGATTCTGGGATCTACCCACATAATCCAGGATGATTTCACACACCCTATTGGCAGAAAGTGAAGAGGAATTAAAGTCCCTCTTAATTAAGGTGAAAGAGGACAGTTAAAAAAGCTGGCTTAAGACTCAATGTTCAAAAAACTAAGATTCATGGCATCTGGTCCTATCCCCAAATGGCAAATAGATAGGGAAAAAATGGAAACAGTGGCAGATTTTATTTTCTTGCACTCCAAAATCACTGTAGATGGTGACAGCAGCTATGAAATTAAAAGACTCTTGCTCCTTGGAAGAAAAGCTATGATAGACCTATACAGCATATTAAAAAGCAGAGACATCACTTTGCCAACAAAAGTCCATATAGTCAAAGCCATGGTTTTTCCAGTAGTCATGTACTGATGTGAGAGTTGGGCCATAAAGAAGGCTGTGCGTCAAAGAATTGATGCTTTTGAACTGTGGTGTTGGAGAAGACTCTTGAGAGTCCCTTGGACTGCAAAGAGATCGAACCAGTCCATCCTAAAAGAAATCAGTCCTGGGTGTTCATTGGAAGGACTGATGCTGAAGCTGAAACTCCGATACTTAGGCCACCTGATGACAAGAGCAGACTCCTTGGAAAAGTCCCTGATGCTGAGAAAGATTGAGGGCAGGAAGAGAAGGGGATGACAGAGAATGAGATGGTTGGATGGCATCACCAGCTCAACAGACATGAGTTCAAGCGAACTCCAGGAGATGGTGAAGGGCAAGGAAACCTGTTGTGCTGCAGAGGTTGTAAAGAGTCAGACAAGATTTAGTGACTGACCAACAACAACTCATCTCAAGGTCCTTAATTTAATTACATCTGCAAAGACCCTTTTTACAAAAAAGGTCACATTCACAGCTTCCATGAATTAGGATGTAGCCATTTTTTGGGGGGTGGAGGGTACTATTTAACAATACAAAATTATAATGGAGCTTCCTAAGTGATGCTCCTGCCTGCCAATGCAGGAGACTTAAGAGATTTGGGTTTGATCCCTGGGTCAGGAAGATTCCCCTGGAGGAGGGCATGGCAATCCACTCCAGTATTCTTGCCTGGAGAATCCCACAGACAGAGAAACCTGGAGGGCTACAGTCCACAGGGTTGCAAAGAGTCGGACATGACTAAAGTGACTTAGCACACACAGCACAAAATTATAATGTGGTGTGTTGGAAAGAACTTGAGTTTGGTCTTTGGAGTGAAAAATACATATTTCAAATTCCACCCAAGACATTAACTCAGGCAAATTATTCATATTTTCTAACATGCCAGTTCAGGTCTTCTGAGAAACAGTTGGAATTAGATGTGCAAGAGGCTTATTGGAGGACATCCCTATGGGATTCCTCAGGGATCCTTACTTGTAGTTTCACCAGATAGACTGTTCTGCGTGATTATATCTAGCTGCAAGGGAGTCTAGGAAAAATATATTAACTTCCCCATCTTTATTGTATAGATAGGCAAGAGGGAAAGGGGATTTTGAGTATCTGATAAATAATAGCTAGCTAATACAATGCCTGAATAATACAATATTGGTGTCCACAGTGCCTGTGTCATGACATTTGGAAGCTTCAGTTCCCATCATGGAAGCAAAAGTGCCTAAATTGGCCTTAATCTTTGTTTGAGGAGGAGGGAAGGGTCATCATGGTGATGTTTGGAAGTGTACTGGTTTGCCAGATGAATGAGGACATTTCAGGCAGAAGATGTGCATATGCAAAGATGCAGATCTGTGGGTCAGAAAGGCCTGCTGAAGAAACAGCCAACTGTTTGGGAAAGTTAGACCATAGATAATGAGGTAGAAAGTGTTGAAAGCTGATGAAAAGCATATCTCACATCAAGGCATTTGGATTTTATCCTGCAAAACAGGATCTCCAACATTTTGATTGTGTCATTTTAGTCATTAAAAATCTTTTTGGAGTGTACATCCTTCATGCACTTTTATTTATTTACCTATAATTGCTATATACCCATACTATGCTAATATGCCAGGTGGGTTATAAGCTGTATACTAGAGTATAATCTCCCTGAGGGTGGGGATTTATTTTATTCACCACCTATCCCCTGAGCCTAGATGGCCCCTGGTATGGAAAGATGCTTAATAAACCCTTGTTAATGATGGAACGAAAATGTAAAAGAAGTGTAAGTGTAATTCTAGGTTTCTTCTTGCACCCCATAGATCATCTTGCTACACTTGGTATCGTGCAATCCTTCCCTGGATTTCACCAGCGTGGGTAATAAGAGTTTCTGAAGGGTTTGAAACAGTAAAGATAAGATGGTAAAGTAATGATAAGATCTCAGAAATACCACTCTGTGTGTATGGAGGAGACAGAGAGCAGTTAGGAGGTAGACTAGAACAGTAGTTCTTGAGCTTGTAGGATTTCATGGACCAAAACAAAATTTACTGTCTTAACCATTTTTAAGTTTACAGTTCTGTGGCCTTAAGTATATTCACATTGTTCTGTGATATCAGCACCATCCCTCTCCAGAACTTTGTCATCTTCCCCAACTGAAAAATCTATACATTAAACACTGACTCTTCACTCTCCCAACCCTTTAGCTCTTGGCGACAACCACTCTATTTCTGTCTCTATGTTTGATTCTCCTAAGTATCCCATCCAAATGGAATCATATAACATTTGTCCTGTAGAGACTGGTTTACTTCATTCAGCACATAGTGTGCTCAAAGTTCATCTATGTTGTAGCATGTATCAGAATTTCCTATCTTTTGTAAAGCTGAATAATATTTCATTTGTGCATATTCCACATTTTATTTATCCATTTTTCTGCCAATGGACAGGTCTTTCCCACTTTTGAGTATTGTTAATAATGCTGCTCTGAACGTAAATTTACCAATATCTGTTTGAATCCTTGCTTTCAGTTCTTTGTGGTATGTACTTAGAAGTGAAATTGCTGGATCATATGATAATTATATGTTTAGTTTGCTGAGGAACTGCTATATGTTCTCCACAGTGGCTGCACAGTTTTACATTCCTACTAGCTGTGCACAAGGATACTTTCCTCATACCGGCACTTGATATTTTCTGTTTTTTTTTTCTATATAATTGCCATTTGAATGAGTATGAAGTGATATCTCATTGTGGTTTTAATTTGAATTTCTCTCATGATTAGAGATGCTGAGAATCTTTTTATGCATTTATTGGCCACTTGTACATTTTTCTTTGGAAAAATGTCTGTTCAAGTCCTTGCCCATTTTTTTAAATCTAGTTGTTTTGTTGTTGGATTGTAAGACTTCTTTATATATTCTGGATATTGATCTCTTATCAGATTGATAATTTGCAAATATTTTCCCCCATTCCATGGGTTGTCTTTTACTCTGTTGATACTGTCTTTTGATGCAAAAAATTTTATATTTTGATGAAGTCCAATTGTTAATTGCTTTTTCCCCTTGTTGCCTATGTGCTTAGCATCATACCCAAGAAATCATCACTAAGTCTAATGTCATGAAATCTAGATCCCTATGTTTTCTTCAAAGAATTTTTTAGTTTTAGTTCTTATACTTAGGGCCTTGATCCATTTTAAATTAATTTTTATATATGCTGTAAGATAAGAGGCCAACTTCATATTTTAAGAGTGGGCCATCAAGTTTTGAGCACTTGATTTTAAATAAATTTAGATATATGGAGAAATTCACTGCAATGTCTTTAATTTTCCTTTTCCCTGAAGATTGGTGCAAACTTCATCAGAGTCTGTGGGATGACATTTGGAAACCATAGTCTAAAGGAGAGACAGTGATGGCCTGAACCGGAGCTGCAGAGTGGTATTGATGGAGGGGCCCAGTGTGGGAGATGCAGAAACAACAGAGTATCATGCTCTTCATTGATAATGTTTGGGCATTTTTCAAGCACCCTAATTTCCAAATATAAACTTCAATATATTAATGGAAACAAGGTATAGTTGTTGTTCAAATTCCAGCTCTGCCCTTACTATATGACTCCTGATTCATAAAATGACATTAACAGTAATACCTCCTTATAAAATTGGCAGGAGGATTAAGTCACTGAATATTTGTAAAACCCTTAGAAGAGTGCCTGATACATGGTAAGTGCTGCTTAAATAAAAAACAACAAACTAGAAGTTTCTGGGGCCCCTGATGGACCACTAAACTTTATCCCCTTTCCAGACACACATCTGCCTCCTTCCTCTCCCAACCCATGGCAGAGTCTACTGGGAAGGCAGTCAGTTGACTCTCCCTAACTTCTACAACATAGACTCATCTCTGGGGACCAAGAATAAATCGTTGGCCTGTTATTGATTAGACCTTGAGGTCACTCTTTCCAGTGACTATTGATCTATTTAGAATGCTATGCAGTCACTGATTTACAGAACAGCGTCCTGAGCACGCAGAGGAAGACACCCCGCCTAGAATGGCAAAGTTAATGGAACATTACTCTGGCTGGACAGAATCCTTCAGGAGATGCCAGCATTTAAAATCATATGAGGATCTATCCTAAATGCTCGGTCATCATCTTCTTCTTAATCAGACATTCAGACAATGATTCAATGTACCATGATGTTTATTACATTGTAATTTATAGCAATGAAAAATTGGAAATGGCTTATATGTCCAACATCAGGGGACTGGTAAATAAATTAAAGCAGCCACATGACAGATCTCAACAGATAACATCCCTGTTCCCACCAGTAGGATCTGTGGGCTACCCTGGATTCTGTGCACTCTGCATCCTGGTCGTCAAACTCTCCTTCAATTTTGTGTGATTACCTTGTCTCTATGCAGTAATTTCCCCCTTTTGCTTAAGAAGGAAGTTAGTTTCCATTACTTGTAAATAAAAGAACTTTAATTAATACCATACCCTAATTGCTTTAGGGACATACATCTTATATCCTCAACTAAACATTAGCTCTTCGATGCTAAGGACTGTCTTTGCTTTCTCTGCACCTCTCAGAGTTCTAGGAATAACTGGAATGCAAACACTGGATTTCCCTCAAGCAGGTGGGAGGCCTGAGGGTGAACCTAAAAAACCATTCCTGGATGGTCAGCCCGGTCACTGGGAGACTTAAGGTGTGGGAAGATGACAGAAAATAAAGGGCACCTCCCGTCTAATCAGCATCGGACGAGGGCACTGCTAGTCCTTAACCCGAAGTCCCGGCTCACAGAGAGGGTGATCAGCCCCTGGGGCCCTGAGCTGAATTCCACACCATCTAATTAGAAAGGGTCCCGGGGACATTTCAAGGGGCCTTTCTGAAGTCAGGCTTATACCTGCTTCCAAGCTGAACCCTCCCAATCAGGTTATCCTTTTCTTTGTTTTTTTATTTTTTTAAAATTTTTTGATGTGGACTATTTTAAAATACTTTACTGAATTTGTTATGATATTGTTTCTGTTTTATGTTTTGGTTTTTTGGCCTTGAGGCATGTAGGATCTTAGCTCCCCAACCAGGGATCCCCAACCACAGGTCCTGCATTGGAAGGTGAAGTCTTAACCATTAGACCACCAGGGAAGTCCCTTTTATCCTTCTTTCTTTGGAAGAAAACAATTTCATAGATGATGTCTACTGCGCAATGAAGTTTTTGTACAGTATCCATCCCTCCTCAAAAGAAGTACACTTAGACAGGGGTAAACCTCATAGCCGCTGGCCTGAGCCAGGCGGCCTGCCCCTCCTGTGCACGTGTCTCTGTCTTTTTCGGTCCGATTTCCTCTCGGGTCTCGACTCTGCTCCCTTTGACAGGAATGACAGTGCTCAACTTCCTTCCTGGCGTCACCAGCCTAACACTCACGTGTTCTTCTGCTTAGATGCACGTCCCCCAGAAAGCCTTCCCGGATCCCACGCCAACCCCCACCTGCCTTCTCCCCTCCCCCATCTCTAAGCCCACCCCCCCTACCCCCTGGGTAACACACTGCCCCTGTTCACACTCTTCCCAGCACTTTCATACTGAAGAGCAGCAGTCTGCTTGTCTGTCTCTCCGCTAAACTGCATGAAAAGTGCATGAGGCCAGGGACTGGGTCTTACCCCCACGGCAGTCACCATATTGGCGCTTGGTATAGAGTCCACTCACTCGCTCAGCGGTGAAGACTGCATGCTGCGTGCCAAGCAGTGGGAGCACAGGAGGAACAGAAACTCCATGCCTGTGCTTACGGAGCTGACCTTCTAGCTCAGAAGACAGGTGAACCAAAGAGACGCAAGTAAACATGAGATATCTCTGAGGTGCAAAGCTCTGTGCTAGATACCGGGACACAACTTGCACTGCGATAAGAGTGGAAAAATACATTTGTGGTAGAATGAAGAAATGCACAGTGCCATGGGACTCATGACAGGGGACTTGGCCTTGTCCAGGTGGGCGGTCAGGACGGCTCTCCTGAGGAAATGACCCTCTTAACTTCTTAGGCCTGTGCTTGGGACACAGTAAGAGGGATGTGTGTGTGCGTGTCTATATCTACATGTCAATCTAGATATAAAACTAGAGCTGGAACTGGAGATGACAGAGAGATACCCTGAAATGGGACGGTGAGCAGCAGATAGCTCGGCAAAGAGGAAAGAGCCTTTGTGGAGTGTGAACAGCAGGTTCAAAGGCTCCGCGGTGGAAGGGATTGCGGGGCGTCTGAGGCCCTGGCCGGCACTAGCCCGCGATACAGACGTGGAGGCAGATGGGCTGCAGAGACCGGAGGTCAGTACGTCTGCATCGGACGACCAGAGCAGGGGCAGCGCTTACTGCTGGAGTGTGGCCTCCATGGACACCTGCCACGCTGCTTGGGGTGGTTCCTCTCTCAAGCAGGTGTACTCCTCCCTGCTCTCAGCCTTTGCTTCCCCTTCCAGCTTGCTGACTAGCTGCCGATTTATTCCAGGTGGTTCTTGGCTGTGGCCTCTCAGGGTCCAGGCGCACCCACACGGTCTCATTGGTACGTCCTACGCACACAGCTCTCCCCTCACACCCTGCTTTCCACCGCCTCCTGAATCCCCTTGTCACACAATCCGCTATGCAGAGTGGCATCAGGCAGCCAGGCTCTGTTATAAAGCTGCTGTGAAAAGGCACGCAGGTGGCTTAAGCACACTCCTTAAGCAGCACACACAAAAAAAGAGGCTGAATCATTTTCTAATTTTGCTCTTAAAACTTCCTTACCTATCTTATGTAAAACTGAAGAAATCTTTAGGATGATAAATTGAATTTCCTTGAAGGAGTTAATGTAAGGCTTCTAAACCTATCTGTGCTGTTGGAACAAATCGGGGAGATTCTCTTTAGCTTGTTTTTCTCTTTTCACATGTCTCTTTGACAGATCAAATAATATCCAGATGTTGGAGCGTGCTAACTTGCTTTAGTTGTGTTTGGCTCTTTGTGACTATATGGACCATAGCCCGCCAGGCTCCTCTGTCCATGGGGAATCTCCAGGCAAGAATACTGGAATGGGAAGCCGTGCCCTCCTCCAGGGGATCTTCCCAACCCAAAGATGGAATCCATATCTCTTATGTCTCCTGCATTGGCAGGCAGATTCTTTCCCGCTAGCGCCAGCGAATTGGCTCTAAATACTTCTTGCATTTCCTTTGCAACTCATGGTGCAACTCATGGGCTCCTGGGACAATTCATTAAGATTTTGTGTACGAGCCCACTCCCCACCCCTCACCACATAGGAAGCTCAGGAAGCGGCAGCACATGAGAGGAAAGAACGAAAACAAAGGGTGAGAGACTTCCATGACCGAAGTTGTTCGTCAAAGGAACCTGGACAGTGAGAAAAGTGCCTGGGCCACTAGCCTCCGGGTGTCAGAAGGCTCACTTCCGCTCTAGGGCCCCCCCTGGGGGACAGTGATAAAGTGATGGCTGGCCAAAGATGAGATGGCCTCAGTCTAGGATGAGTTTGCAAGCAGAGAGAGGGGAACCATGGCCATCTTCAATCGAGGAATGAAGACATGGATGATGACAGGAGACAGTGGGACTTCTCCAAGCTGGAGGCATCACTAAGCAGTTGGCCACCTAAGGATTTCTTGTAAGGTATCTTGGATCTTTAAGAAGATATTTTGTAATTAAAGGCCAGACTAAATTGACACCATGGAACAAACTGGTATCTTCATTTTTCTTGGAGATGTATTTTTCTGTCATAAAAAGTGGCATATACAGAAGAAAAGCATAGACACAAATAATGTAATCCCATGACTCAGAGCCTATAGATCTTTCCCTAAAGTCTGTGTTAATCTGTGCATGTAAAAGTACCCTCAAACTTTCCCCCCAAATTAGGAAATCTCATGGCATATTCTATGTTCTAACTTGCTTTTCCTTGCTTAAAAATGTATAATGACGTTGTTCCATATCAATACATATAGATTTGTACGATTTTTTATGACAAAATAGTACTCAATTATATAAATTTTGAGCAATTTAATTCCCTCCAGCTTAGAAATTTGTCTTTTTGCATTTTTTAATCATTATAAGCAATGTTACAATGAAGTCTTTGCCAATGAAACTCAGTACATAGCCATGATGATTATCTCAGGGTAAATTCCTACAAGTAGAATTGCTGGAACAAATGGCATATTTTTAAAGAATTTGAATAGGATTACAGAGTACCCTTATAAAGATCATGCCAATTTATATTCCTGGGTCCTACTGGCAATGTAAAAGCATTCCCATTTTCTCCCATTCTCAGTAAAGTGTATCTTACAAGATGTTAATTCAGGAGAATGCTGGCAATACTAATTAGGCAGACTTGAAGACAAGTAAGCATCAAAACTTTTTCATCCCCGTCTCTTTTCATCATGAGCTTCCCTACACTCCTCTATTCTGTCTCCTTGTTTTCTCCTTGGCTTGATTTGGGTACCCATCTCTCTCCTGCATTAATTCTTAACAGGCTTGAAGGTAAGGAACATGACTGATTCAATTTATATTTTTCTGTACTCTTAGGGCCTAGCACAGAGTTTTGTTGGTAATAGATTTGTTAAATATTTGTTTAATAAGGTAGGTTAATTGAATTAAAATGTATGATTTCAATCCAAAATAGCTCAAGAGACCAAGTGACACAGTGTAGGAAAATAGCATTTGGTAAAATTATGAAAAGAGTGAAAATGAGTGTTTTATCTTGACATTCGAAAGCTGCTTAGCAAGAATCTGTATTCTTGGGTTCCTAAAAGAATCACTGCCAATGTCGCCCACAGTCAACAGGCTTATTTAGCTATTCATTCATTTATTCACACAGTTACTAGGGGCCTGTCAAGCACCAAGTACATTAGTGAGATGAACCCAGTGGCTGCACTTAGGGATTTTGCTATGGAGCTGCAGAACTGAAATATACACACTGATTCCACAAGAGAAGTTGGGTATCCGTCCTGTGCCAGGCCCCAGGGATACAGGAATAAATAAAATCTCAACCATGACCTCTAAGAGCTTATGATCCCGTAGAGCAGAGAAACGGTAGAGAAATAATTTCACCATGGTGTGATGAGGAATCTGCGTGTCGTAGCACTGCACCAGCAGAAGGCACTAGGATGTGGAAGGAAAAGAATGTGCTTCAGGATCAGGCAGACCCACGTTTGAATTTATGATCTGCTTTCCAGTTCTGGGGCCCTGGGCAAGCCACTTCCAGCTTCAGTTTCTTTATACCAGTTTACTAGGAAATAATGTGTGTGAAAGGCCTTCAGTATCTGTAGCTGGTAAGTGATTGTGGTTAGCAGGAAGAGGGCAGAGATTCACAGAGGAGCAGGTGCTGGGATTGGACCGGGGTAGGGGGGAAAAAGGGACATTACTGGGCACAAAACATGGAGGAGAACATGTCAAGGAAAGGGGACATCATGTGCAAAGTGAAAGCATAAAAACCACTTGTTGATTTGGAAAATCATGGTTGTTTAGCAATGCTGTACCAAACAATACAGAACACGGAAGGGTAGGAAGTAAGGAGCAGTAACTGAGCAAAGACAGATCACCGTATGGCTCTGTATGTCATGCTGAGAAGTATGGATGGTGTCTTCTATAGTTGATATGTCCAGTACGGCAGCCACTAGCCCATGTGACCGTGTAATGTACGTGAATGACAGACGTAGAAAGCAGACTTACGGTTATCAGAGGGAAAAGTGGGGGAGGGATAAATGAGCAGTTTGGGATTAGCAGATACAAACTACCACATATAAAATAGATAACCAACAAAGACATACTGTATAGCACAGGGAACTAGACTAACTAACTTGTAGAACCTTATATGAAAGTATACGTAGTACCTTATCTGAAAAAGAATACAGTTTGTTCCAGAACACACACTGAAGCTCCCAGCTGGAGGTCTGAAACAAGCTAGGCAGCCACCGCAAGTGGGCTGGTGTTGGCAGACAGGATCACAGCAGCCCTGCCATAGCACGCGGGGTGGAGACTGGCACCAGCAGCTGCAGGGGAAAAAAAATAACAGCCCGGAAGAATATACGATCCACCCTGTGCAAGGACTCAAGATCCCAGAAGTTCTGTTCCTGAAAGTGTTTTCTGCACAGAATGGGCAAATTGCAATCACTGTTGATGAATAATTGAAGAAATAAAGCTTTTGACAGAGGATGAGATGGTTGGATGGCATCACCGACTCAATGGACGTGAGTCTGTGCAAACTCCGGGAGTTGGTGAAGGACAGGGAAGCCTGGGATGCTGCAGTCCATCAGGTCAGACATGACTGAGTGACTGAACAATAACAAAGCTTTTGACATTCAGAGGTTTTACAAAAGTGCCAATATCTGAGATGCAGAATTCTATATCTTGGCTTCTTTAAAGTTAGCACTACAGACAAAATAGAACTCTATATTTTTTTGTCTGTATTTTGTCAGGCAACACAGACAAAAAAAAGAAGAACTTTAATCTTCCAATTTAAAAAAATTTCACATTGGGCTTCCCTTGTGGCTGAGTGATTAAAAAATTTTTTGCCTGCCAATGCAGGAGACATGGGTTTGGTCCCTGATCCAGAAAGATCCCACATGCTGCAGAGCATCTGAGCCCGTGAGCTGCAGTGACTGAAGCTATGCTCTAGTGCCCAGGAGACTCAACCACTGGGCCCATGTGCCACAGTACTGAGGCCCGCATGCCCTAGAGCCCATGCCCCACAACTAGAGAAGCCACCGAAATAAGCTTGTGCACCACAGCTAGAGAGTAGCCCCGCTCTGCAGCTAGAGAAAGCCCGCACAGCAACAAAGACTTAGCATGGCCAAAAATAAATAAATAATTATTAAAAAAGAATATATATATATATTTGTATAACTGAATTCCTTTGCTGTATACCAGGAACTAATACAACACTGTAAATCAACTATACTTCAGTTAGACTGTGAATCAACTATTCAGTTCAGTTTAGTTCAGTTGCTCAGTCGTGTCTGACTCTTTGTAACCCCATGGACTGCAGCACACCAGGCCTCCCTGTCCATCACCAACTCCTGGAGTTTACTCAAACTTAAGTAAACTCATGTCCCTTGAGTCGGTGATGCCATCCAACCATATCATGCTCTGTCATCCCCTTCTCCTCCCGCCCTCAATCTTTCCCAACATCAGGGTCTTTTCCAATGAGTCAGTCCTTCGCATCAGGTGGCCAAAGTATTGGAGTTTCAGCTTCAGCATCAGTCCTTTCAATGAATATTCAGGACTGATTTCCTTTAGGATGGACTGGTTGGATCCCCTTGCAGTCCAAGGGACTTGCAAGAGTCTTCTCCAACACCACAGTTCAAAAGCATCAATTCTTTGGCGCTCAGTTTTCTTTATAGTCCAACTGTCACATCCATAAATTTAAAAAATGAACTGAAATAAATAAATGTAAGTGATTAAGAATGGAACAAAATATAAAATTCAGTTCCTCAGTCACACAAGGTACGTTTCAATATTCACACTTCACCCCAACATTCACAAGAAGCTAGTGGCTACCATATTAGATAGTTCAGTTAGAGAACATTTCCATCATCATAGACATTCACATTGGACAGCGCTTCTCTAGAACCCAAGTGGTCAGCAGACCAGAAGCATTGGTCTCATCTGGGAGCTTTTTAGAAATGCAGAGTCTCAGATCCCCACACCAAGTGAAGTGGAATCTGCATTTAACACGATGCACCCCATCCCCCACCCCATTCCAGGTGATTCATACTGCACGTAGAAGTTTAAGACACACTTCTCTCTAGAACGCAGAGCCACCAAATGGGTTAGGAAGAAACAACATGGTCAAACTCACATTGTTTTTCTTTATACTTTCTACTCAACAGCCCCCCATTTCCCCCACACACACCCCTCCAGCAACCTCCATTCTACTCTCTACCTCTATGAGTAGAGACAGAATTCTCCTTCTGTGCCTGTCACATAGCAGGCTCATCCATGTTGTGGGAAATGGCAGGATATTCTTCTTTTTAAAGGATTTTTAAAAAATATTTTCTTCTTGTTGTCTTCTTTTTTCTTCATATATCTCTCTCACTTTTTCTTTATCCATTCACCCATCGAGGGACGCTTGGGTTGTTTCCATTCTTGTCTATTGTGAACAATGATATAGTGACTGTGGAAATGCAGTAACCTCTTTGAGGTACTAATTTTATTCCCTTTGGATATATGATACTTAGAAGGGAGCTTCTGGATCATACAATAGCTATATTTTTAATTCTTTGAGGAAGGTGAATCAATGTACATTCCCACACATTGCACAAATGTTCCTGTTTCTCCACATCCTTTCCAGTATTTATCTTTGGTGTTTTGATAACAGTCAGTCTAACAGGTCTGAAATGATATATCATTGTGGTCTGAATTTGCATTTCCTTGATGACTAGTGATGCTGAGCATCTTTTCATATATCTGCTGGCGATTGGTATGTCATCTCTGGGAAATGTCTAGTCAGGTCCTTTGCTCATTTTTTTAACTGGGTATGTGTTTTCTTGCTATTGGTTATTCCTTGTATATTTTGGATATTAACCTTTTATCAGATATATGGTTGGCAAACATTTTTCCTATTTCCATAGGCTGTCTCTTCACTCTATTCATTGCTCCCTTTGCTATGCCGAAGCTTTTTTGTTTGATGAAATCCCATTTGTCTATTTTTGCTTTTGTTTTCTGTGCTTTTGGGGTCATCTTAAAAAAAAAATAATTGTACAGACCAATGCCAAGAAGCTTTCCCTCTGTTTTCTTCTAGCAGTTTTACAGTTTCAGGTCTTAATTTAAGTTTTTAACTCGTTCTTGAGTTGACTTTTGTATATGGAGAGAGATGAGAGTCCAATTTCATTTTTCTACTTATTGATATCCGGTTTCCCCAGGACCATTTATTTAAGAGACTGTCCTTTCCACATTGTGTATTCTTGGTACCATCATTGAAGATTGTCTGGTCAAACATATGAGGGTTTATTTCTAGGTTCTCTTTTCCTGTTCCATTGGTTTATATGTTTTTTATTTTTTATGTCAGAAACTATACTGCTTTGATTACTGTAGGTTTGTAATATAGTTTTAAATCAGGAGGTGTGATGCATCCAGCTTTGTCTACTTTCTCAAAATTGCTTCAGCTATTCAGGGTCTTTTGTGATTCTCTGAATTTTAGAACTGCTTTTTTTCTATTTCTGTGAAAAATAACACTGCAGTTTTGATAGGAATTGCACTGAATCTGTAGATTACTTTGGGTAGTATGGGCAGTTTAACAATATTAATTCTTCCAGTTCATGAACACAGAATATCTTTCCAATGATTTGTGTCTTCAGTTACTTTCATCAATATTTTCAAACCTCCATTTTAGAAGTTTATTCTTGAATGAAGATAATGAAAAGAAGCCAAGACCAGCAGAAGAAAGACTGGTTAGGAGATACCAGCGACAGAGCTGCTGTTTCCACTTTTGAGTAAATTTTTAAAAGGCAATTTTTCTTCATAGAAGCAGCCTAGACAGGCCTGGTGAGCAGAGTGCAGGCTACATTTAAGCCTTGCTTCAGCCCAGGCATCCTTGTGCAATGAGCCAAGTGCAGGATCATATGAGGAAGCATCTTGGCAGTTTTCTGGGTGAGTGATGAGGGAGGCTGCAACTACATCGCTTTAGGATATTGATCAACAGCAACAAGCACCACTATACGTAGCATTGCTTTGTAACAAGCCCTGTGTATTTTGCACAAACAAAAGCAAAGGCAATGGCAGTCATGAGAAAGTAAGAATCTGCACTACATGGACCAGTGAGGAGGGCTGGCCTCTTCACATCATGTGCTAATGGGCAGTCCTGCCCTGTAGAGTGCCTCTTTCATTTCACATCAGGAAAGTGATTAAACTAATTTCCTTAGACCAATGTCGGTATTTCATGTGTATAATAACCATAATTTGAGGTTTGAACACAATTGTAGTAAATTACACTAATCACAGAAAAACTTCATTAAACTCATATAGGTTTATTCAAAAGAGTATCCTTTTAAGCAATCAGTATCCTCAAGTTGAAATGTGCTTGCTTGTTTTATAATAAAGGAGATCATATACTTCAACACTTTGTTCATTGGAAGCCTGGCTTTTCTAAAATAATAGGAGTTTTTTTAGAAAATGTTAACTCATTTGGAGAATGGTCACCTTTTAAATTGTGGGACATAATGCTGAAAAAGATTTAAAAAAAAAAACCAAACAAACCTACAAATAGCCTTAAGTGGAAAAAAATCTTTAAAACTCAGTTCTCTCTAGCCTGAATACTTCTGGATTTCTCAGACAATGCAAAGTTTTCTTTGTGCACTTTTCAATGGCTTTATATAACATGAGTTGAGGCAGAGAAAATGTCTACCATTTGCGACACAGTGTTGTACACACACACAAATACACATAATTATATTGGACAGAGTTCCTGCAGGCATTTGATTGGCATACTCAGCCAGGTTATCGGAGGATTGTTGAATAAAAGGATCATTCACAGCTGTGTAGGTGGCTGAAGTGAATCAGTGGGGACCGCAGAAGCATCCTGGGTCTAGCAACAGCTGAGAGCTGTTACCAACCTAGGCTGGAAGGGGAAAAGAGAGAAGGTATTTTTTTTAACTCTGCCAGTGAAGGCTGACCATAGGGAGCGTTGGCCTTTGATAGAAAGATGCAACTAACTTACCCAACCTGGCAGGAAGGAAAATGAGGGAATAAATGTCCCAGCCTCACACTACTCCCTCCCTCCCTTCTCCAGGCACTTCCTGTTGGCCAAACCTAAGAGGAAACCAAATGGTAAGAGAGACTAATGCTGCAGTCCCTTCAAGAAAGCCTCCCCAAACGAAAAGTGATGTGGAGAAGGGTGAAGAGTGAACAATACCCAGCACTCACTTCAAAAACATAGACAGTTAAACACTTATTTTACATGTTCATAATACCTTATGGTTAGCAAGGAATTTCAAATATCCTTCAAATATGCACCTCATAGCAAATACTTCATATGTATTTATTAAGTCAATGAGATATATTATTTTCAATTGATCTAATTTTTTCTTATTCCCAATAATTAGGTTTTTTATATGTTTTTTATTATGGAAAAATGTTCATAATTTAACTTTTTAGCTATTTTAAGTGGCCCTATGTACATTCATGATGTTGTATAACCACCATTATTATCCAGTGCCAAAAGTTTTTCATTATCCCAAATGGAAACTCCACGCTACAAGTTTATTTTTAAAGTGACAGACTTCTGTGCAAAAATTTGTGGAAGATAATTTGTATATAAGAGCTATTAAATGCTGTGACAATTTTCCTGTTAGGAAAGGATAAAGGATAAAAAAATAACCCAAGTTTCAATATGACTCTGTCTATAGATATGTAATGAAATACATGGAGTTATTACATTGGTACAGGCATAATTACAGCTTTGGACCATGAATTTTAAATCATTATAACTCGACTCAAATATATCTTAATTAATCAAAATAGTAACCATTACAATAACGCATTTTTGCCAATGAGAAATAAGTTTATTCCTGCAGCATGAAAATCCATGCTTTGGGATTCAACAACTCTTGGAAAGCATTTTCTGCCTCCTGCTGATTGTGGAAGCGTTTTCCCTACAGAAAGGTATCCAGATGCTTGAGGAAGTGGTAGTCAGTCGGTGAGAGGTCAGGTGAGTTTGGCGGATGAGGCAAAACTTCGTAGCCTGATTCCTTCAACTTTCAAAGTGTTGGTTGTGTGACGTGCAGTAGGGCATTGTCATGGAGAATTGGGCCCTTTCTGTTGACCAAGGCTGGCTGTAGGCATTGCAGTTTACAGTGCATCTCATTGATTTGCTGAGCATACTTTTCAGATGGAATAGTTTCACCGGAATTCAGAAAGCTGTAGTGGATCAGACCGGAAGCAGACCAATGCCCGTTGACCTTTTCTTGGTGCAAGATTGGCTTTGCGAAGTGCTTTGGAGCTTTTTCTCAGTCCAACAACAGCTGGTTGTTGCCGGTTATTGTATCAAATCCACTTTTTGTTGCATATCACAACCTGATCGAGAAATGGTTCATTGTTGTTGAACAGAATAAGAGGACTCTCCAAAATGATGTTTTTTTCTGATTTTGTCAGCTCATAAGGCACCCACTTATCGAGCTTTTTTCACCTTTCCAACCTGCTTCAAATGCCGTATGACCGTAGAAAGGTTAACGTTGAGTTCTTCAGTAACCTCTCGGTAGTTGTAAGAGGATCTGTCCCGATGAACCTCTCAAATGGTTGTTGTCAACTTCTGATGGCTGGCCACTGTGCTCCTCATCTTCAAGGCTCTCATCTCCTTTGCAAAACTTCTTGAACCACCACTGCACTGTACGTTCTTTAGCAGCTTCTGAGCCAAATGTGTTGTTGATGTTGCAAGTTGTCTCCACTGTTTCATGACCCATTTTGAACTCAAATAAGAAAATCACTCAAATTTGCTTTTTGTCTAACATTTATCTAGTCTAAAATAAATACAAAATTAACAGCAAGTAATAAATCATTAGCAAAAAAATAAAGTGAGAAACACGCATTAAAATAATATATAACATAACCACATTTATTTAAAAAACATATTCAATTTCAAAGGCAAATTAAAACAATACAAAAACTGCAATTACTTTTGCACCAACCTAATACACAGAAATATTGGGCTTCTCTCATAGTTCAGCTGGTAAAGAATCTGCCTGTAATGCAGGAGACCTGAGTTTGATTCCTGGGTTGGGGAGATCCCCTGGAGAAGGACATGGCAACCCACTCCAGTATTCTTGCCTGGAAAATCCATGGACAGAGGAACCTGGCAGGCTACAGTCATGGGGTCGCAAGAGTCGAACACAACTTAGTGACTAAACCAGTACTGATACACAAAATTGACACATCAACTGTAGTTAATTCAAATATAGGACCTGCATATTTAGGAAATAACTTCCTGTTGACCAACTTTATGACCAAATTGGTCAGAAAGTCAATCAGTGTGACTGTTCAGATGTTAATGGCCTGAGAGCGCAGCCTTCTTCCTCTTCTAATGAGGAAATAGCCATTTGCAATTCTCAGAACTTGCCAATGGAGCCAAAACAAATTCCCGAAGGAGTTATGAGCAAGCATAATTTCAGTCGCAGCGGGCCTGTTACTGGCAGGTGGGAGGTCCAGTCCTGCATCTGCCGTGGACTAGCTGTGCGTTGCAGAGCTCGCCCACCTCGCCTCCCTCATCTGTAAAACAGCGGGGCCGGACTTTGAGCCCTAAAGCACTTTGTGACTCTAGCCTCTGTCCAAAAACTTCTGAAGCTTTCCCTGAAAAAGTCTCACAGTCAGAAGACAGCAAATATCTAAACACGCGGTATTTACCCTTGTGATGAAATAGCCAATGTGGAGTTTGACCCTCTGACAAATCATGGAGGTGAAAGTCAACATTCTGTGCGTGTAAAGTCAGTGGAGAAACAAGTAAGCCAGACTCACTGACTAACGTACTTTTTAATGGGTATTTTAATGACAGGGAGAAGCTAGTTCTGACCTTTTATCTGCAGCACAGTTCTCCCGATGGTGCTGGCAGACTGGCACTGATCCATCCCCACCTGGTCTCCTTGGTAACCAAGGGCCTAGATCTGTGAGATGCTTGCAGGACATCTGGCCAGGATTAAGGTGCAGACAACCATGATAAGAGATCAAGCCCGTAGCCCCGGCGTTTGAAGACCCCTTGCTAATTAGGGCTGGGATGTGGAGCAACGAACACTGCTGGCAGTCAGGTTGGTACACTGGTTGAGAAGGCAGGAATCAGACGGCTCAGGACTAAGTACCAGCCTGTCTCTCACTAATGGTGGGACCTTGGGCTGGTTTTAATTTGTCTCTCTGGGCCTTCATTTTCTCACTTGTAAAAGGAGTTTACTAAAAGTAACTTCTTCATGTGCTTGTCAATATTAAATGCATTTAAATACTGAAAGTTCCTACAGCCGGGGTTCAACATGAATTAGCCAACAGTAGTAACAGTGAGGAGCTTCCGTGGTGGCTCAGGCGGTAAAAAATCTGCCTGTTAGTGTGAGAGGTCTGTGTTCGATCCCTGGGTTGGGAAGAGCCCTTGGAGATGGTAACCCACTCCATTATTCATGCCTGGAGAATACCATGGACAAAGAGGCCTGGCAAGCTACAGTCCATGGGTTGCTAAGAGTCAGACATGACTGAGAAACTAACACACTTAACAACGAGATGATTACATAACACCAATAAGAAAAACAGAGCTTTTTTTGAGATGATCACATCCAGTATTGTTTCAGGGAGATCCTAGCAAAGGTGGTGGGGCTATAAAAAGATAGCAGGAAAAGCCTCTGGTCTGTTCCTTAACAAATATGCAAAGTTAGATTGGGCTTCCCAGGTGGTTCAGTGGTAAAGAGTCCACCTACCAAAGCAGGAGACATGAGTTTGATCTCTGGGTTGGGAAGATTCCCTGAAGGAGAAAATGACAACCCACTCCAGTATTCTTGTCTGGGAAATCCTCTGGACAGAGGAACCTGGTGGGCTACAGTTCATGGGGTCTCAAAGAATCAGATACAACTGAGCACACGCACATACACACACATACACACACACACATGCACGCAAGGTTAGACTATCAGGGCAGGGTTATTTGAACAGCAGGAGAAGATTGCGAAAGTTGAACTCAATGGTTTTGGCAACAGACAGATCTGAGTTAGGATCCTAGCTCTGCAGATTACTAGCTGTGTAAATTTAACTTAATCTTACCCTTACTCTCCTCAAACATACAATGGGCAGAACCTACCTCAGAGGGTGTGTTGATGATGAAATGGATAAAGTATGAAAAGTGCTCAGCACCCTTCCTGGGACATAGCAAGTGGTCAATAAATATTAATGACTGTTATTACTAGGTCCCATGCTGCTCCATCTGGTCCAGTGGTCTCCCATATCCTTAAGGTCATACACTTACTCATTCATTTCATCTGTCAAACATTTCCTAAGACTAGCTTTGTGTCTATTACCAAACCTGACCCAGGAATTCAAAAATGATTCTGAGATGAGGTTCATGCTTCTGAATATCTAAACAGCATAAATATCCTCCTAAATATCCTAATGTCCCAGTCTAGTCTGGAAATGAATCACAGATCCACCCAGTCACAGGAGAGCCACCTCAGAGCGCCCCATGATCTGGTATGAGATTATAGCGGAGGAGCAGTCAGGTGAGGGGTGAGGGGGTCAGGACTAAAGGAGGCATCTGGAAGGTCTTGAAGGCTGAGGAGAGGTAGTGTGATCTTGGAGTGAGTGGTGCAGGCCCATTTCAGAGGCTGCCTTCATCATCCCAGATCTCCTCCCATGAGATCATTCAACATAGGTTAAGTTGCTTCATCTCTCTCTGGCTCAGCATCCTGGGCTGTAAAATGGTGAAATGAAGCTTCCTCAGCTGTAAAATGGTGAAGTGATAATACTTAAGAAAAGTGGCTCAGAGGGTAAAGAATCTACCTGCAATGCAGGAGACCCAGGTTCAATTTGAGGGTCGGGAAGATCCCTTGGAGAAGAAAATGGCTATGCACTCCAGCATTCTTGCCTGAGAATTCCCTGGACAGAGGAACCTGGTGGGCTACAGTCTATGGGGTCTCAAAGAGTCAGACTAACACTTTCGCTTTCAAGAATTAAATGAGTTGAAGCCTGATGAAGCATGCAGCTTGTATTAAAAATTATTGTTATGGTGTGGGTGAGAGAAAGGGAGAATTTTTCAGGCAAATAAGGTATCAGAAGCTTTTCTTTGTTTGTTTTTTAAAACTAGACATTGTCCACATAATGCTGCCACCGCATTCCTTGAAGTTGAGAAAGGTGGATCCTCTTAGTTTATCCCCAAAGAACCCAGTCTTACTTGTGGCTTATCGGAAACAATGGGGCTCCTAAAGGCCTGGTGCATGTGTGAATGTAAGTTGCTTCAGTCATGTCCAACTCTGTGTGACCCTATAGACTGTATAGTCTGCCAGGCTCCTCTGTCCATGGAATTTTCCAGGCAGGTTGTCATGCCTTCCTCTAGGGGATCTTCCAGACCCAGGGATCAAACCTGCATCTCCCGCAGTTCCTGCATTGGCATGTGAGTTCTTTACCACTAGCGCCACCTGGGAAGCCCAAAGACCTGGGGTAGACACTTATTTACCTGCATTTGGGGCCACTTTGCAGTAAGAGCTGGCTCATTATTATGTGGGAACCTGGAAACCCCTTCTCTTTGGTCACCTACCCTCCCACAACCATTTTCATCTCCCTAGGGCCCCAGCTCCATCCTGTCATTGGCCCT
The DNA here is from genome assembly GCF_963930625.1 of Muntiacus reevesi. Taxonomy (NCBI): domain Eukaryota; kingdom Metazoa; phylum Chordata; class Mammalia; order Artiodactyla; family Cervidae; genus Muntiacus; species Muntiacus reevesi. The sequence goes on from NC_089260.1 coordinate 13,361,015, forward strand.
GAGTGGGAGCTGCTGCTAAGTCACTTCAGTCGTATCAGACTCTGTGCGATCCCATAGACGGCAGCCCACCAGGCTCCCCTGTCCCTGGGAGTCTCCAGGCAAGAATACTGGAGTGGGTTGCCATTTCCTTCTCCAATGCATGAAAGTGAACAGCGAAATTGAAGTCGCTCAGTCGTGTCTGACTCTTAGCGACCCCATGGACTGCAACCCACCAGGCTCCTCTGTCCATGGGATTTTCCAGGCAAGAGTACTGGAGTGGGGTGCCATTACCTTCTCTGAATGGGAGCTAGTGAATGTCATCTCTCAGGGCTCCCCTCAGGTCCATGACTGAGGTCCTGTTTGCCCATGTTTTAAAATTCTTCAGGGAGGGCACCCACTACATAAGTCAGACTCTTTCTTTTTAAAAAAATATTTATTTTTATTATTTCTTTGGCTGTACCAGGTCTCAGTGGCAGCACACAGCATCTTCGGTCTTCATTGCGGCATGAAGGGTCTTTAGTTGTGGCAGGCAGGATCTAGTTCCCTGACCAGGGACCGAACCCCAGACCCCCTGCATTGGGAGCATGGAGTCTTAGCCAAAGAACTGCCAGAGAAGAACAAGTCAGACTCTTTCAAGCTAAAACCAATCTCTTCCCAAAGGATAATTTATATTTTATACTAAAGACCCCTTCCCTGCTAAGGAGAACAGGGAGGGACAATGGGGGTGAAAGCATCGACCCGACATAAAATATTAAATTCCCTGCTTGATCCTCCACACTGAAGTCTGGCAGAGAGACTGTTTCATGGCTTGGTTTAATTATAAGTTCAACCAATGCCAAGCTTAAGCCCCCAAGGTCTAATTTAGGAGGGTTAAGGGTTTAGTAGAGGCTTTGCATTGCTGAAGAGCAGCTGGAGAGGAGCATTGCCTTGTGCCCCAACTAGGATTCTGATTTCCAGCAGCATCCAAAGACAGTCCCATCGTCCCAGAGACTCAGTGGGCAGCGTGGGCTCGTGTGTCACCATGAAGCTCATCAGCAGATGCGTTTGGATTCTCCAGCCAAGTTTGGAAGTGTTCTCTTATCGTTTGATGGTCTGGAAACAACTAAGGCTGTCTTCACCTTCTGTGCTGCTGTCTCATTTCTGTTTGGGAAGAGCAGACACTGCTGGGGCTTCCCTTGCCCTTGACAGCGGTGAAGGAGCCTTGTGGACTGATCCTTCCCATCGCAGACAGGTAAGGACCAGTTTAGAAGCATTTAAACAGCAAGCAGCATTTCTTGAACAACTAACACACACACTACAAATGGCTTGGTCCAGTGGGGGGAGAGAGATGAGGAGAACGCCAATCACAGTAAAAGGAGAAAGACCGGAGGGAAAAGGTATGTGGGAGGCCCTGGAGCTGAGAGACCCAGAAACAGCTTCCCCAAAACAGGCGCAAATCGTCTCAGAAGTAAGGTATAATTCATAGAGTATCTGTTCTGGATATTGCACCTATTTCAATTAATTCTCTCACCAGAGTCGCAGAGCTAGTAAGTACCGAAACTGGGGTTTGAATCTAGGTTGGTCTGAACCCAAATCCATTTCGCTGCATCCTGCTGTCAAGGAACCAGGGAGGCCTGGCAGGTTGGCATGGGCGATGGGACCTCAGGCCAAGAGAATCACCTCCCCAGCAGAGGGAAATCTCTGTCGGGTCAAAGTCAGACTGAAAAGGCCTGCGTAGAAATCCCTCCCTAGGTCTGAGGCAGGCTCAGGGCATTGCTTGTTGCTGGGCCCTGAAGGGGCCTTAGAATTTGTTCTCAGCAACACATAGCAGGATCAGATCTGAAACATGTTTGCCACATAGAATGGATCTGGAGGAGACAGAGAAGTTCTAAAGGAAGCTCACAGAGCCAGAGGCTCAGGAAGGATGACTTGAATTTTCTCCAGTTTCCAGTTGCCTTAGGGGGGAAAAGTTAATAAAATTCCACTGCTAAAAAGTTGAGGCTACTGCTTACCCAAGGAAAGGAACCAAGGTCAGATTGACTTCTTTTTTCTTTTTTTTCTTCCCTAGTCTCATGCTGAAATTTCACCAATACTGCTGATAAACACTTGTTGACTACCCCAAATTCAGACTCCAGAATGGTGCTGAAAGCTTAGGAAGGAGTGCCCCAAATTGGGCCCGGGCATAGAAAACTTAACAGCAGAACAGATTCATACCAGCTGCTTGCTTTGCTTTCTCTAATTAAAGCGCTCTCCAGTTAAGGAGAAACATTAAAGGCTACCCAGCTTTGGTTGAAACATGTATGTTGGACCGAACTAAGTTGAGACATTACTCTAACTCAGCCAGATTTTGATTAAAAACCTGCATCATTTTCTGCCTCGAGTTTTTGAGCACTAGGTTGATGTCTGATACCCAAAAAAGGTTAATCTCCACACTCCATTGAGAGGAACAACAATTTCTCAGGTAGGTTTTTTTTTTTTTCTGCCTGCAATATCTTTGTAATATTCTTCCAAGGGCTCCTGTGGGCTTAATATATACGACATTCAAAAAATAATAGTAAATGAATTTCTATCCATTTCACCGAGGGAGTTTTCCCCTCCATTTGTAATCTTTTTTTTATGATTGTCTTTGCCTTGCAGGAGACAGAATTTGAGGTGGTTTGGGGCCATCTGTGTAACTCTGGGATCAGCTCTCTGTGATCAAAATGGAAACAAATCCCAGATGAGAGCCCCAACTGTTTCAGAAGAACATGGCAAAGCCCAGTGTTCCTGACCAAGTTGTCACACACAGAGCAGAACTATGGATGAGAGCCGCACAACATCTGTTGCCTGGGTAACCATCCATCCACTGAGCCAGCCCTGAGTCATGAATGGTGTGGGGAGGAGGTCTGCGAGGATAGACAGCAGTGCGAACTCTCCTCTTCCTTCCCCACCCCCATAGGTGGCCTAAGGGTGCCCTACAAGGTTAACAGGAGCCTGTGTGTGTGTGTGCTCAGCTGCTAAGTCATGCCTGACTCTGTGATCCCATGGACTGTAGCCTGCCAAGCTCCTCTGTCCATGGGATTTCCCATGGCAAGAATACCGGAGTGGGTTGCCATTCCCTTCTCCAGGGGGTTTCCTGGTGTATCTCCAGCGTTTCCTGCATTGGCAGGCAGGTTCTTTACCACCGAGCCATCTGGGAAGCCCCAATAGAAACGTACTAGATCTATATCCTTGAAGACCTAAAGACCCATCTTTCCCTAACCCTCATTCAAAGATTCATGGACCTCCATTAGTCTCATCACAAAAGCTCTCCAGATTCTTTTTTTTAAAGAATATATATATTTAAAATTTTATTTTTAACAGCAAAACATTCTGTATGGGAGTAGAGTCAAGTAACAATGTTGTGATAGTGTCAGGTGAGCAGTAAAGGAACTCAGCCATGCATACACATGTATCCTTTTTCCCCAGCCCCTCTTCCATCCAGGCTGGCATACAGCATTGAAAAGCTCCCCAGACTCTTACCAGTGCTAGTGCATTATCAGTGCTGAGCAACCCTGCTCACAATGCCAGTCCTTGACTGGTGCGCCATCGATCACACACCAGCACGTGGCTCCGGGCTGCATTCTGAGTAGCACTGGAGCCCTGACGCCTTAGGACCACTACGGCAGCCCACCAGAGCTCACACACTTACCTGCAGGGATGGGAAAACCTACCATGTGGTTTTCTTTTCATGTATTTCATCATATCCTTGATACTGCACACAAACTTAGAGGGAAAAATTAATAAATATGCCTTTGCTGAGTAATTAGTTCCACTTTTCTAAAAACACCCTAAAGTATATTCCCCAAAGAATTGAAAATAGGTATTCAAACAAAAACTTGTACACAAATGTTCGTAGCAGCACTCTTCACCATAGCCCAAAGTTGGAAACAACTTAAATATCCCTTGATAGATGAATGGATAAACAAATTGTGGTATATCCATATGGTGGAATATTATTCATCCATAAAAGGAATGAAGTACTGATATATATTATGACATGGATGAACCGTGAAAGGGCTTCCCAGGTGGTTCAGTGGCAAAGAATCCACCAGCCAATGCAGAAGCTGGAGGAGACATGGGTTTGATCCCTGGGTCAAGAAGATCCCCTTGAGGAGGAAATGGCAACCCATTCCAGTATTCTTGCTGAGAAAATCCAGAGGACAGAGGAACCAGGTGGACTCTATGGGGTTGCAAAGAGTCATGCATGATTTAATGACTGAGCATGCGTGTACAAACCTTGAAAACATTATGTTGAGTGAAAACCTAGGTGCAGAAGGTCATGTATTGTATGATTTCACTTAAATGAAATATCCAGAAAGGTAATACATAGAGATAGAAAGTAGGTTAGTGGTTGCCAGAGACTGAGATGTCATGTGACTTTTACCTCAATTAAAAAACAATATGCATTAAAGAAAGGCAGAAAGAAAGTGTATTTAAAAAAAAACACAGAAAGAAAAAGTATTCCCCAGAGTTGCACCACCCAAAATCAAATACTCTTCTCACTTTATTCCAGTTTATGTTCCACAGTAATAATCCATATTACATTTATAATTTACATTTTGTTTTCAAATTTAATGTTATTTTCAAAGTATTGCTTATGGTCTATATAAGCAATATAGAGCTTAAATACTGGGTAGAGCTCTTTGATACTTATTTTTAAATTGCTTCTTAATACTGTTGTATTAATTTACATATAGATATCTGCAGTATATGAAAATATATATTCATATACACCATTGCCAGCACTGACTAGTCTCCTAAAAGATAAAAAAAGGGAATAGTGTATGGTTGTTTTAATACTATTTCATTTGCTTGTTAGTAATGTTGTCATCTTACATTTTTCTTTTTCAAATAATAAATGTTTAGTAGAGACTTCTTTGCTTTGTCAGAGTAGAGAACAACTAATTATTATTGTTTGGGGGAGAAGTTAATAGTAAAGACTTTAAAAGACTGGAGTAAACTAAACTAGACACAGTTGTCCCTAAAGAAGGAATTAAAGAATTAGAAGATTGATATGATCAGACAACCTGGAATGCAAGACTGAACAGAGAGAGAAAATATGCAAGGTAAGAACACAGAAGATAAAAGTTTACAATCCTGGTGAAAATGAAGTAGGTTAGACCTGTGAAGGATCTGACCTTGCATGATTGAGGAAGCTGGTTAAATACTCTGCGAGACTATGGTCTTCCAGAATGATGTGGAGAGCTACGTTCCAGCCCTAAGAGATGCTGACAGAGTCACAGAAAGAACACAGATGAGCATCGGGATAGATCCTGAGATGCAGGCTGTTCAGTCTTACTCGTCTTACCTGGTTATACCTCAGGGTATGGAGTGGGGGACAGTGCCAACGAGAGCTGTGACTGTGGAAGCCACTCAGTCTGTCTTTTCCAGGAATTAATAAATACTAAATTCCAGGTCTGAAACTAAGAAATAGCAGCAATATAAAAATTTTAATTTAATCTAAAGCTTTATAGTATTGAGATGCTGCTGCTGCTGCTGCTAAGTCGCTTCAGTCGTGTCCGACTCTGTGCGACCCCATGGACGGCAGCCTACCAGGCTCTCCCATCCCTGGGATTCTCCAGGCAAGAACACTGGAGTGGGTTGCCATTTCCTTCTCCAATGCGTGAAAGTGAAAAGTGAAAGTGAAAATGAAGTCGCTCAGTCGTGTCCGACTCTTCACGACCTCATGGACTGCAGCCCACCAGGCTCCTCCATCCGTGGGATTTTCCAGGCAAGAGTACTGGACTCACATGGCAATGTGGCCAAAAGCCACCAGGGTCACACTAAATTACTGAGCCTTGTTAATGAGTAGTTGAGGACGGGACATAGGCCCACCATGTCACTGACTGGCTTTGGACCCTGGCCCAGAGCCTTGCTGATCCTCAGCTTGGTCTCCTTGCTAAGCATCCCTTTTCAGGAATGCAAAGAATAGCTGAAAAGAACAGAAATGTTAGCATTACAATGAACACTGCCCAACATTAGTCTTGTCTCTGTTATTCTTTAGTAAATCCAGGGGAGAATCTCACAAATTAAGGGCTACTGAGGGTGGTGGTCTGTCAAGATGCAGAACAAATGACCCTCTCTTTTCCATTTTTGAGTAAAAACAACAGGAAAAATGGGTTCAACTTTAGCGTGCTCAAGGAGAAACTGTGATTGAACTTGACAAAATTTGTTGGAATAATGAATGCATGACAGAGGAATTTCACCTTTGGTGAGAAGAAGCTATATTCTCAGCGGTCATGTCTCAGTCCTTTGAGGCTGAATTGTGATACACAGCAGTAGTTTCTCACCTTCTGTCGCTCAGAGCATGATATTCTGCAAGCCAACCCTGCCTTTCAACCAGAGCAGCTCTGCCCACAATCATTTATATATTGGAGTTGTATTAAGATACTGCTTGAAAACACAGTCCTACTTAAACTCAAAATCTTTTGCACAGCAAAGGAAACAACAAACAAAATGAAAAGACAATCCACAGATTGGGAGAAAATATCTGCAAATTATGTGACCAATAAGGGATTAGTCTCCAAAATTTACAAACAGCTTAGGACAATAACAGCATCAAACAGCCCACTCAAAAAATGGGCAGAAGACCTGAACAGACATTTTTCCAAAGAGGACATACATATGGCCAACAGGCACATGAAAAGATGTTCAAAATCAGTAGTTATTAGAGAAGTGCAAATCAAATCTACAATGAGATATCACCTCACACCAGTCAGAATGGCTATCATCAAAAAATCCACAAACAACAAATACCGCAGAGTGTGAGGAGAGAAGGGAATCACACTGTTGGAGGGAATGGAAATTGGTACGGCCACTGTGGAGAACACTATGGAAGTTCCTTTAAAAACTAAAAATAGAGCTACCATATGACCTTGCAATCCCACTCCTGGGCATTTATCCATAGAAAAACATGATCTGAAAGGACACATGCATCCCTGTGTTCACTGCAGGACCGTTTATAACAGCCAAGACATGGAAGTCACCTAAATGTCTGTCAACAGAGGCATGGATAAAGAAAACATGGTATACATAGACAATGGCATATTACTCAACTGTTAAAAAGAATGAAATAATGCCATTTGCAGTAACATGGATGGGCCTAGAGAGGGTCATATGGAGTGAAGCAAGTCAGATAGAGGAGAAATATCATATGACATTCCTTATAGATGGAATCTAAAAAGAAATGACACAAATGAACTTACTTACAAAACAGAAAGAGACTAACAGACTTAGAAAACAAATTTATGGTTGCTGGGTGGGGGGGAAGTGATAGTTGGGGAGTTTGGGAAGATCATGGACACACTGCTATATTTAAAATGGATAACCAACAAAGACCTACTGTATAGCACATGGAACTCTACTCAATGTTATGTGCCAGCCTCATGGGAGGGAGATTTGGAGGAGAATGGATACATGTATATGTATGGCTGAGACCCTTTGCTATTCATCTGAAACTACCATAACATTGTTAATTGGCTATACCCCAATACAAAATAAAAAAGTTTAAGGTTTGGGAAAAAAAATGATTCAATCAGAAAATTTAGTTAAGTAAATCTTGGGAAAGAAATAAATACAATGGTATAGGTAAGTTAAAAAAGATGGACAAGGTAGACCATACAAACACTAATGCAAAGAGAGCTAGAATGGCTACATTAATAACAGACAAAGTAAATTTCAGAGCAATGAAAGTTACTAGGGATAAAGATAGACACCACACCACAATAAAAGTGTCAATTCACAAGGCAGCCCCAAGCCTATGCATGCAACTAGCAACAGTTTCAAAACATGTGAAAAAAAAGCATATAGTACTAAAAGGAGAATTGGAAAAACCCATAGTTACAGCTTTAATATTCTTCTCTCAGGAGTTGATAGAATAAATAGACAGAAAATCCACAAGGATATATGAATTGAAACATACAATCAACCAACTACATCAAACTGATGTTACATCAATTTGATGTAGTTGGCTACCAACCACAAAAGCATGCAAATAGCTTTCAAGTAATTGAATATTCCTCAAAACAGACCATATTTTGGGTTCTAATGCAAACCTTAACACATTTAAAAGAATTAAAATCATATAATATAAGTTCTCTGGCCACAATGGAATTAAATTAGATATCAATAACAAAAATATAACGGAAAATATTCAAATAGTTGGAAATTCAAGAGTATTCTACTAAATAATCCATGGATCAAAGAGCAAGTCTCAAGAGAAATTAGAAAATATTCTGAACTGAACAAAAATAAATCTACATTTCAAATTTGTGAGATAAAAATACTAAACTGTGTCAATAAATCATGATTCTCAATTTTGATTCCCATTTGAACCACCTGGAGAGTTCTAAAAATTACTGATCCCTTGGCCCCACCCCAGACCAATGACATCAAAATGTCTAGAGGGTGAAGTCCATGCAACGATGTTTTTGCAAAGCAACCTCAGTGCTTTTGCTGTATAGCCACCATTGAGAACTGCTCTTTGAAGTACTGAAAAAGTGATAGAAAATTATCTGGGGGCACAGATGAACTGCCAGGGCCATGGCCACAACGAGGGGGTCACTGGGTTTGAAGAATATGCTTGAATTTATCTCGTGGGAAAGGATTAGGAGGACAGGCCTTCAGGCATGGGAACAACATGCACCAAGCCACAGAGATATGAAAGGGTATTTAGGGAATGAAGTACAAAGCATATCTATTGTGCCACCTTACACACACACACACACACACACACACACAGAGTATATATACATAACATGTATACTGTAATTCAAATGCTTATTTCCTACTGTTAGGGTAAAACTTATAAATGACCTAAACTTTCACAAAGCTCTATATGGAGAAGGGATAGAAAATATTTGAAGATATGTTCTCTCTACGTAGGAGAAATTTGGGGAGTGAAAACTACTAAAAAGCATTTGTTTGTATCTCAATTTACATACAAGGATTTAAATACTGTATAAAATTGTGGCAGACCGAAACAGTCATTCAATCCATATAAAGCGAAACTGAAAGTCGTTCAGTCGTGTCCGATCTTTGCAACCCTGTGGACTGTAGACTATCAGGAGCCTCTGTCCACGGAATTCTCCAGGCCAGGACACTGGAGTGGGTAGCCTTTCCCTTCTCCAGGCGATCTTCCCAACCCAGGGATAGAACCCAGGTCTCCTGCATTGCAGGTGGATTCTTTGCCCTCTGAGCCACCAAAAAGAAAGAAAGCGAAGTTGCTCAGTCGTGTCTGACTCTTTGCGACCCCATGGACTGTAGCCTACCAGGCTCCTTCGTCCATGGGATTTTCCAGGCAGGAATACTTGAGTGGGTTGCCATTTCCCTTCCCTAGGAGATTTTCCTGACCCAGGGATTGAACCCGGGTCTCCTGCATTGTAGGCAGACTCTTTACCGTCTAAGCCACCAGGGAAGTCTGAGCCAGCAGGGATGCCCTAAGTCCATGAAGCCCACCGGAATAGACTGCTTTGTGTTTAGCCTGGGCGGGTTTGGTTTTTCCTTTTGTTCCCTCTCTAGCTCTCCAGTGTCACTTCTGGCTAGTCTCCCTCTGCCCCCCATACCGCCTTGTAGTTTATTCTTTAACAGCAGAAAGAACACTGGACAGAGTCGCTGCCATACTTCTTGCTTCTGTGCCTTTGCTTATGTCATGCTCCTTGCCAGGATGGTCTTGCTTTCTGCCCCCCAGCCCACCCTGTTAATCCCCTACCGTCAACTCAGTTATCACCTCTTCCAGGAAGACCTCCCTGAATGGAAGTGCTTTGGTTGAGTCTTAAAGATCCTTTAAGATCCTTGTTTGTAAATTCAGAATGCTTTGCATTTTTCTGCATTGTCTTCGGATATGACATAAGGTTTTATAATTTTATTTCTTAATGTTGAAGCACAGATCTGAAGGAGGTTCAAAAAGCTTATGTCATTTCTGAGTCTCAGGAGAGCAGCTGGAATCCTCTATTGTGGTTATTTTGCAAGAAGCAGATTTGAAAGATTGTAGCAAACAGGCACTTGTTTGTCTTGGGTATTCCAGAAAAACATTGAGGAGGGCCTTAGAAAACAAAACTCTAAGCTGTGGCAGGTGGTGTTATTTCAGAGAAGAAATTAGGCATTAATAAGGTTGGTAACACTAGACCCTGATGACTATCTCCTCTTCGTGTTGGGAAGTTGCTGGAAGGATGCCCGGGTGCTCCATGGACATACTCTAGGCTTTCTAAGAAATATAGAATTGAATCCCCAGAGGCCCTTTAATGTAGGGTGAGGTTTGTCAGCTGTAAAGTTTTTTAACCAGAAGTGAAAACACCACATAAACATTCATTCTCCCTCCCCCTGTGGCAGGGGACAGAGAGGGACCACAAAAGTCTTAACAGAGTAAGGAAATTAGCATGGCAGTGGAACAGCCACGGTGATGAGAGTAAGATGGGACAGAACCACCCACTCCTGCTTAAATGGTGTGGCTGTGTAAGAACAAGATCACGTTTGATAGGATGTTACATGAAAGTAAAAGTAAGCTACAGAATACTACACAGAGAGCCAACTCATTAGAAAAGACCCTAATGCTGGGAAAAGACTGAAGGCAGGAGGAGAAGGGGATGACAGAGGGTGAGATGGTTAATTGGGATTTCCCTTGTAGCTCAGCTGGTAAAGAATCTGCCTGCAGTGCAGGAGACCCGGGTTCAATCCCTGGGTTGGGAAGTTCCCCTGGAGAAGGAAACGGTAACCCACTCCAGCATCCTTGTCTGGAAAATCTCATGGACAGAGGAGCCTGGTGGGCTGCAGTCCATGGGGTCGCAAAAGAATTGGACACGACTGAGTGACTAAATAACAGCAACAGACTATTACACTTGATGTTGTCCTAACTCTGTTTAAAAACAGGAACACAGGTATCTTACAAAAACAATTGTGGGAAATGTCATCAACTTTTCAACAGTGATCGTCTATGGCTATTGAGACTACAGGTAATTTTAAAAAATTCTTTTCCATTATGGTTTATTATAAGATAGTGAATACAGTTCTCTATACTATACAGTGGGACCTTGTTGTGTGTCCCTTCTTTATGAAACAGCTTACATCTGCCAGCCCCAACTTCCCACTCCATCCCTCCGCCAACTCCCTCCCCCGGGCAACCACGAATCTGTTCTCTACAGGTAATTATTTTTGCTTGCTTGCAGTTTTTGGCATCTTATCTATTTTCTGTACTGAGCACATATTGTGTTTACAACACAAAAGCAGTGAGTTTTATTCAATAATAATAAATAAATAATAGTAAATTAAAATATGAGACTTTGTGCAGGAAGAGGGCACGAGCTGGACCTAAGAATTAGATCGATCCAGCCGTGAACTTGCAGAGTGAAGATGTGGACATGGTCGTTGCTTATTCTTTGCCAATTTGACAAATGAAAAAGGTAATAACTCAGTGTTTTTATTTTTTCTTATTTTAACACCAGTATTATTGAACACTTCTCTTTTGGAAAAAACACTAAGAAAGTACTGTGGGAGTCTGCCACACAGTATGATACCATCAAAGGGGCACCCACAGTATTCTCTGTATATACAAAATTCACATTTCTATCATCAGGGAGTTTTCCTCTAAAACTGGCTGAGCTTCCAATGAGTGCATAAATAAGGTTTGTAGAATTCTATGTTCCACCAGGGAATCTGTTAGCCTCATGTAGAAAACCCAAACTCAGAGTGGGCCCACGGGTGGTAGGTGAGGTGGGTGGGCTCTGGAGAAAAACTGACAATAAAAGAGGAGAAGGCAGTCCAGTGGCTACACCTTTCATACATAACTGGTACCCAGGTACCTCATGCCAGCCTTTATGTTCTGCCACTGGGCTAGGGCCAACCATCTGCCATCTGGAGGAGCCTGGTAACAACACTGTCCACCTATCAGAAGCGGGGTCAGCCACTGAGAAAGAGTCAGGGCCTGGTTAGAAAGTGACAGGCAAAAAAGATGTGAATCAAACCTCACAGGTATTTCTGTGGCTTCTGCTCTCTGGGGCAGACCCACTGAGAGTTTGTCCAGGAAGCTGAAAGAATCATTCGGTTTCTCAGAATCACAGTGACGTGTCACTCTGGGGATTCCCCTGAAAGTCCTAGCCCCATTTTGAGGCAAGACTTGTTGACCTTCATGCCTATGGAAAGAGTTAATGTAAATATCTGTTAGGATCTCTCTACACAAACGAGCCATTGAGAACATGTTCCTGAGCTTCGGGATGCTGTTATCATACCTGGTATCATCATTACCGTCATTACTAGCTTCCACTAAATCGATGGTGTAATCTTCATAGCATTTGATGACTATCCTTTGCTGAATCAATTTTCTGAACAAAATCTTCCTAGTCTGACTGTGGAACTGAATAAGGTTTTAGAACACAACAAGCTTGAGCTTGATGGTAGGTTTAGGAGGGTGTGGGAAATGAAAACCAGAAATACTTACAATTAGACAATGACCAGTGACAACTATTATTTACATAACAAACACTAAGTGATGCAATAGCATTGATAACTAATATTTGAATTAATTCTATATTTTAAATTCTCCTGTAGTGAAATCAACTCTGTGTGTGTGTGTGTGTGTGTGTGTGTGTACAGCGCTATGCATTTTAATATTTGTAGGGACTGCGCTATCCACCTGCACATCAGGGTTCAGAACAAGTCCATCAGCTTAGAAAAGTCCCTCACGTTGCTCCTCTGCAGTCAGTCTCCCCATCCTCACCCCTGGACACCGATCTGTTCTCATAACCACAGTATTGCTCTTTGAGCTAAGGTGCTTCAGTCGTATCTGACTCCACGACGCCATGGGCTGTAGCCTGCCAGGCTCCTCTGTTCATGGGATTCTCCAGGCAAGAATACTGGAGTGGGTTGCCGTTTCCTTCTCCAAGAATACTATAGGGGGTTGCTATTTCCTCCTCCAGGGGATCTTCCGGACCCAGGGATGGAACCCACATCTCTTATGTCTCCTCCATTGGCAGGTGAGTTCTTTACCAGTAGCATCACCTGGGAAGGTCTTATGGTCTTTTAGAGGCTGTCATATAAGTGGAATCATACAGTATATAACCTTTCGAGATTTTCTTTCATTCAGAATAATGCTTTTGAGATCCATGCAGATCATTGCATATATTAGTAGTTGGCTCGTTTTTGTGGTTAAGTAGTATTCCACTGCATGCCTGTATCAGAGTTTATGGATCATTTGTAGAAGGACATTTGGGTTGTTTCCAGTTTGGGGAAATTAAGATTAGGGCTTCTCTAAATATTTGTGTTCAGATTTTTTTACAAGCAGAAGTTTTTATTTCTCTAAGGTAAGTGCCCAGGAGTGAGATTGCTGGGTCATGTGGTCTGTATTTAAATTTATGGGAAAGTTGCAGAGTAGCTGTACTATTTTGCATTCCCATCAACTATGAGTGAGAGTTCCAGCTGCTCTGCATCCTTAGCAGTACCCTGAGTTGTCAGTAATTAACCATTCTACTAGGCATCTACTGATATCTCATTGTGACCTCAATTTGCATTTCCCTGATGGATGATAATATTGAACATCATTCCTCATGCTTCCTTGCCATCCTTGTATCTTCTTTAATGAAGTATCTGTTCATTTTTTATCTGTGTTTTAATTGGTTTGTTTATTTTCTTACTGTTGAGTTTTGAGGGATTTTTTATATATTCTGGATATAAATCATTTGTAGAAAATTTAATTAGCCAATATTTACTCCCAGTTTGCTAGCTCCTCTTTTCATTTTCTTAACAATATATCTAACAGACAAAAAGGTTTTAATTTTGATGAACTTTAACTTGTGGTTGTATTCTTTTACAGATCATGCTTTTGTGTCATCTCTAAGAACTAACCCCAAGTTAAACAAATATTTTCTCCTGTGTTTTCTTCTAAAAGTTTTATAGGTCTATGATCTATTTTGAGTTAAGTTTTGTATAAGGTGTGATGTTAGGTCAAGTTTCTCTTTTTTTTGCCTATGGATGTCCAAATGTTCCAACATATTTGTTGAAAATACCATCCTTTCTTCATTGAACTGCTTTGGGGCCTTTGTCAAGAATCAATTGACTATATTTGTGTGGGTCTATTTCTGGGTTCTTTATTCTCTTCCATTGACCTATGTGTCTATCTATAGCCCTTTACCAATACCTCCACTGTCTTGATATCTATAGCTTTATAGTAAGTCTTAAAATCAAGTAGTGTGATTCCTCCAACTTTATTCTTCTTTCTCGAAATTTCGTCAGCCAGTTTTCAATGAGATTTCCTATGAATCCAACACCGTGCCAAGCACCTTATGTGAATGATCTCATTTAAGCTTCACAAAAAACCTTTGAGGATCTGCGTCAGTTCAAGTCTGCCAAGAAGCAGATGTCAAGGTGGATTTAAAAGTTCAAAAGATTTATTGCGGGCAATTTCTATAGAGGATGAAGGAGTTAGGGAGCAGGGGCAATGGGGAAAGATTTCAGGTCACGATGCTGTGAAAGGTCTGACCCTGCGAAAGGAACAGATCAGGAAGGAGGCTTAAGCAGGAGGAGGCTCAGACTGTAGCACAGCTTGGAGAAAATCTCAGCCAAGCTTACAGGGGACAATCTAGAGCAAAACTTTCCCGCTAGAGGAGCCCCATATTGAGCAGCAGCCTCCAGGCCCTGGTACCCGACCCCTACCCCACAAGCTAGGCTGTGGGTTGGAAGCAGCCTGGGGAATGTCTGGCCTCTCTATAAATGCTGCAGAGGAGTTAAACCTCAGAGAGATCTGATTCTAACTCTTACTATTTCCCCAAGTGCAAATTTCATCTCATGATTAAATTTAATTGTAGTATTACAAACAAATAAAATAATTCCAAACCCTCCTCCCAACTCAAAAATGAAGCTCTCACTGTTAAAAGAGTGAGAAATTCTATGACATTTTTCTACTCTGGCAAGATCCAAATATTAGTAGAACTCAATATACTGCATGTCAAATGGCTTTTAGATCCATTTCCCTGGCCATAGACACAGAACGGGACCCAGAATCTATTTCTTGCCCTGGTTCCTCATTAACTGATGTGTTTTTTTTTTTTTTTTTCTTTAATAACATTACCCTTTCCTCTTTTTCCTTTTTTATCTCTCTGTGTAAATTTCTTCAAAGATCAATGTCAACATCCACTCATATCCTCCTATCTGGTCAACAAAAGCCAGCTGTCTTCTGTTTTATTAAAAACCACGTTCAGAATCGCTTTAATCAATGTGCTCATTTAACATTTGTAATAAAATGCTAAAAAATGAGAAAACTTCTGTACATTGTTTATCATTGACTGCCAAAACTTTCACTGCACTTTGATACTTTAGGGTACCCTGTTTAAGCATTCGAGATATTTCCATTTGTACAAGATACTTTTAGTGAGATTTAAACGTGTATACTGACCAGCAGCTGGCAAATCAAGACTTTTTCTCCACTGATTTTTCACCAATCTTTATATTCCTTAGGAAAAGAAACAGTTAGAAATGTAAAAGGTGTTTTTAGTAACAGCAATGATAACATCAATGTAACTCCCATTTTACAGATGAGCAAAGTGTGGATCAGAAAGTTAAAGTGACATCTAAAGCAGGGACTGTGATGAAAATCCAAGTTTTATGACTCAAAACATGTGCTCTCTTCTCTATACATGAACGTTTGTATATAGCATCATAATTTATAAACATAGAAGACAAACAAACCTTTAAAAAGTAAATAGTTGACAGAAGGTTTGGAGTGTTTGTGAGCATGGAACATGCTAGGCATCACATGTTTATGTAGGAGCTCAACCACTCACGCTAATGAAAGACTGACCTCAAGAAGTTTCAGAAACAGTTGGATGAATGAACGAATGAATGAGGGCCTGCCCCAAACCCAGGCAAAGCCGCCACTGCCAGCATCGGGGTCCAGAGGGCAACCACGGAGTCCCACCTGTTTCAGATCATCTCTTCTGTTTATGATGTCACATTTTCCTCCTATTTGCCTTAGAAGCCCTCCAGGCAGCCTCTGCTAAGAGGCAGTGAATGCAGAGGGTTTTCTCCCAGCCCTGGACAAAAAAAGCACTTTCACCCTCTGGGAAGGCATGGAAATGAGGGGTCAGCCTTTCCAGAGAGTATATCTAGGTGAATTAAGTTCACCCAGAGCATCCTCCTTCTACCCTGCTCCCTGTGACCACCACCCCATCACTTAACTCACCACTTTGTCTACATGTTTGTCTCTGTCATCTCTGAGTGAGCAATGTGATTTTGGAAGCACACTCATCCATCTTTATACCCTACAGCAGCCATCACAATGGGCTTCCCTGGTAGCTTAGCTGGTAAATAATCTGCCTGCAATGCAAGGAGACCCTGGTTTGATCCCTGGGTGGAGAAGATTCCCCTGGAGAAGGGATAGGCTACCCACTCCAGTATTCTTGCCTGGAGAATCCCCATGGACAGAGGAACCTGGCGGACTGCAGTCCATAAGGTTACAAATAGTCGGACACGACTGAGCAACTCAGCACAGCACACAGTGCCCATCACAGCTCCTGAAAGAGTTGACGCTTCTTAAAAAATGGTCCAAATGAAGGAATGAGAACCTAGTACTCTGATGAGGAAGAGGAGGAAGATAAAATGATGATGATGACAATAATGATATCAGTTAACATTTATCAGCACTTATATGCCAGGCACTCTGCCACATCTTTCACACACACAGTCTCATCTAATTCATACATCAACCTTTACAAGGTAGCAATTTCCACTGATCACATACACATCTTAGGAAGCTGGGGCTTATCGGGTTGAATAATTTGCTCAGGACCAAACACAATGAGGATGTGGCAGAATTATATCTGTTAGACTCCAGGGAGCATAACCTTAACTTCTATGTTATTCTGCTGGTCATACCATCCAAATCAGAAAATGAATGCATGGTCCAAACCATGGTCTTTCAAAGAGGACAGGAAAGATTACCCTGAAAGATCTGGGAACCAAGTCACCTTAGCAAAGGGGGGAAAAAATTTAGTGGAAGTTAGGGCTCCATCTTCAAGGGGCTTACAGCCATAATAAGGAGATGAGATCAACATACATATTATATTAATGAGATAGTGACCCAGACACGTGAAACTGACTGTCTAGATATCCACCCATTTATCTAGACAGCCATACCTCTACCAGTTGGTACATGCATCCTATATGCCCCACACTATGCTAAATGCTTTACGTGCATGCTTGCATGCTTAGTCACTTCAGTTGTGTCCGACTCTGTGACCCCATGAACCATGGCCTGCCACGATCCTCTGTCTATGGGATTCTCCAGGCAAGAACACTGGAGTGGGTTGCCATTTCCTTCTCCAAATCTTTACATCTGCTTTCAAAACAATCCTTCCAACAACTTTTAGAAAGTAGATATTATCTTCAATTATAGAGAAAGACATTCTGGTTAGGAAAAGTAAGCAATTTGTGCTAGACCACAGAACTAAGAAAAGTGGTGGATTTGAGTTTCCGAGCCAGGTCACAGGACTGCAGACCCAAGATGACAAACCGCATCCTTCAAGTTCTCTGAACCAGGAGTGGTAGAGATCTGGCAGTTACGTCATTAAAAGAGAATGTGTCTCCAAAATGGGGACATCTTGATGAAAAATGAGGATTCTCAGCAAAGACTTGTAGATCTGGTATAAATAGTTCTTTTCCAGATTGGCTAATAATTCGGTCAGGTTGTTATGTACGTAGAGAGCAGATAGATACTTTATCTTCTGCCCAAAGGTGATAGGTCTGTGTAAGGGCCACATGAGGCATCCTGAGTAATGGGGTGATAGAACATGAGGGGCATAGAAGTCCTATAGCCCAAGGACTCTGGAAGCCTGAAAAGCAGCAGGTCTGCAAAGTTAATGAGGGAATGATGAAGGCCAAGTCCACAATTTTACCAGGGACTGGCTCTGTTTAAGGATGTGGAAGAATCATGTCTTGGAGACTTATTCTTGGAGGTTATTCTGCTTATTTTGTTATTCTGCTTACATAAGCAGAATATTGTCTAGTAAAAGAACTAACATTTTGGAGCACTTAATATATGTGCCAGTGTTGTAGCAAGTTTTACATGATTTCTAATTAAGTTTTGCATGAATTATACCTCATTAAATTCTCACAACTAGCTATTAGGCAGTTGGCTCTCAAGAAAATAAAAAAGGATTGAATAAATGAATACTATATGTATTAATCTGTGCCTTGTGTTAATTTAACTTAACGATTTGTTTGGAGCTATTTCCAGAGGAGCATATAGTGATCTACTACATTCTTTTAAATGGATACATATTATTCTATCGTACTGATGTACTGTGATTTATAGAACGATTCTCTTATCGTTGGATGTTTACGACATTTCTCTTCTCTTTATACAAACAACAATCCAATGAATGTTTTTGTTCATACAACCTTGTATACATTGCCAACATTTCTGTGGGATAGACCATCGTAGAGTGTCACTGTTCTTTTTTAAAAACTAAATACCCAAACTTTATTCATTGTTGAGTTGAAGAAACAACTCTAACTTCCGACCTAAATTGACTTTTGAAAGATTCTTTTTCTGTTTTAATATAAAGTTGAAAAACATTTTTTTAAAGATAGGAGGCATAAATTATAGGCCTTCTATTTTGGATAATAGACCAAAAAGCTACGCATAATCATAAAAGAGCTCTAAAATTCTATTGTGTGCTTCAGCATGAGGCAAATAGAAATTTTCAGGATAATGAATATAATTTGGGGTGTTTTGATGTCAAGTTTAGGCTTTACATCTTATAGTAATGCTTTCCATTACTCCTATTTTCAAGCCTGTTTTTTTTTTTTTTTTTTGTAGGTTTGTTCTCTTATACACAGAATAACAAAATATGGGAAGAAATGTACTAGTGACTCCTCACGTATTTTTTTTTAAAAACATATTTTGCCTCTGTACATACTTTGATTCAGCTACCATTCCTAAATCCCCGAATTTGTCATTTCAGAATCAGAATGCAGTAGTAGCGGTAGTGGAATGGGAGGTATAAACTATTGGGTATAAGACAGGTCCAAAGATATATTGTATGAAACAGGGAACATGACCACTGTTTTGTAATAACTGTACCTTGAAAGTAACCTTTAAAAATTGTATACAAATAAAAAAATTAAATAAAGATGAGGAAAAGAAAAAGGAATGCAGTTGGTGGCTAGAATCTGTAGGAGGTGAAGAAATAAGCCAAACCACAATGTTGTCTGTGCGGTCCTCCTCCTGTAAAGATGGCTCCTACACCCTGAAAGAATTACAGATAAGCTACTCAAATGTGCATCAACGGATGAATGGATAAACAAAATGAAATATATACTTACAGTGAAATATTATTCAATCTTAAAAAGGAAGGAGAGTCTGACACATGCTGCAATTTGAATGAACCTGTAAGAAATTTTGTTAATTAAAATAAACCAGTCACGAAAATATACCTCACTATGATTCCACTTATATAAGGCATCTAGATTAGTTAGAATCAGAATGTAGAATGGAGACTGCCAATGGTGGAGGGTGGAAGAAATGGAAAGCTATTGTTTAATGGGTGTAGAGTTTCAGTTTTGTGAGATGAAAAAGTTCTAGAGATCTCTTTCACAGCAATGTGAATATATTCAACACTGCTGAACTGTATGCACACTTAAAAATGATGAAGATGGTAAATTTTATGTGTATTTTATCACAATTTAAAAAATTACCGACGGGGACTTCCCTGGTGGTCCAGTGGTTGGGAACCTGCAGGTGCAGGTCTGAACCCTGGTCAGGAAACTAAGACCCCACATTTTGTGGAACAACTAACCTTGAGTGCTGCAACTGGAGAGTTTGTGCACTGCAAGGGAAGATCCTGCCTGACGCGGCAAAGATCCTCTGTGCCACAACTAAGACCCGAGACAGCCTAAACAAATACTTAAACTTTTAAAAATAAAGCACTTAAAAAAATTACAATCATTTAACCCAAACAACAAGGCATCTGCTAGACTCTGAGGTACCTACCCTCTAGTGCTCACATCTAAAGCTGCATTTTTAAACTTAGTTATAGCAGTTGGCGTAGCCTAGACTCCAAAACAAGTTGACCTCAAAAGTGTCAAGTGGCTAAAACATACTGAAATATCATTTGTCTCATGTAACAGTCTCTGGCAGGTGGTACATAAATGATGGTTAAATGAATGAATGAATAAATGTGGCTTATAAGATGTGTATGAGAGTGAAAGTGGCTCGGTCGTGTCTGACTCTTTACAACCCCAAGGACAATACAGTCCATGGGATTCTCCAGGAAAGAATACTGGAGTGGGTAGCCCTTCCCTCCTCCAGGGGATCTTCCCAACCCAGGAATTGAACCAGAGTCTCCTGCATTGCAGGTGGATTCTTTACCAGCCGAGCTACCAGGGATAAGATGTGTATACAAGCCCCAATACCAAGTATGAATCTCAGCTTATTAACTCAGATGTGAAAGAAATGAGAGCTTCTTCTTCCAGAGTTAAAATGGCTTGCATGCTTAATCAGTTGTGTCCGACTCTTCGTGACCCTGTGGCTGTAGCCTGCCAAGCTGCTCTGTCCATAAGATTTCCCAGGCAAGAATACTGGAGTGGGCTACCATTTCCTCCCTCAGGGGATCTTCCTGACCCAGAGATAGAACTCGCATCTCCTGCATTGGTAGACAAATTCTTTACCGCTGAGCCACCTATAATTAAAATTAAAATATATTAAATCTTCCTTCTGCCAGGCTAGGTGGCTAAAAATAAATCTGAGACTGCTCTTTGCGACACTGTGGTGGGCAGTATGCTTGTGCTCAGTCGCTAAAATGTGTCTGACAATTTTGTGACCTAGTGGACTGCAGCCCTCCATGCCCTTCTGTCGACGGGATTTTCCAGGCAAGAATATTGGAGTGGGTTGGCAGTTCCTTCTCCAGGGTTAGGCAGAATAGTGGCCCTCAAAGATGTCCACACCCTAATCCCCAGAACGTATGAATATGCTACTTCAGCAAAAAGTACTTTGCAGATATGATGAAATAAGGGAAGATTATCCTAGATTATCTGGATAGTCAAATGTAGTCACTAAGTGTTCTTATAATTGAAAGAGGGAGGCTGGAGAGTCAGAGTGAGAGAGAGATGTACCAATACTACTCTGATGGCTTGAAGAAAGAGGAAGAGACCACGAAGCAGGGGATGTGGGAGCCTCCTAGAAGCTGGAAAAGGCCAGGAAGCAGATTCTCCCTGGGTCCTCCAGGAAGAACTTGGCCCAACTGATACCTTGATTTTAGCCCCATGAAATCCATTTCAAACTTCTGATCTCCTGACTTTAAAATCATAAATGTGTGTTGTTTTAAGCCACTAAGTTTGTGATTATTTCTTTCAGCAGCAATAGGAAACTCATACACACCGTCCTCACTGGCATGGTAGCTAAATTCTGGAAAGGGGAGGCAATGGTATGCATAAAGGTCATATAGAGCACAAGGACTCAGAGTAGAAACCGTCTGGATTCAAAACTCAGGTCAGTCACCTGCTTGGTTTATAACCTGAGTGAAGTTACATAACTTCTCCAAGAATGGTTACTTCCTCACCTGCAAATTGATATTCTCCTCTGTTAATTGGGAATAAGATCAGTACCTACTTCTTTGGGCTATTGCAAAGAATGAATGTGTTCATTTAGGTAGAGGACTTAGCACAGGGTCTGGCATGCAGCAAACACTTTATCACTATTAGCTGTTATTGTGATTACTCTTACTATTATCATTTGGTCTTGGGCCTTGATTGGTCCATGCTGGTTCCTGCCAAGTGAACCCTAGACCCAGGTCTGCCTGTGTTGCAGTTAATTCTCTTCCAGAATGTTCCCCCATTCAGGAAACATGATGCTGATTCCCATACCAATTTGAAACAGGTAAGGGACCCTCTCCAGACCCCTCGGAGTCCCTTTTATCTGCTGGTTGGTGTGCTTGTCCCCCTTGCTTCTGCTTGGGCTCTGACTAAACCCTCTCCCCTGCAACCTTGTCCAGAGGATTGCCCTTGGGCAGTGGAAGCCACCTTGCCCAAAGGGAAGATGCCCTCATCCAAGGTCAGAGCTCAGGGGAAGGGTATAAAAGTCTAGCTCACCTGTTTGAAGCCAGACAGACTCTGCAGTACACTTTACTCCAAAGCTTGAAGAGGACTGGATGGAACCCGACTCCTTCCCCTTCCCGCCCCGCTGCACTCATCATCCTGCAGACGCCTCCCGCGAGAACGCCTTCAATCTATCACTTGCACATGAAGATTTGTCTTTGGTTCTGTTTCTAGGAAACTTCATCTGGAGTGTGGCCTAAGTTCTGGAGACACTTAGTAGGGGCTGTTTAGGGCACATGATAAGTGACCTGAGAGATGATAATAAGAGGCTGTGGGACTGCAGAGGAAGGAAAGATTTGGACTGGAGGAGCTAGGAAGGAGATCCAACCAGTCCATCCTAAAGGAAGCCAGTCCTGAACATTCATTGGAAGGACTGATGCCAAAGCTCCAATACTTTGGCCACCTGATGTGAAGAACTGACTCATTTGAAAAGACCCTGATGCTGGGCAAGATTGAAGGCAGAAGGGGAAGAGGATGACAGAGGACGAGATGGTTGGAAGGCATTTATGACTCAATGGACTTGAGTTTGAGCAAGCTCTGGGAGTCGGTGATGGACAGGGAGGCCTGGCGTGCTGCAGTCCATGGGGTTGCAAAGAGTCAGACATGACTGAGAGACTGAACTGAACTGAACTGAACTGAGCAAGGGAGGTGTCGAAGGTGGCCTGGGCCGACATTCCAGCTTTACGTACCTCATCAAAAAAGCATCCTTTTAGACCGGTCTTTGTTCTGTTGGCCATCTGCAGATGTCATTGTGTCCTATGCACACAGAATGTGTAATGCTATTTTCAGCTCAACCTTAGTTGTCACAAAGTCATTTTTTTTTTTTTTCTCAAAAGTAATGATACTTCTACCCCTTATGTTTCTCCTTAGGTCCTCTATGTTAAAGGTGAGATTTAAAAGGTCAAATATTTTTTGTACCCAAATACAAAGTTTCTAAGACAAGTAAAATTATGTTTGTAGTTTTTCCTGAATAGATTAAAAAAAGACCAAGTAAACCATTAAAATTTGAAACATCTCACCAATTCATGCTATGATCTTGTTATTGTCCCTTTAGGTGACATACTTCTTAATATGTAAGCATTTATTGCCATTGTGTCTCAGAACTTCAGGATTTTCCTTCATTACATTTTCTGAGGTTTGCATATTTCTGTTCCTTCCTGATATTCCCCACTACCCAAGACAACTCCCGCCCCCATTTCAACTCTTCTCTCTCACACCTGCCATACAAATGCTTCTCACGTGGATGCTAAGTCACTTCAGTCATGTTCAACTCTTTGCGACCCTATGGACTGTATCCTGCCAGGCTCCTCTGGCCGAGGGACTTTCCAGGCAAAAATACTGGAGCGGTTTGCCATGTTCTCCTCCAGGGGATCTTTCAGACCCAGGGATTGAATGCACATCTCTTGTGTCTCCTGCATTGCCAGGCGGGTTCTTTACCACTAGTACCATCTGGGAATCCCTTACATAAGCCTTTTTAAAATTTTTAAACAAAAGAACCATGGCCAATGGCAAGCCATTCTGGGAGTGATAAGAATATCATATGAATTCCTTGAAAAAGACACTGACTATATGTTCCATTGGCAGCAGAGATAACAAACCTAAAGGACAGAGAGCAACAAGGTCCTACCATAGCACAGAGAACTATATTCAGTGTCTCATGATAAACCATGACTGAAAAGAATGTATATACATACACATGTATAACTGAATCATTTTGGTGTGCAGCAGAAATTAACACAACATTGTAAACCAACCTTACTCAACAAAGAAATTTAAATTAAAAAGTCTGAAGGACAGCATCTTTCCCAACACGTAAAAGTGCTCAGTGAAAGGAAAAATCAACAATGGCCAATCATCCGCCATTGAACAGGACAAGAAAGATGGTCAACAGTGACTCTCCACCACCCATCTGCTTCTTTGTCCCTTTCTTTCTTATGCGTCGGCACCTTATCTTTCCTGGACTGTTGCCAGGAACCAAACAAGAACCAAACTGAATGGTGGGAACCGGCTCTGAGCTGATTCAGTTTGGGAACAGCCCCTCCTCCAGTCCTGCTGGGGACCCCGTGGAGAGCCGGGCCGGCCAGGGCGGCGGAAAGGCCACACGTCCTCCCCTGGACCAGACGTGTTGGCCCATGAAAGCGGGACTCAGACCGGCCTCCTTACCTGCCCTCTCTGTCTACGTCCCACTCAGAAACACACTCACAGGTATGCTTGGACGCTTTCACATGGACAGCCTCCAGTGTAATTCTTTGATCTTTGCTTCAATGACAAAAATGATGCTTTTACTTCTTCTCATTCCTTTCTTTAAAATATACATTAACGTATGCTTTGGGGCTTTTGTATAGCCTTTTTTTAGTAGGTCTTTGCTTTTCCTGTTTTTAGTTCTAAACCAAGCAAGAATGGAGATAGACCAGGATCCAGATGCCTTCTGAATCACTTCAAGGGCAAATAAGGAATTGCAGTTGTAAACATAGCATATAGTAGTTAATCATACCGAAGTATTTTTATTTCTAACAAAAGCCTTGTAAAATGTCATCTCCATTTAACATAGTAACAAAAGCAGATGAAAAAAAGAGTGATTTGTTCAAAACTCATCAGATTATGGCAGAAGCAAAGCAAGAAACCAAGAACTCTTTGATCCAAACCCAAAGAGCTGGTGTAACTTCCAGTTTAATGGGGCAAATGTTGTGAGTACACATCTTTGAACATAAAACAAAAACAGAAATATAACTTCTAGCTCATTTACTAATTCTCAGAGAATGCAGCCTCCAGTTTTAGAGTTTTAAAGTCTATTTCAGCATTTGAATGGTTTTAGCACCAACCTCAATTAGGGCTTTCTTTAGATTGCTATTAGCGGCATTCCTTTATAAGAGACTTTTCTAAATAAAAGGAAATTAATGTTAATATATCATCCCCCTATCCCCACTCCTAAATGTGTATTGCTGTTTCCTATTGTCCATAAAAGCAATAAAGCTATCATCAACAACTTCCACCTTTATGACTCACTCCTTGGGCAACTGTCTTGAGAACACTAAAGCTGTGCGGAAGAACCATAACTCAAACGGTCCCTTAGAAAGAAGTACTATCTTTCAGTCTATGACAAGGAATCTGCAGCGAGAATGTTAAACACAAGCAAATTGAGAGGGATCAAGAAGAAAACGTCACCAGGGAAGAACACGAGAAAATAGCAGAAAGAGATGAAATAATTTATGACGTTTCTCAAAATTATCAAGTTGGGGTAAGTTTTCTGGATATTATTCATTTCTTTACAAATATGAAGATATTTATGACTTTTATTACTAGGTAAAGTATCTATCCAAGAATATGATCTTGTATTTGAATTGTAAGAAGGGCTTTCTTACTCTATTTTCTGCCCATGATTGGCTAAAATGGAACTATCACCTACTTAATGATTTCTGCCCCTTGTCTCCCTGTTATTTAAAGAAGTTCCAAGATTTGAGAATTAGCTTTAAACTCATAGTTTGCAATTCATTTTTTTGGCATTTGCTGGTGCTGTTATTGTGTAAAACAATTATTATTTCTAACTCTATTTATGTATTTATTCCCTCCCTTTGGAGGGCAAAAATAAATTGAGTTAGACTTAAATAAAATTAAATGGATGTAATATTTTTCAGGGTTTCCCTAGTGGCTCAGACAGTAAAGAATCTGCCTGCAATGCAGGAGACCCAGGTTCGGTCCATGGGTCTGGAAGATCCCCTGGAGAAGGGAATGGCAACCCACTCCATTATTCTTGCCTGGAGAATCCCATGGACAGAGGAGCCTGGAGGACTATAGTTCATGGGGTCACAAAGAGTCAGACATGACTGAGCAACTAACACTTTCACTACTTACTCAATATTTTTCAATTAAAAAAAGATAAATATTCTCTATGCTATTAATGATCCCTGCCATTACCATCTCAGTGCTCTGACTCTTTTATTGTCCAAAAGGGAAGCAAATGTTTTACAGGTCAGTGAAAGTTTTAATGGACAAGTGTTCAAAACCTTTATCTATAATTCTAACTTAAACTAATTTGAGTTTATGATCTTTAGGGAGATTTGTGATCCATGTGCAGATTATTATTACAATAAATTATTTTTCAGTAGGGTTCAATATAAAGGAAATGAGCATGATTCTATGACTAGGCAGAGGAGAAATTTTCTAAGAAAAACAGCCAAGGGTTGGAATGAGAAATCTTTTCCCAGAGATATCTTAAAATGTGAGTCAGATACTAATTTGTCCTGGGTGATTTAGTTGAAACATCTCTGGGGGCTGAGTGATGAATTATATGACTCTGAAGGTTCTTTCCATTCCTGCAATGTGATGATAAATCTGGGCATTGCATTAGATTTGTGTTCTTTCAAATGGGTGACATGGCTTTCTCCTCTTTGATTCCAATGAGAAAATATCTGCCGTGAGATTTTTCTTCTTAGGCCTTCTGTCACTTTTCCTATTTGAAAACAATGAAGACAGATACAATTATCTATAAAAGGAAACAAAGTGAAATTGAATCCCTACCTCATACCAAATACAAAAGTCAGTTATATGTGGATTAAAGATTCTTTGACAAATGCAAAACTTAAAAACATTTTGAGTTTGCTAGGTGACTGATCATAGATCTTTTAAATACATCAATCCGTAATGACTGTCAAATAAAAGCTTGAGCTATACAACTACATTAAAACAAAGAAATTTGGCTCATCAAAAAGACTTTTCAGAAGTGAAAAGATAAGACTGAGGGAAGGTATCTAAAACATGTATAATAGAGAATATTGTTATTAAGGTATACACAGAACTCCTTCAAGTTAATAAGAAGATGACAAATAATCCAATAGAAAAGCAGGAAAAAGAAATGAAGAGTCATCTCACAGAAGAGGTAACGTACATGGCCAATGCAAATCAAGACTATGAGATAGCATTTTTTTTTTTTTGAATTTTATTTTATTAGTTGGAGGCCAATTACTTCACAACATTTCAGTGGGTTTTGTCATACATTGACACGAATCAGCCATTGAGTTACACGTATTCCCCATCCCGATCCCCCCTCCCACCTCCCTCTCCACCCGACTCCTCTGGGTCCTCCCAGTGCACCAGGCCCGAGCACTCGTCTCATGCATCCCACCTGGGCTAGTGATCTGATTCACCATAGATAATATACATGCTGTTCTTTTGAAACATCCCACCCTCACCTTCTCCCACGGAGTTCAAAAGTCTGTTCTGTACTTCTGTGTTTCTTTTTCTGTTTTGCATATAGGGTTATCGTTACCATCTTTCTAAATTCCGTATATATGTGTTAGTATGCTGTAATGTTCTTTATCTTTCTGGCTTACTTCACTCTGTATAATGGGCTCCAGTTTCGTCCATCTCATTAGAACTGATTCAAATGAATTCTTTTTAACGGCTGAGTAATATTCCATGGTGTATATGTACCACAGCTTCCTTATCCATTCATCTGCGGATGGGCATCTAGGCTGCTTCCATGTCCTGGCTATTATAAACAGTGCTGCGATGAA
Organism: Muntiacus reevesi; assembly: GCF_963930625.1. Lineage (NCBI taxonomy): Eukaryota > Metazoa > Chordata > Mammalia > Artiodactyla > Cervidae > Muntiacus > Muntiacus reevesi. Next base: position 13,388,584 of record NC_089260.1, read on the forward strand.
CATTGGGGTGCACGTGTCTCTTTCAGATCTGGTTTCCTTGGTGTGTATGCCCAGAAGTGGTATTTTTATACCCATTTAATTGGCAAAAATTTAGAAATCTGAAGATGCCAAATATTGTAAAGGATATAAATCAGCAGAATCACCTCTACATTGCAAACAGAAATGTAAATTGCTACATCCATTCTGGAAAACAGTTTGGCATCATCTTGTTAAGTCATGTCTTATGACCCTGCAATTCTACTCCTAGGCATTTGTGCAACTACCCAAACACTCATATTTTGGAGAATTAAAAAAAGGATACTCACAGTAGCCATATAGATAAATTATTCTGTGACATAGTCACCCAATAGAATGAATGAACTACACCCATGACAACATGGGTGAATTTTAGTTACATAATATGGAGTGAGAAAAGTAAGTCTGAGATATTAAAAAGACAAAGCAAAATGAAACAACATAGTGTTTAAAAATAACATATAAAAAGTAATAAAGAAAATTTAGGATAATTGTTTCTGGAGTTGAGGAAGATAGCACATAGGTAGGTTTAACTTAGGGATCACTGTAGATCTTACATTGAATGGCAGGTTCTTAGATTTTCATTAAATAATTGTTAATTAAAAAAATAACTGAAAAGAAAAGATAGTTATGCTCAGACCGAAGAAGAGAGTGTGAAGCAAGTATTATGATTAACTAGGTTATATATACAAAATAAGGTCTCCCTAAGCTTCGAAAAGAAATAAAAGACTAATGTTTTCACAATTGGATTATTCGTGCTTTTTTGTATTTTAAGTATTATAAAATATCTATGAGCCTCCACTTATAGATTCTATACTACTTAACAATATGTACATCCACCTTCTCCCACTTTATCTCTTATTAGTGTTTCCTTTTGGGTTACAGTTGAAAAAATGGGCAAAAAAAAAATGCTTAAATGTTTTTCTCAAAAATTGGTGGGCCTAGAGAAATGACTTTCTAGACTTTTATCTCTACACCCAACAGCACATGAGTTCACATCTCCCCTAATTAACAGCAATGACTTTATAGTTCTCTGAGTTTTTCACTTTTGCCTATGGGGCCACTTTTTTTCTTAATCAGTCTTGCTAGGGGGTAATACTTTTATCAATTTTTTCAAAGAACTGACTTTTTAATTTATTTTCTTTACAGTTTGTCTACTTTCTATGTTGTTAATCCCGACTTTATCATTTTCCTTCTTTCTACCCATTTGAGTTTATTTTGCTTTTCCAAGTTGAAAATTTAGGGAGTTGATTTGAAAACCTTTCTTTGTTTCTAGTATAAGTATTTAAAGTTATACACTTCTTGGGACTTCCCTGGTGGTCCAGTGGTTATGAAACCACACTTCCACTGTAGAGGTCATGGGTTCAATCCCTGATATGGGAACTGAGATCTCTGCCTGCCACATGGCACAGACAAAAAATAGGGGAAAAAAAATTAAGTTATGCATTTCTCTCTAAATGCTCTTTAGTTATATTTTCCAAACTTTAATATTTTCATTCACTCAAAAAATCTTTCTACTGTATCTTACGACTTCTTCTTTGACCTATCGGTTATTTAAAATTACAGTTTAGTTTCCAAATGTTTGTGCCTTTTCTAAGCATCTTATTGTTATTGCTTTTAAATTTGTTATTAGCTTCTAATTAGTTTCTGCTGTGGCCAGAGAACATATTCTGCATGATTTAAATTGCTTCTGAAACTTATAGATGCTTATTTTATGTGACAGATTATGGTGTACCTTGGCAGATATAGCTTGAAAAGAATGTACATTCTGCAGGGATTGGGTATGGTGTTCTGTAAATGTTAATAAGGTTAAGTTGAGAGATAGGCTTGTTCATATCTTTCATGTCCTTATTGATTTTTAAAATCTATTTATCCTGTCAATTACTGAGAGCATTAAAATACCCAGCTATGATTGTCTTCCTTAGTTCTGTCGGTTTCACTTCATGCCTTTTGAAGCTCTGGTACTAGCTGCATACATATTCAGGATTATATGTTTCCTGATGAATTGACACTTTAACACTATGAAAAGCCTTTTTAAATCCTTTGTAATATTTTTTGTCTTGACATCTAGTTTGTCTGGTATTAATACCACTATGTTTGATTTCTTAGGCTTACTGTTTACCAGGAATGTTTTTTCCATTTTTTAAATCACAACCTATTTGGGGCTATATATCTATAAATGCATTTTTTATTAACTTCCCATAGTTGAGCCTTACTTTATTTTTCATAAAGCAGTCTACTTTATTTATTTATGGCCATGCCATGGGGCATGTGGGATCTTACTTCCCGGCCCAGGTATCAAACCCGTGCCATCTGCAGTGGAAGCAAGGAGCCTTAACCACTGCACCGCCAGGAAAGCCCAAGTCTTCCTTTTTCATCCAGGCTGATTTCTGCTTTTAGGTGATATGTGTAGTCAATCCGCATTTAGTACAGGTATTGCTACAACTTGGTTTAAATGTACTGTCTTGCCCATTTTATTTCATTTGCCTCAAATGTGAGTTAAGATGACTAAACATTCTGGAAAACAACTCAGTTCCAGGCACACCATAAAAGTTTGGTTACCCTCAGGTCACAATATGGATCCTCACCTTATCAACATCTAATTCTAATTAATATTCTACCATTTTATATAAAAAGTCAGAGCCTTAGCACGCATGTCATTCTTTTTGCTATTTCTCTCACGGATTTTATTAACACTAACAACACATTATACATTCTAGACTAAAATTGTAATTTTTTTTTACTGTAAACAAATGTTTTTTTAAAAAATTAAGAGAAAAAAAGGTTTAAAAATGTTTACAGTTGACCCTTGAGCAACATGAATTTGAACAGCATGGGTCCACATATACACGGAGGTTTTTTTTTTTTTTTTCCAGTAACTATTATAGTTACACAATCTGTGGTTGATTGAATCTATGGATGCAGAACTACAGATCTGCAGTGTTGAATAAGGGGCTTGAGCATCCACAGTATTTGGTATATATTGGTGGTGGTTTAGTCGCTAAATTGTGTCCGACTCTTGCAACCCCATGGACTCTAGCCTGCCAGGCTCCTCTGTCCATGGAATTCTCCAGGCAAGAATACTGGAGTGGGTTTCCATTTTCTTCTTCAAGGGATCTTCCAGACCCAGGAATCGAACCCAGGTCTCCTGCCTTGCAGGCAGATTCTTTACCGACTGAGCTATGAGGGATGATCCTTAGTATATTTTGGTGGATCCTAAACCAGTTCCCCCACAGGTGCCGCAGGATAACTGTACGTATATTTACCATTCCAGGTGTTCATTCCTGCCTGTAGATTTAGCTTCCATTTGGTACCATTTCCTTTCAACATGAAGAATTTCCTTTAATATTTCTTACAGTGCATATCTGCTGGCAATAAATCCTCTCAGTTTTTGCTTATTTGATCATGTCTATTTCATCTTCATTTTTCAAAGATACTTTTACTAGATAAAGAATTCTGGGTTGACAGTTATTTTTTCCCCTTCTAGCACTTTAAAGATAATTTTTCACTGTCTTCTGGCCACCAAAGTTGCAGAAAACTCAGTCGGTAATTTCTGTTGTTATTCCCCTGAGCCTAATGTGTCTTTTAATCTTGACTTCTTTAAAGATTTTATCTTTATCATTGTTTTCCATCAACTTGACTAGAATGTGCCTAGGTGTGGTTTGTTTTGTATTCATCTCACACACTATTTGTTGAGCTTCTTGGCTCTAATTTTGGGAAGATCTCAGCCACTGTTTCTTCAAATATTTTTTCTGGCCCGTTCTGTCTCTCTCTTGCTTCCTCTTTTTCCCCCTCTTCACTCCCGTCTCCTCCTGTTTCCCCTCTTCTGTCCTTTTCTCTTTTCAGACACTTAATATATATACATTGGACTACTTGATATTGTCCCACAGGTTATTTTTACTTTTCATTTTATTTTTACTTTTCTGATATTTAATTTTCTGTTCTAGCATCTTCACCTAACTCTTCTTTTATAATTTCCATTTATGTGCTAATATTCCTTATTTGTTTAATCCTTTTCTTAATGTATTTATTTTTAAATGGAGGATACTTGCTTTACAATACTGTGTTGGTTTCTACCAAACATCAACGTGAATCAGTCATAGGTTTATCCACGTTCCCTCCCATTGAACATTCCTCCCCCGTTTAATTTTTACGTCCATCTTTTCCTTCAAGCCCTTGACATATTTATAGTAGTTATTTGATAGTCTTTATTGGCTGAATGTAACATCTTGGCCACCTCAGCGTTAATTTTTATTGAGCACCTATTTCCCCCCGCCCTTAATTACTGGTCACATTTTTCTGTTTCTTTGCATGTCGAGTAAATTATCAAAGGTATTCAGGATATTGTGAGGAAAACCTTGTTGGAGTCTGGATTATTTTGCCTTTCATCAAAGAGTATTGAATTTTTTTCTGGCAGGCAGTTACAGTAGTGGTAGATTTTCATGTCAGGCTTGGTTTTATGCCCTTAGGGTTGGTCTATGATTTTATCTTTAGCCCTAAGGAATGGCTAGAACTTACTCTTAATATATGGTGATACTCTGATATTTAACTGAATGCAGTGATGTTTGTCTACTCTGGCTGGTCCAGGCATCATCAGCCAGCACTATGCAATCTCCCTTATCTCTATTCTGCTCTTAGCTTCACAATAGCTGTCTCCAGCTAGGCTGCTAGCCCTCTCCAAGGACATATGATGCATCCCCAACAGAGCTCCGGGGTCACCTTTGCCTAGCTACTTCCTTTCTAGGTGTCTGCTCACAAATTCAGCCTTCTGCAGCCCCATCCTTTCATCCCTCCTCCTCAACTCAGTCAGACCGCTGTCGGGCTTTCCCTTCCTGAACTACAGGCCACAGATTTTCCCCAGGAAGAAAACTGGGGTAGCCATAACCATCCTTTGTGTATTTCCCTTCTCTCAAGAACCACTGTCCCGTGCTTCCCGTTAGCCAATGCTTTGAAGCAGCAACCTCATTTGTTTTGCCCAAATTTATAGTTGTTTATGATGGAGGGGGAGGCAAACCCAGCAGCAGTAACTCCATTCTGGACAGAAGGAGAAGTGACATTACTTGATTCTTATAAGCTTTCATTCTGTTTTTATAAAACTTTGAATTTTTTATACTGTTGCAAAGGAAATTGAATTATGACTTATAGTCACAGCTCAGAGATCTAATTTCTCATGCTTTTGCAAAGCTGTCACATCCCAACTGCTCTAAGTTTGTTTTTTTTTTCCTTTCTCTCAGTTGTCAGGATATTTTTCTGGGACACTTGTGACCTTTCCTTCCACCCGATGTTTTCCTTCTCATGTCAAACTTAGGCTCACTTTCACTACCCACAAAGTTTCTTATTGATATCTTCTGGAATATCTACCTCAAAATTTAAATTCTAAAAATCCTAAACCCTTTAAAAAAAATTCAGCATTCAGTCATTATTTGTGCATTATAAAAATGGTTCCAGAATCTGTTTCTATTTTCAGTCTAAGCCATATTTGGGCAAAAGATTTCTAATATGTGATTTTTCTTACTTTTACGTATGTTGAATTTTGTATAATAAAATGTTATAACAAAAACAAAAAGAAAATTCCAAAAGTTCATAATTAGTTCTCTCTCATCTGTCCTAACACTATTTCCTTCAAAACTAAGTGATGCTCTTAGTTCCAAGTCTAGGATTTGATGGGTGAGTATCTCTCCAAGATAATTCTCATTACTCTATAAGCATCAATCACTTTCCTGTTATCCTTAATCTTGTCTGAGCTTGACTATTTCATTTAATCTCTCCTAATTAGATAGCTCCTAAATCTGCAGGCATTTTTGCTACTTTTCTCTAGAACCTTCAAATGTCCTTTTATTTCTCTTTTTAAAGCACAGTAACCCCAGCTGAATCTGGTTCTGCAGGAGAGCATCCACGATGCATCTAGACAAGAAGATAAACATCACCCAGTAAGAAGGTGCTGAGTCCACACCTTGAGTCCTCTTTAGCTTGATACACATAAAAATCTTCACATTATGTTCTCTAATGGCAATACAAGTCATTTGACACTCGGTATTAAAAAATAGTTTACAAAATCTGCTAATAAGAAAACTAAAAAGTACAATAGAAAACAAAACTGGAAACTCCCTCAGTGAATTATTTATAAATTTTTGCTTAAGCCTTTAAAAAGCTAGCAAGTAACTAGTGCTTCCAATTCCTGACTAAGAAGAATTTATGGAAGAAATTTCAGAAGATTTAAAAAAAAGTTCTAGACATGCTGGCCTGGGAATCCTGCTTCTAAAACTCAAAAGCTGAGTTGATTTGAGCAAACGAGGGAAACTCTCAGTCACAGTTTCTAGTCTGTTATATGAAGACATTTCGTGGTTTGCATGAAGTTTTCCCTGAGATGTTCACCTTGCAAAGAACACTTGTTCTTTAAACCTTCTCTGTTCTCACTAAATGGGTTTCAGATCCTAGATCTGTCTGACTCCATGGCCCGTTCTAGTTACTCTGTCATAATTTCAGTAGTGTATTTCATTTCGGAAAATATAAAAGATAGGGCTTCCCAGGTGGTTCAGTGGTAAAAGAATCCTCTTGCCAATGCAGGAGATGGAGTAGACGCAGGTTTGATACCTGGGTGGGGAAGATCCCCTGGAGTAGGAAATGGTAACCCATGCCAGTATTTTGCCTGGAAAATCCATGGACAGAGGAGCCTGGCGGACTATAGCCCAGGGGTTGCAGAGAGTCAGACACGCCTGAGCTACTGAGCATGCACACAAAAATAAACAAAGTGGGACTTCCCTGGTGCTCCAACAGTTAAGAATTCACCTTGCAATGCAGGAGATGCAGGTTCTATCCCTGGTGAGGGAATTAAAATCCCACACGTGGTGGAGCAACTAAGGCCACACGCCACAGCTAGACAATTTGTGCACTGCGCGACACGCAAAGATCCTGTGTGCCGCAACGGAGACCCGGGGGCACACAAAGAAATAAATAGATAGGTAAACACTAAAAATAAAATACAACAGATCACCAGCCCAGGTTGGATGCATGAGACAAGTGCTCAGGGCTGGTGCGCTGGGAAGACCCAGAGGGATGGGATGGAGAGGAAGGCGGGAGGGGGGATCGGGATGGGGAACACATGTAAATCCATGGCTGATTCATGTCAATGTATGGCAAAAACCACTACAATATTGTAAAGTAATTAGCCTTCAACTAATAAAAATAAATGGAAAAAAAAATACAAGATAGCCGAGGAGGGTCCATCCACAGTGATTTTGGACCCCAAGAGAATAAAACCTTGGACTTTTCTTTTCCCCTTCTACTTTTTCCCCTCCTATATGCCGTGAAGGGATGGGATAGGGTGCCAGTGTCTTAGTTCTTTGAATGTTAAGTTTTAAGGCGGCTTTTTCACTCTCCTCTTTTACCTTCATCAAGAGGCTCTTTAGTTTTTCTTCACTTTCTGCCATTAGTGTGGTATCATCTGCATATCTGAAAGTTGTTGACATTTCTCCTGGCAGTCTTGATACCAGCCTGTGATTCATCCACCCTGGCATTTCACATGATACACTCTGCAAAGAAGTTAAATAAGCAGGGTGACAATATACAGCCTTGATGTACTCTTTCCCCAATTTTGAATAAGTCTGTCATTCCATGTCTGGTTCTAACCATTGCTTCTTAATCTGCATATAGATTTCTCAGGAGACAGGTCAGGTGGTCTGATATTCCTATCTCTTTAAGAATTTTCCAGAGTTCTTTGTGACCCATACAGTCAAAGGTTTTAGCATAGTCAATGAAGCAGAAGTAGATGTTTTTCTGGAATTCCCTTGCTTTCTCCATGATCCAAAAAATGTTAGCAATTTGACCTCTGGTTCTTCTGCCTTTTCTAAATCCAGCTTGTACATCTGAAAGTTCTCAGTTCATGCACTGTTGAAGCCTAGTTTGAAGGATTTTGAGCATTACTCTGCTAGCATGTGAAATGAGTACAATTGTACGGTAGTTAGAGCATTCTTTGGCATTGCCTTTCTTTGGGATTGGAATGAAAACTGACATTTTCCAGTCCTGTGGCCATTGCCAGATTTTCCAAATTTGCTGACACAGTGGGTGCAGCACTTTAATAGCATCATCTTTTAGGATTTGAAATAGCTCGGCTAGAATTCTAGCACCTCTACTAGCTTCATTTGTAGTAATGTTCCTAAGGCCCACTTGACCACATACTCTTGGTCTGGTTCTAGGTGAGTGATCACACCATCATGGTTGTCTGGGTCATTAAAGACCTTTTTGTAGCCTGAGTGAGGAAAATACATTAGATCTCACACCTGAAAATAAAATTGAGAAGAAAATTCATCTGAGAAGACAGATGAAAATACAAGTTTAAAAAAAATAAGTGCACTTAAAGAGCTCAAATGCATCTGCAAATAAATAATAAAAATTAATACTAAAAATAAAAATACAATAAAAAATTCAGAAGGTGAAAAATTATCACTGCTAAGATGTAAAATTTATTTATTTGTTATAAAATAGGCTTTGTGTTTAGATGATTTTGCCCAACTGTAGGCCAATATAAGTGTTTGAGCACGCTTAAGGTAAACAAAGCTAAACCGTTATGTTCAGTAAGCTAAGTGTGTTAAATACATTTTTGACTTATGACATTTTCAATTTACAATGGTTTTATCAGCGCACAGCCCTATCATAAGCTGAGGAAGATCTGTATTAGAAAATATTAGCAAGTTCTCAAAAACTGATAGACTAAGATCAAGTAAGTTTTGTTAAAGGAATGTGGAAATGGCTTGCTATAAAAAAAAAAAAAATCACTCTCAGGGAACATCAGCACAATTTATTACATCAACTAGCTAAAGGACAGAACCCATAGAATCTTAGCAATAAATCTTGGAACAGAAGGGCTTTCAGCAAATTCAACAACTATTCCTAATAAAAACTCATAATAAGTAATGAAACATTTCATCTGCTAAAAACTACCCGCAAACCAACCACAACTATTATTGTAAATGCTAAGATACACTAAATTATTTTCCTTAAAATCAGGAGCTACATTGGAATGCCTTGTTATCACCCTCATTGTTTATAACTTCTGTTGTTAAAAAACTGGCATAAATATTAGAAAAGATAATAAAATCACACTTTTTGCTGATGATATAATTGTATGCCTAGAAATCCAAGAGACTCTATTAAAAAATATATGAGAGTAACTAAAGAATTTTAAAAGATGGTAGTATACAAAATGTAAGATAAAGCAGTTTTCCTCTAGCAATAACTTCCTAGATGAAATAGGAGAAACACTATAACAGTGCTAAAATATATATTAATATGGGACTATCTATAAAAAGAAGCTCACATGATCTATAAGGATCTATAGGAAACTATAAAATCTTATCAAAAATGGAAAGATCTGAACAAAGTTCAATATAACATTTTCTGGTTTGAAATAACTTAATATCATAAAAATGTTAATTGTTTCAAAGCCAATAATAAATTTAGTTCGATCTCAAATGGAATTCTAAAATGGTTTATTTTAATTGTCTAAAATATTCTTAGAATTTATATGGATGAAAAAACACCCAAAGATATCTAAGAAAAGTATGGAAAAAAAGAAAACAATGTGTAGTTAGAGAGTAGGAAGACTGGTTTTGGAAATATCAGAAGGCACTGTATTATCAAGGTAGTCAAATGATTATGGTATGACATGGAAACAGACAAATAAATCAGTTGTTAGGATAGTTAATTGGAAATAGATTATAGTATATATAAAAATATATGTAAGATGGATTAATACCACAGTTGTAGATTGATGTATTTAGAACAATTATACAAGAGCTCATATAAGAAAAAAGCATATTACCATGTAGAAAAATGGGAAAAGGATACAAACAGATAATACACATAAGACCAACTCCAACTATAACAAATACAAACAGTGCTTTAGCAACTTCCCTGGGGTTGGTGGTTAAGACTTTTCCTTCCAATGCAGGGGGTACAAGTTTGATCCCTGGTTAGTGAGCTAAAATTCCATATGCCTTGGGGACAAAAAAAAGAAACAATATTGTAACAAGTTCAACAAAGACTTTAAAAATGGTCAACATCAAAACACACACACACACACACACACACACACACACAAACAAAACCTTAAAAAAAAAAGATTCCCTAAAGTACTAGTACTCAGGAAAATGCACATAACACTAGCAATGAGCTGTCATTTCATACTTATTAAGTGGCTAAGAAGAAAGTTAACATCTATTGCTGGCTGCAACGTGGAGAAAGAAAAAGAATGCTCTCAAACATCCCTGGCAGAAATGTGAAAACTTTCTGTTGTTGTGAAACTGTCAAACAACAGCTCATAAAATTAAAAATATTTATACTTTCCAACCCAACAGTCCCACTCTTAGGAATCTAGCCTCCAGAAAGAAAATCATCATGAATTAAGGAAATATATAAATGGTATTTCCTGTAAGATTGTTTTTAGGAAACCACTGGAAACAGACTGAATGCCTTATTACAGGGAAATGACTGAATCAAGTGTTAAATACCCATACCAAAGGAAAATATGCAGCCATTTCAAAAAAATGAGGGAAAGTTCTGTCAAGTGACTTGGAGGAATTTCTACAAGATGAAGGAAGTGTTTAATGTGAACTTTTTTGCAAAACAAGTAACAACAAGATTAACCAAAAAACTTATGTGTGTGTCATGTATTTGTATATGTTTCTATACAGGGTTATATGAGCTGGGAGGGAAAGGAAGACATTCAGACTGGGCTGTTGACATAAGTCACCTTGGGCTGTTGGAGTGTGGAGGTGTGGTGAGTGAGCAGGCGGGAAGAGCTGCATTCACAATTTCACTGGAGTGAAATCTGCAGAGAAGTTCTCTTCCTTTGTGACGGGGGCATTACTAACAGCTACAACAAGAAAGAGCAAACATTAGACATATTGAATTCTGACATTATGATGCAGTGTATTTCTTCCTTCCCAGAAACATTTTCCTTATTTCTATCTGAATTCAAAAGAGTGAGGGTTTTTTGTTTAACAATTCAATTCTCTTTATTTCTCCTTTAGAATTTACAATTTTAGATTTTTACACTCCCTCTCTAGGTTTTTATGTAGGTTTAAATTTGCTATGGTGCACATTTTTCTAAAGGTAGAATGCTGGATTGTCTTGCTTACATGCCCTTACTGACACTATTCTTCTTCTTCTTCTTTTTTTTTTTTTTTTGTAATTTTAGACACAACAGAGCATATTTCTGTGAGCAAATTTTATTAATATTCAAAAATTCTATCCTAGGTTATAGTTAATAGGTGAGAACTAAGTGTCTTAAAGGTTTCTTATTCAGTTGAGGGGGATCAGGGAAGGCTGCCTGGAGGAGGTGTTATGACACATAGTAGGCCTTCAAATGTTTGCCAATGAGGACACTTCTAAACTGACACTGAACGGTCAAGCAGGAATCAGCCAGAGAACTGGGGGAACAGATAGGTTATTTCAGAGAGGAAACACTAACAATGGCAACTGGCATTTACTGGAAATTGACTATGTACAAAATAACTCAACAACTGTTTTGATGCATGAGCTCACAGATTCTACACATTAGCCTTATTATTTCCAATCTATAGATGAGGAAACTGAGACTTAGAGTCAGTGGGCTGTTGGGTGTCAAGGCCTCTTAAAGCACAATAAAGGGTGTAATTACGAATCGAACTCCAGTCTATGTGTTGCCAAACCCTGAGCTATTACCCACTGCAGTGTACTAACAGCTGGTGTAAAATGCAAGATGCTGTCACCTGAGTATACTGAGTTAGTTAACAACTCACCCAGGCGAGACCATACTGCCTGTTTCACATTTCACTACCTGAAAGAATTTGGTAACATCGCACACCTGGATGTTTGTGCACTTTGCCCCCTAGACCTTTTAGAAATATGTTAAATGAAGCAAACACCAGTATTAACCTGCAGGTGGTCCCAATATTAATACTATTCTATTCAAAGAAGTATCTATGTATTCTATTCTGCTTTTAGAATAAGATACCTAATTCTACTGAGTGGGAAAAATATTTTCCCCAAGGTAATGCAATGATTTAAACACCTTTTCCTAATTTTTTTCCTGAAAATCTAAATAACTTTTATGGTAGCTTGTCTTCATGAAAGCTGTTCTTTACTCACATATGCATAAAGCAGTAAATGGCAAGGATTCTATTCTATTCCAAGTGAAGGAAACATAGTCAAAACTCTACCTCATTTTCAGCTCTGTCTTTGTCTGGGATCATGTGTTTACCAGGAACAGAAATCCTCTAAAACTAGCTAAGGAAAAATGAGGACTTCACCTTAAAGACTTGACTTTACCAGAGTATTTTGTAGATCCCAAAGGAATCGAGTTGATTTGGATCTCAAAAGAGGCTGGGAAAGGAACTGGAAAAAAAATCAGCAATCGTCCATTATTCTGGAGTTGTGTGTTCTCTATTTCTGATTCTCTCCTCTCTGTCCACCTGCTTTATTCTTTCTCCTGCAGATCAGCCCCTTCCGTTTCAGCACATAAAAACCCTTACTGGTTTTGGATAACTCCCAGGGCAATGTACAATTGAGTTAGACTCTAAGTTCCCTAGTTTAAATGATCTGAAGGGTGAATCTGGCCCGCTAATAAATTGTCTCCCCTAATATCCAGCCCCGGTCTGCATAACCGTGAGCAAGGGGATGTGGGCTTTTTAGTATATAGTATGTAGGGCTTCCCTCCAGGGTCTTGGAGAAGATGGATCTCTAAGAATAGTGGGGGGAGTGGGGTGGTAGGGCTTGCTGCCATTAAAGTAATAGTCTATGCAGACAGTAGTAACAAGAGGAATACCATTTTACATCAGATCAACCAAGATTAGATGTTCCTGTCCAATTGTAATACAAGCGCAGTGCAAATAATCTGAAGATACCTTAATGGAACCTTTCTAATTTCACATATATAGCTCTTAGGAAAATATTGCTTGATGCCCAAGAATGATATATTCTATAAATAATGTTTTCTTTAAATTTTCATATCTGATTTTAGGATGAAATTTGACATTGACCTTAGTGACAGACTTGTGACTCAAGGACAACTCTCAGTTTAAACTGTGTTACTGTAACATATTTTGAGAAAATTCATGTGCCTACCCCACAAGGACCAGGCATGTGCAGGTGACCCATGTATATTTATCAAATGAATGGATGTCAAGTTCTGCCAGTCTTTCAAGAACCATGCCATCCTGTTAGGGAAGCTAAAAAGAGTGTTTTGCCTTCTGTGTTATTCAGGGATAATTTATGTACTCTATGATTTTGACTTTCCTGCCTGTGTCCTGCTGCCCAAAATGTGACAATTTTGCTCAACATTAGCACAGACTCAAATTATGAAGCTCAAATCAGCCAACATCCCTGGCAAAGGCTTGACAGAGGTGAACGGCAAGAGCAGTGTGAAGACTGAGGCTAAGAATAAATTTTCTTGGATGGCCTGTAGATTTTCATCACGGCCTCCACTCACTTGCCATTATTAGCACTGGTAATATCTGGCTGACTAGATTTCGTTACAGTCTCAGGTTCTGAGTGAATTTAGTCAGGGCTGACGCTACTAAATGGATGTCTAACCCAGAGCCTTGGGAACATTCCAGGGGATGCTGAGTGGCATTTTTTTCCCTCTGCAGTTTCCTGCTCTGACAGTTCACCCTGGAACATAGCACCTGCTAGTCCACAGTTATCATAGGATACGTAGATACAAAATAACTTCTCATTTTTATTTTTTATGTTTCTGAATCTTAGTCTCTACATTCTGTTCATTTGTTATATTTTCTTTGGAGATTCTTGAGAAAGGGCATTTATTTTTAGTAATCAGTGAAGCTATTTGAAAAGTGATTGGTTTTGCTATGGTATTTGCTGTGCCCCTCAAGTACAGTCCTGAAATAAGGACTTGAAAACGTAGGTTAGAGAGGAGCCTCTGACTCTAGTAGCAAGCTAGACGTACTGTATTTGATACAGTCCACCAAATTCTACTGAATTTTAGTCTGTTATCAGTTTAAAAAAATTTCAACTAGGTAAAAGCACAGATAGGTGACTATCTGTAGTGACAGTCAAACTCATAGATTGAGCGATCATGTCCTGCCATACGTGCTTCCCTGAGGGCTCAGACGGCAAAGAATTTGCTTGCAATGCATGAGACCCGTGTTCAATCCCTGGGTTGGGAAAATCCTCTGGAGAAGGGAATGGCTACTCACTCCAGTATTCTTGCCTGGAAAATTCCATGGACAGAGAAGCCTGGCAAGCTACAGTCCATGGGGTCGCAAAGAGTTGGACTGAGCAAATTTCACTTTCAAAGAAATCCTTATCTCCAAGGTGATGGTACTAGGTGGTGGGGCTTTTGGGGAGGTGCTTGGGTAATGAGAGCATAGCTCGCATGGGTAGGACTTGCACCCTTACAAGAGGCTCCAGAAAACTCTCACACCTCTGCTACTATATGAGGACACAGTGAAAAGACAACTGTCTCTAAACCAGGAAGCCTCTTCTCACCAGACACTGCAGCTGCCAGCGCCTTGATCTTGGATTTCCAGCTTCCAGAACTGTGAGAAATAAATTTTTGTTGTTTATAAGCCTCCTAGTCTATCACATTTTTCTTACAGCAGCTCAAATAGACTAAGACACAGGTCTTCACCATTTTCAAGTTTAGACATGTGTCTAACACTGGGGACAACCCCACTTCCACTCAGCCGGGCTAATTTTTTTTTGTACCCAGCTCTTAAGGTGTAAGTGCTTTCACTGTCTGCAATTTTCCCACGGTCGGATTATCCTTTTGGCCACACCTGTTCATGCACTTAAGCACCAAGTCTTGGGTATTTGTTATCATATACCTGATATTATGTGACTCTCAAAATTGTTGTTGTCTTTCAGTCACTACGTTCTGCCCGACTCTTTGCAACTCCACGGACTGCAGCGGGCCAGGCTTCCCTGTCCTGCACTATCTCCTGGAGTCTGCTCAAATTCATGTCCATTGAGTCAGTGATGCTATCTAACCATCTCATCCTCTGTCACCCCCTTCTCCTTTTACCCTCAATCTTTCCCAGTATCAGGGTCTTTTCCAATGAGTCAGCTCTTTGCATCAGGTGGCCAAAGTATTGGAGCTTCAGCATCAGTCCTTCAAATGAATGTTCAGGGTTGACTTCCTTTAGGATTGACTGGTTTGATCTCCTTGCAGTCCAAGGGACTCTCAAGAGTCTTCTCCAGCACCACAATTTGAAAGCCTCAGTTCTTTGGTGCTAAGCCTTCTTTATGGTCTAACTCTCACATCCATACATGACTACTGGAAAAACCAAAAAACAGTACCATCTCCTTATTACATAAATTCTCCTACAGACGATTTATTAAAAAAAAAAGAATACCAAGTCACTGAGAGTCTCAAAAATGCCAAGAGATTTTGGGTATGTCATCAGGTGCATAGATGAATTCCTTTTACAGATGCATCTGCTAATTCATTTTTACCAGTCTGCCTAAGCTGAAACAGAGAGCAGTCTCCATGCTCATTAGGTAGATGACCCAATAAACAGCAATAGCTGTGAAAGCCAGTGGAGAAGAGCTTTTTCCCCTTTCACTAAAATTCTAGTTTATTTGATGGGTTCTTAACTGTTGGGGAGATGGGGGGAGTGGCCTTGCCCAAAGCCTGGAGAGCAGACTGGGTCTCTTTTGGGAGTAGAGATGACATTTATATTGTTCATTGTCCTTTGGAAACTCATTTCAGAAGTCTCCCCATCTCAAGAAATTCTTCAACCCATGGATGAATTCTATGGAACCCACAGGTTCTGAAACCCAGAGACTGGGGTTTGAGTCTCCCTACTTGGAAGCTGCTGACTCTGCATGTTTAGCCAGACCCTTTTCTGCATGGGGTGGTGGAAGTGGGGGTGGGAGGGGATGGGATACAGGGCGTTGGTGAGGGGAGCTAAGAATACTTTCATCCAGGTTACAGGATGACAGTGGCCCTTGGACTGGCAGCCCTGCAGAAGTAGGAATGGCCACGTTCAGCCATGTTCAAGAGACAAAGAATCCATCTTAAAAACACTGTCATAGTTCATTCTCCCCAAAACCAAACAAGACCCAGACCCACATTGATCCACAGGTACCAGCTCAATTTCTGTGGAATCAGAAACATCTGATGTTTTAACTCCCAGTCTCCTGACATTTTTCTTTTCTGCCCACTCTTCCATTTTTCCAAATTACCTCTTGGCTGCCAACACCTTAGATTTGCCTGTTTGAAGCCTGGTAGTTGGGACTTTTAAACCAAAGAAGTGGACATCTCAAACTCAGTTCTCTTAATGTTTCCTCCAGTTCTCTAAATTTCTTTCTCTGAGATTTCTTACATGAAAGGTTACTAGGACACTGTAATTCTCACTCAGAGTATGAATCTAATTTATTCCAAGTTCAAAATTTTTCACGGTCTAGTATCTGTATGTGCTCAATTGTGTCTGACTCTTTGTCACCCTTTGGATTGTAGCCTGCCAGGCTCCTCTGTCCACGGAATTTTTCAGGCAAGAATACTGGAGTGGGTTGCCATTTCCTCTTCCAAGGGATCTTCCCCACCCAGGGATGGAATACGCATTTCTTGTGTCTCCTGCACTGCAGGCAGATACTTTCGCAGTTTTAGATCAAAGTTTATCCAAGAAATATTTATTGTGTATTTTATGAAGCAGGAATGAGAATACAGTGGTGAACAAGACAGAAAGTTCCCTGGTTTCCTAGAGCAGGCATTCTAGGAGCAGAATGGCTCCATAATTCATTCACTTCAGAAGTCAGAAAAATAATGCTAGAAATAGGAATATCCATGTTGTATAGTGTACTATAGACTCGGAATTGAAAAAAGGACTTAACAAAATATTTCAGATCGATTACTTTCATTCAGGAAATAACACCATTTTTTGCAAACTAGAAATTACTTAATCCCTCTTTCCTTTAAAGTTCTCTTAAATCGGTAATTATTCAAGGTCTCCATCCAATTCTCATCAAATTGCCCTATTTGTAGCTTCCTATTTCTGTGCTGAAATGGAGCCTATAAAATACCTTAGGGGCTTAAACTGTGTGAGGCAAAATGGTATTTAAGTCTTTAGTTGAAATTATAAGCTTTGAAAGTGTTGCATTTTTAATTTATGGGAGTATTCCTTCACTTCCTTTTTGGGGGGAGGGTGGTTAGGGAGAGTGGGAAATACTCAATACACGTTTACTACATTGACTGTCTTCTCTTTGAAATACAATTTTCATGAACTGAAGACTTAGGAACACTTCACACTGCTTGCAGGAGTCTGTAAACTTCGTGTCCCCCCACTCCCCCCAACTCTCAAAGCAGTTTCTTATCGCTAGTCCAATTCTCGCAGGCAGAAAAGCTGTTAATAAATACACATCTCGTTTTTCACCGATCTTTCTTCCAGAAAAGTGCAAGTGAAAAGGAAATAGAGAAGAAGGAGTACGGAGGAGAGAGGAAAAGGAGGGAGAGGCTAGCGGAGAAAGAAGCCGGAGAATGAAGGCGAGGCAGAGCGCTGGAGCACTGACTGAGGACGAGCCGACCCAGCGCAGCCGCGGCGCGGAGCCGCCTGTGGCCACTGGTCCCCGGAGCTGCCAATCAGGGCGTAATCCTGGAGGAATTTCTCCCGGGTTTCGCTGGGAGTCACACTGCCGCCTCCTCTCCTCGGGCGGCCCGGAGGAGTCAGGAGGAGCCGGCTGGGGAGGGAGGAGGGAGGGAGCGGGTGGAGGAGGGGGGGAGGAGGAGGAGGAGGAGGAGGAGGACCCGGGGAGGGAGGCGGCGGCGCGGGAGGAGGAGGAGGCGGAGGAGGGGCGCCGCGGCGGAGCCACTAGCCCTGCTCGGACGCGCTCCTCTCCAGATACTCCCGGAGCTCCAGCCGCGCGGATCGCGCGCCCCCGCCGCTCTGCCCCCAAACTTCAGCTGCAGCTACATTCCAAGCCATCTAATTTATTCCTCAAAAAAATCAGAAACGGAGCAGCGACACAGGGAAGGAGTCCGCGGAGGAGTAAAACCACAGCAGAGCAACAAGAGCCTCCGAGAGCCGCCTCCCGCCCCGGAGCCACAATCCGGCCTCGGGAGTGGAGGAGCCAACAAGTGAGAAGGCGCCGCGGTCCCGGGGCGCAGCCGGAGGAAGCGGGCGCTCCGGAGCCCCGAGCCCCCCGAGCTCCCCGGAGCCCCGAGCCCCCCGAGCTCCCCCGAGCCCCCCGAACCGCGGTCGCTGCGGCAGCTCTGCTCCGGATCGTTCTGCGCGGGCAGCGCCGGGCGCTGGGCGAGAAGCTTCCTTTTCTCCCTCGTTGCAAGCGGGCGGCTGGGAGCCACCGGTCCCGGAGGAATATGCGGCGCGCTTGGATCCTGCTCACCTGGGTCTTGGTGGCCTGCGTGTCAGCCGAGTCGGTGAGTTGGGCCGGGCGGGGGGCGCGCGCGCCGTTTAGGGTGCGGAGGCCGAGCGGAGTGCGCAGACCCCGCGGGGAATCGGGGAGCGCCCCCTGGGGGATGCCCCCCTAAACCCCCGCTGCCAGACGTATCTCTGGGGATCCCCCGGGGATCCAGGACAAATGCGCCCCACGCCTTCTCCCTTCCCTTCCCGCAGAAAAGCGCCTCTCGCCGAAGTTACCCCGAGGTCCCCCGGGGTGAGAGCGAAGGTATTGCCCTTTCGTCGAACCGCAGAGGCCCCTGAAGACGTCCACCTTATTCGCCCTCCCGAGGGTCTTCTGCGTGGCCGAGAAGGACCGATGGGGAAGGGGGGAGAGAGGAAGCGTGCATAGGGCTTCGAGGGATCTGGTCCCCTCCGCGCGCTCCCCGAGACCCGAGGATGGCCTGGAAACTTTGGGGGTCCCTTCCTCCGTGCACCCTCCCCCCGCGGCCCCCACCCCCCGCGCCAGCTTCCCTACTGGATTGAATGCAGGTTCTGGGAAGATAGGGCTAAGCTTTTTAAGAAACCCGCGAAATGTCCGGAGAGGAAAGTTTGCGAAAAGTTCTTTTGTTTCATGTTCGCGGTGGATGGGGCGAGGGAGCAGACACTACGGGGTAATGCGACCCGCGGAGGCGCGCAGTCCTGGGTCCTGCTGGCGGGGGCGGGGGAAGTGCGTGGAAAATGCGCCCGAAAATGCCGGAGTGCGGACCCTGGACTCCCAGTCCCGGCGACCCGTCCTGCTTGAGGGTCGAGGGGGCTCGCGGGCCATCAGGGCCGGGAGGGCATCTCTGTATGGATCGCGTTCGAGCGCGGCAGCTGGGCGAGACGGGGGTGCGGGTGGCACTGCGCTCGGCCTCGGGTCGCCTGGCCGCTCGGAGCCCGAAGCTTCCAGCCTGCCGCGCTCGCCCTCGCGGACCCCGGCCGGGGTGCCCCCCAGACCCCGGGGAGTCTCTTCTCCGGCCGGCCGGCCGCGGGCAACACAGCTTCTCTCCCCGGCCTCGGTGGTGGGAACTGGGTTTCCCCTCCTCTGGCTCGAGGGTTGGAGCTGGTTTCCCTGCGACGCCCAGTGAGCGCCCTCTACAGGGAAATGCCTCCTGGGCTTGCCCTTGTGCCTGGCGGCCCCTACCTGGGCGCCCCGAGCTTTGTCGGGCTGGGTGGGACCCCGATACCCGCGAGCGGGTCTGCAGCCTCAACGCGGTCCGGGGCCTCGGGTAGGGAGGACAGCTGTTTCTACCCCCATCTCGTTCCCCATACCTCCTCCCTTGGCTACTTAGGAACGTGTCCATTTCTGATAAACTGGACCGTCTCTTCCAAGACAAATCATGTCATCTTTAGGGGTGGTTTTGTGAGTTTCCCCCCCACCTCGCCTTTGGCGTGTTATTCTTCCCTTCTCTCCCCCCGCCTCCTTTTTTTTTTTTTTTTTTAACTTTTAAATTGATACGATTTAGGATTGGGAAACCTTTGTCACCGAGCAGCCCATGTGGCCTTGATCGTCGGTGCGGAGGGGCTCTGGGTGTGCTAGCAGGTCCCAGACGTTTTGCGAAACTGGAGAGCGTAGCCTGAACACATGAAAATTTGGGTGCTCCGGCTGGCTGTAGAACGCCGAGCCTTAATGGCATTTCTCTCTGGCAAACGATCGTTTTTATCCGTTGGGTTTGGTAATCTCCCAGCCAGTGATGAACTTTGGCTCTTTGCACACCAAAAGAGACAGATTCTCTGTTTATTTCAGAAAAGCATATTGCTCATCTTGTCGCAAAACAGGGCAAAGGGAAAACTATCTAAAGGTTTTCTGGCGAAGCCCGCCTAAAAAGATGTGCTGGGCGAAGGAGGTCCCTTTTTGCTGAATCCGGTTTGGGGATTTGCTAGAAAGTGTTACTATTTGAAGATTCTACAGGAAGAATATCTCCTTGGGTTTTTTCTTAAATCCAACAGTGATTCATAAGGAAGCTTTTTGGCTAAACTATAGCTGTCTTCTCCCGTGACACCCTCCCCCCTGCCCCAACTCTATATCTTTGGGGTTCTAGTATTTCTCATTTCCAATCAGAATTGGATGCTTTCCAAATGAGGTGTCTCACTGTTGTAGATACCATTTTCAGGAGTTGGAATATCATTCAAAAGGATGATTAGAGATTTTTAAAATGTCAACTGTAGCATGAATGAAGACTGTAGCAGAGAGTCTTTGTGAGGGAGGCTATTTTTCTCAAAAGCAGCTGTTTCAAGGCCCAGGAAGGCCAGTAGTTCATTTAAATTACTTTTTAGTCTCTATTTGTTGCAAGTGTAGCTGCATAAATGAAAGACTTCATTTTTCAGCATTTTAGCCATTCTAGTACATTATTTCCAGTACTTTGCATTTTAATGGGAGAACTGCAACTGCTTCCCAGGAGTCAGAAATAGTGATCATCTGAACTCAGAGCCTCTCTTTTTTTGGAATGAAAAGTGTCTGCAGTTAGTGCATCCTTGAGTTTTATACCAAGTTCAAGAAGGAAAAGGAAAGGAGATTCTCAGCAACTAAGGCTCAAGGCTATCTGTCTGTGGAAAGGAACCAGTGGCCCTTGGTTTCTGCGTGCTGGAGACAGCCGGGAGAGCCTGGTCGTGGCCATGCATTTATACTTCCCACTGACCATGCGAGGGGAAAGACTGACGGAGTGTGGCAGTAGTGATATGCTGCTGTTTTTCTATCAATTTTTTACATGATTGTTTATCTTTAGAAATAATACATTGCAGACTGCTATAAACACGTAATTTGAACTGGAGGTATGTTTAAGAAAAGGAAGTGTTTTGAACTAGTGGAATTTTATACCCATGCTTAGATGTGTGTAAATTAAAAGAAACTGTCAAATCATTTGGACCCTTGCATTACCTCTCATGTATTATGAAAGGCAGGCATTGGAAAGTTTGCATTCGAAGGAAGAATTAAATTGGAACCATATAACCTTTTGCAGTTCCTTGAAAAAATAAATTTTGGCTGCTCTAGTAATGTAGCTAATTATACTTGCTAGGGAATCTTAGAGGAACAAGGGCTCTTTCTCTCTTAGATGGAGTTTAGCAGTAGGTAGACGTCTCTTAGAAAGGAAAGATCTTATTAAGATCAGGCCTGTGGAAGAATGGGTGTCCAGAGGAATTTGAGTACACCCTCCAACTCCTACTTCTGGGACCTGGAACATGTAATTTTGATGGTGCTTGCCATTTGAGGGACTGCATAACATGATTACACACGTGGCATCTTGAAAAATCACTAGTTTGGAAAGGATTTCAAAAGATCATCTAGTTTTTTTTTCCTGGGTAGAACTAGTCCTCAAGTCTCCAGAAGCCCCCCCAGTGACCTCACTGGCCAACTTAAAGGGCCAGGAGTCTACCTACTCAAGTTGGCAAAACCCAAGGTTGACCCAACCACACAGAGAGCCTGGCCAGCTCTGTCATTAAGGTTTATAGGGAGTCCGGTTAAGTCACTGTGCTATTGGCCTGTTTGCTGGCAGGGATCTTGGGTCACAAGAGGAATGTCATCTGAGTTTAGATTCTCATGAGATTGTCTCTCCTCCATTGCCAAAAATCAAACCAGAAGATCTTGCCCATCGTTTTCTTCTTCCTAAGACAGAAGACCTGCTGTTCCTGCCACTATTGAAGGTACATTCCTGTATTTCACAACCACCTGATGCTTTCATGTACCAGAAGCCAAAGAAAGTTTTAGAGAAAAGCAAGAAGTAATGAAGAAGTAGCTTGTTTTTGCAGAAAACAAGCCACTCTTTTTTAGTCGCCTCTGCCAGTACCCTCATCTTAATTCTAGACTTTCAGATTTGAGTCTTGAAGTCAGGTCCCTGATGTATTCGTAGTTGCTGATTTTGTGACCAGCTGACCACTGCTGCACAGACATGTTCATTCCATGATATTTATTCAGCATCTGCTAAGTGCTCAGCGTAAAGGCGTGAGCAAGCCAGGCAGCCTCTCTGTCTTCTTGGAGCTCATATTTTGGTGATCGAGGTAGCATTCCTTTTCACGTCTTTCTTTGTTGGGGCCTTGCCAATTTGTAAAGCTGACCTGGTGGCTCAGTGGTAAAGAATCTACCTGGCAGTGCAGGAGACTCCAGTTTGATCCCTGGGTCAGGAAGATCCCCTGGAGGAGGAAATGGCAACCCACTCCAGTATTCTTGCCTGGAGAATCCCATGGACAGAGGAGCCTGGCAGGCTACAGTCTGTGGGGTTGCAAAGAGTCAGACATTACTTAGCAACGGAACAAGCTAACATGTTTCCCATGTTAGCAGCCATGTCGGCGCCCTTCCTAGCCCAAACGTTTATCCTGTTGGATTTATTTAGAGGATAAACCAAACAACACCTGCTCTTTGATTTATCCTGTACCATTTCGTGTTTCCCTTTTTACTTTGGTGTGGAGCCTGAATACCTCTGCTTTTTAGGCGGTGCTAGTGGTAAAGAATCTGCCTGCCAATGCAGGAGACATAAGAGACATGGGTTTGATCCCCAGGTTGGAAAGATCCCCTGGAGGAGGGCATAGCAACCCACTGTAGTATTCTTGCCTGGAAAATCCCATGGACAGAGGAGCCTGGTAGGCTACAGTCCATGGGGTCGCAAAGAGCCGGACGTGACTGAAGCCAGTTAGCACAGCGCAAGGCACAGTTAGCCACCTCCCCGACCCCCATCACTCTCCATCACGTCTCCCCACCCTCGCCCACTGGCCTCACTTTCATGAATGCTCCCTGGACATGGCCACCTCTTCAGTGTTTCTCTTTTTGAATTCTGTTGATTCATATCCACGCTCCCAGGGAGCCTTTTATGATTGACCTAGCCCTGTTTTTCTCTTTCTGTAAATAGTACGGCAGACTGACAATCCAGATCACTGGAAGTATGTAAAAAATAAAGATTTCAGGGCCTTCTAACAATCAGAATCCTAAAAGGGGGCAGGTAATCTGTATTTTTATGAAGCATCTCAAATGATGCTAATAAAGTAGCCACAGTTGGTAACCTCAGGTCCAGTCACACACTTTACCCCTTCTTACATGCTGTTTTCTATTAGTCCTGAAACTCCCCCCAGGTGAGAACCTGTCACCCCGAGGACCAAGATAGACAAAGGACTTGGGGCAGGGAGATGTTGGCACTTCGCTGCTTACTTCCTGTTAGGACTTGGACAAGATACTAAATATTTGAGTCCTTAAAAAAATACATATGTATGTGTGCATATAAATTGCACTTGAGAATGCCTTTATAACAGGACTGTTGTGAGGGTAAAATGAGGAAGCATAGGAATCGTACCTAACGTACAGAAAATAATAGCTTGATTTTTTTTTTTTTCTTTTTTTTTTCTTGGCTCTGTTTTCTTGGCTATGAAATGAGAGAGACATATATGATGTTCCTGAAGCCCCTGAGCCCTCTGAGGTCATGGAGATTGGCCCCATCTGAGGGGAGGGCCTTTGTTTCCATACGTTTGACCCCTGCAGTAAACACCTGTTGATGCTCCATATTTAAGCGCAGGTGCCCATGGTCTGGGAAGTTGGAGTCTATCAGCCCTGCTGACGCTCAGCTTTGCTGTGGCCACTGAAGATGGTGCTGTCTGGAATCAGCTGAATCCACCAGCCCCAGGGGAGGACCTGGGCTAGTTTGCTGCAAGTTTTGACACTGTCGACCTCAGTTTCATCAACACTGTAGTGCTGGTGTGAAGAATAAACGAGTCCAGTGCTTCCCATCCATGTACATTCCTGCCTCCTTCCGTGTCTGTGTTGATGTCCTTCAGTTGGATCAAGATTCTAGCAGGTCAGAAAGAGAGTTACAGTGGCATTGTGTGCTCGAGTGCCCCTGGGCATCTAGAATGAGGTGGCATGGGAGGTGAGGTGTGTTGGGGAGCTGTGAATAGAGATAGGAGGTGTTTTGATTCTTTAAGAGTAGAAATGCATGGAAGAATTTCTGAGATGATTGCCTAGAGGGGTGACTGGCTCTGAGTAAGAAAGGATTCTTAAAAATAGATGGTGTATATCTGTTTTTCTCTGGTGTTTCAAGGAGTCGATGGGACTGCAGGAAGCCTTAAAGTCATTGGAGAATTCTCCATTTGAATCAGCAGAGTGAGGCCAACTGGTATACCTGTCAGTGCTGTGACAGCCAGATCATGGTCTTGGGCTCCAAGCTATAGAAAAAGTTATTAAAAATGAGATATGTTTTCAGATTTCCCTCCTCTGCTGTTGAATCTGTTCTGTGAGAAATGTCACAAAGATGCAGTAGTTGGGTCCTTTATAAAGTGTTTTGATGTTTATTGTCTTTTCTTATGATTATACAGATATATTAAATACAAATAGTACAGATGTTTAAGGAGAATGTACAATTAATAGAGTTCAGTCTCATGGTAAGAATGACACAAAGAACAAGATACCCAATGAAAAGAAAATTATTTTTTAAAAGTTCTTGTCAAAAAAGAGTAAGTTAAAAATGTACTTTTGTGCAGTTTATTGTTAAGTATAAAGACAATAAAAGTAAATGTATAATGTTGAAGGCAAAAGTGATGTTTTGCACACATGTAATTAGCAATCATAATCCCTGTGGGCCCTCAGCTTTCCCATCTATAAAATGATGAAGTGAACTAGAAGAACTTTCTGTCTTTAATGTTTATCTTTTTCTGTGTGCTTTGGGGTATAATTGGAGCAATGTTAAGATTAACCTAATCAATAAGTAATTATTAAGCTCCTGCCAAACACTTACTATTCTATTACTGGAGCAAGGAATTTACTCATGTTACAGAAAAGCAAGTCATTTCTACTAGCTGGTTACCACCAGCTAGTTAACCAGTTAACTTGAGCTAAGTATTCATCATGTACTGGGATTATGTACATCACTCTGAATATTCAGGATCTAATGTCTAGTGCTTTTCCATATATGTTCTCATATAAGCCAGTGTATTACAGCCTCAAGAGCAGTTAATGTGATAGAACTCACTTTCATTCTAGAGGGAAGACAGCATGACTTGATGTAATTTGGAGGACTTCTTGAAGCATAAACCACTGAGGGATGGTCTCAGGCTACTCTTTTGGTTTCTGGCCTTGACCTTCATTTGCAGAGACGGGCCTTTAACTGCCTTCCCTATGGGTTCTTTCTATAGCACTGGAGCCCAGCATCAGTGCTGTGAAGACAAGAATCTAAATGATCAGATAGTAGAGTGGCTCAGAGCCTGGGCATTGGAGTTAAGACGTGCCTGGGTTAGAATCCGCTTACTGTGTCACTTGGGCGGGTTTCTTAACTTCTCTGTGCTTAGTTTCCCCATCCGTAAAGTGGAATATCCTAAAGTAGGGTCTTAGGACTATGTAAGACAGAATACATGGGAACTTTTAGCACAGTAGTGTATCTACACTCTATGGCACATGTACTTTCACTAGTATTCTAATTCCTGGTTTTCTGCCTCTAAAGTGTGGTGATTTGACGCTCTATATGGGCTCATCTGTTAAGTTCCAGTCCAAAGAGTGGCCCAGAATATGCATAATAGAATAGTTTTTCATAGCTGGGTTCTTTCTCTGACTTGGGGAGGCCTAGCTCTACCTTGAGATATTGGGGACATTTTTGTACTGATATACTTGAGATACTGTGGGTTTGGTTCTAGCCCACCACAATAAAGCAAGTATTACAATAAAGCAAATATCACATTAAAGCAAACCACATGAATTCTTTGGCTTCCCAGTGCATATAAAAGTATGTTTATGCTATAGTATATTCTATAGTTATGTTAAAAAAATCAATGTACATTATCTTAATCAAAAGTACTTTACTGGTAAAAATGCTAACCATCATCTAAGGCTTCAGCAAACTGTAACCTTTTGGCTGACGGAGGGTCTTGCTTTGATGTTGATGGCTGCTGATTGATTAGGGTGGTGGTTACCAAGGGCTGGGGTGCCTGTGGCAGTTTCTTAAATTAGACAATAGTCAAGTTTGCCACATAGATGAACTCTTCCTTTCATGATTTCTGCGTAGAATTTGGGGCTGTGTGATCATTTTACTCACAGTAGCACTTCTTTCAAAACTGGAATCAGTCCTCTCATACCCTGGTGCTGCCTTATCAATTTAGTTTATGTCATATTCTAATCTTTTATTTTCATTTCAAAAAGCTCTTTGAAAGATCAAAAAGATCTATGAAGATATTCATAGCGTCTTCAGGAGTAGAGTCCATCTCAAGAAACCACTTTCTTTGCTTATCCATGAGAAGCAACTCCTCATCCATTGAAGTTTTATCATGAGGGTGCAGCAATTCATTTACATTGTCAGGCTGTGCTTCTGATTCTAGTTCTCTTGCTGTTTTCATTACATCTGCAGTTACTTCCTCCGCTGAAGTCTTGAACCCCTCAAAGTCATCCCCTCAAAGGGTTGGAGTCAGTTTCTTCCAAATGCCTGTGAATGTTTATATTTTAATTCTTCCCATGAATCACAAATGTTCTTAATGGCATCTAGAATGGTTAATCCTTTCCAGAAGGTTTCCAGTTTACTTTGCCCAGATACATCAGAAGAATCACTATTGATAGCCTTACGGAACGTATTTCTTAAATAGTAAAAGTTGAAATGATCCATGGGCTACAAAATGAATGTTGTGTTTGCAGGCATGAAAACAGCATTCATCTCTTCTTTCAGCAACCACCAGGTGCATTGTCAATGAACAGTGATATTTTGAAAGGAATCTTTTTTTTTTCTGAGCAGCACGTCTCAACAGTGGGCTTAAGATATTAAGTAAACCATGTTGTAAACAGATGTGCTGTCATCCAGGCTTTGTTGTTCCTTTGACAGAGCACAGGCGGAGTACATTTAGCATAATTCTTAAAGGTCCTAGGATTTTTGGAATGATAAATGAACACTGGCTTCAACTTCAGGTCACAAGCTTTATTAGCCCCTAACAAGAGAGTCCTTTGAACTTTGGAGTCAGGCATTGACTTCTCCTCTGTAACTATGAAAGTCCTAGATGACATCTTCCAATAGAAGGCTGTCGCGTCTACACTGAAACATCTGTTTAGTGTAGTCACTTTCATGAATTATCTTAGCTAGATATTCTGAATAATTTGCTGGAGCTTCAACATCAGCACTTGCTTCTCATCTTGCACTTTCGTGTTACAGAGATGGCTTCTTTCTTTAAACCTCAAGAGCCAACCTCTGCTAACAACAACCTTTTCTTCTGCAGCTTCCTCATTTCTCTCAATCTTTGCAGAATTGAAGAGAGTCAGGGCCTTGCTCTGGATTAAGCTTTGGCTTAAGGGAATGTTGTATCTGGTTTGATCATTAAATTTTTTCTATATCAGTGATGAAGCTGTTTTACTTTGTTCAAATTTGTCTGTTCACCTGAGTAGCACTTCATTTCCTTCAAGAACTTTTCCTTTGCATTCATAACTGCAACTGTTGGGCGCAAGAGGCCTGGCTTTTGGCTTCTCTGGGCTCTAGACATGCCATCCTCACTAAACTTACTCATGTCTAGCTTTTGATTTAAAGTGAGAGGCTCTTCCTTCTACTTGAACAGGTAGAGGCCACCGTAAGGTTATTAATTGACCTAATTTCAATATCATGTGTCTCAGGGAGTAGGGAGGCCAAAGGAGAGGGAGAGAGACAGGCAAGGGCTGGCCAGTGGAGTGGTTAGAATACACACAGCATTTGTTAAGTTTGTTGTCTTGTATGTGCAAAGTTCATCCCCAAAACAATTATAATAGTAACATCAAAGGTCACTGATCACAGATCACTCTAACAAATACAATAATAATGGAAAAGTTTTCAAAATGTGAAACAAAGACACAAAGTGACCAAATGCTGGTGGGAAAATGGCACAGATAGACTTGCGAGATGCAGGGTTGCCTCAAACCCTTAATTTCTAAAAAATGCGGTAACTTTGAAGCACCATGAAATGAAGTATGCCTGTACTCAGCTTTTTGTCTAAATGTGGGCAATATGAGAGAATGTGTCATTGATTATTTCTGGACCATGATCAGATTCTCCAGTAATTTCATCTCTACAAATCTCTCCAAAGGAAATAATTGTAGCTGGGTAAATATATTTATTGGAGCCTTACTTACAATAGTTAAAAAACTAGAAACAAGCTAAATGTATAATACTAGAGGAATGGTTAAACAAAAGGTTCTAAATTACACATTAAATATCATACAGCCATTAAAGATGTATTTGAAGAATGTTTATAACTTGGGAACTGTTTATAATAGAAAAAACTCTGATATACAGCTGTATATAGATGACTTTGTAAATCAACTTCAATTAAAAAACTGTATAGTAAAACCCTGATTGTCTTGAATAAATTTGTATATATCTATACATATATGTGGTGATTGTGGTGACTTAGTTGCTAAGTCGCATCCGACTCACGCGACTCATGGACTGTAGCCTGCCAAGCTCCTCTGTCCATGGGATTCTCCAGGCAAGGATCCTGGAATTGGTTGCCATTTGCTTCTCCAGGGTAGATACTATGTATTTATGCATCCGCAAATCTATGCATATAACGAAATTGCATAGAACTAAATGAACACAGACATAAACACAAATGAATGCAGGTAAAACTGGGGAAATCTAAATAGGAATGGTTGATTGTATCAATGTCAGTGTCCTTGTTGTGATGTTTACTTTAATTTTATAAAATGTTACCATTGGGGAAAATTGGGTAAAGGGTACAAGAGAAATTTCTATATTATTTCTTACAATTTCAGGTGAATCTACAATTATCTCAACAAAAAATTGCATTAAAAAAGTGGCACCAGATCTAGGTGGTTTTACAAATAAGTTCTGCTGATCCTTCAAGGATCAGATAATTATTCCAAAGCTTGGTTGGTTGGTTTAGTTTCTAAGTTGTGTCCAACTCTTGCGACCCCATGGACTGCCAGGCTCCTCTGTCCATGAGATTTTCCAGGCAAGAATACTGGAGTGGGTTGCCATTTCCTTCTCCATGGGATCTTCCCAACCCAGGAATCGAACCCGGGTCTCCTGCATTGCAGGCAGATTCTTTCCCAACTGAGCTACAAGGGAAGCCCATTCCAAAGCTTAGAGAATGACTATAGACTGACTGTTCTTTCTCATTTCATGAGGTTAGCATTATGTCAAAAGCAGACAAGGTAAGCACAGGAAAACAAGTGTTTGGGCCAGTTTCGATTGTGATCATAGATGCCAAAATTTAAAATAGAATGTTATCAAATTGAGTACAGAAGCTTACTGAAAGAATAATGAGTTCAAGTAGGGTTTATCCAAGGAATGCATCAACATCAGAAAAGCAATGCAGTTATTGATAGTTTAAGGCAGATAACAATATGGTCATTTCAACAAATGCAGAAAAGCATCTGATAGAAGTTTATAAAAATGTTAATGTAAGGGTCTAATATCTGGCTAAGTGAAGACTTACTGTAGAAGGCTTGGTACATCTGTGCTGAAGGCTCAATTCATTTGACTTGTTTAGGAACCAGAGGGGCCACTGTTTACTGGGTTGTTAGGCAACAGTCTGTGTTCGCATGGATGACAGGTGTGTGACACAGCAGTAAGTGTGGGTCATAACGTATATAGATCTAACTCACATGCAGTCATACTTCTAGGGTTGTCACGTTTCACTTGTGCACCTGCCCAAATAAAGATAACACAGGAGATGATACTGAAGGTTTTGGAATCGCGTATTCAGTGGTTCGCTTTCTGGTATTACCACCTAAAAGCCATATGACCTGGGGGCGCAGTTGCTTATTATCTCTGAGCTCGTTTTTTTTTTTTTTTTCAGTGTAAAATTGGGAATTATAATATTTTGCTTTTGGGTGAATTTTCAAGACTTGCCCCTATAAAGACTGAACACTTCTAACAAAAAAACTAACCCATAGTAGATGTTTTAAACACATTTGGTTCTCTTTCCTTTCAGCGTTAGGTTCTGTGATTCTGGAATGTATTATATATGCATCAATATGTATGCATGTTTCTTGTTTCTCGCTTGCATTCTGACCCTTGGCATCAAGGGACTATACATTTTCACACAATTTATGACCAGTTTGGTTTTCACTAAGCAGGGTGTGATGCTGCATTGTTCTTGTTTTTTTTTTTCTTTCCTGCATCATCCGTTTCCTGGATTATATTCAGGTGAAGCTCAAAATAGACTTGCATACAGGTTGGAAATTTAGTTAAGCCTTGAAAAATCTGACCTCTAGTACCTGGGATTGTAACTGTAAAATGCTTCAAGGTGGTCAACATTGGAATCCTATTGTAAACACTGATTCATCTGTTAGGTATACTAATGAATTAAAATCTTAACTTCATTTATGTCTCACCTCTGAACTCATTTAACTAAGAGTAGGGAGTATTTTTTAAATTTTAATTTCATGGCTGCAGTCACCATCTGCAGTGATTTTGGAGCCCAGAAAAATAAAGTCAGCCACTGTTTCCACAGTTTCCCCATCTATTTACCATGAAATTAAAAGATGCTTACTCCTTGGAAGGAAAGTTATAACCAACCAAGACAGCATATTGAAAAGCAGAGATATTACTTTGTCAACAAAGGTCAGTCTAGTCAAGGCTATGGTTTTTCCAGTGGTCATGTATGGATGTGAGAGTTGGAGTATAAAGAAAGCTGAGCGCTGAACAGTTGATGCTTTTGAACCGTGGTGTTGGAGAAGACTTTTGAGAGTCCCTTGGACTGCAGGGAGATCCAACCAGTCCATCCTAAAGGAAATCAGTCCTGAATATTCATTGGAAGGACTGATGCCGAAGCTGAAACTCCCAATACTTTGGCCACCTGATGCGAAGAACTGACTCATTTGAAAAGACCCTGATGCTGGGAAAGATTGAGGGCAGGAGGAGAAGGGGACGACAGAGGATGAGATGGTTGGATGGCATCACTGACTCAACGGACATGTGTTTGGACGGACTCTGGGAGTTGGTGATGGACAGGGAG
The DNA here is from genome assembly GCF_963930625.1 of Muntiacus reevesi. Lineage (NCBI taxonomy): Eukaryota > Metazoa > Chordata > Mammalia > Artiodactyla > Cervidae > Muntiacus > Muntiacus reevesi. The sequence goes on from NC_089260.1 coordinate 13,419,870, forward strand.
GCCTGGCATGCTGCAGTTCATGGGGTCTCAAAGAGCTGGACACGACTGAGTGACTGAACTGAACTGAAGGGAGTATTTTAATTGTATTTGAGTTGATTAGATTTTGTGATTTTCCTGATTAGTTATTGGATGAAGATTTGTATTTGGTAAGGCAGTTGTTGTTTAGTCATCTGATTCTTTTGTGACTGCATGGACTGTAGCCCACCAGGTTCCTCTGTCCATGGGATTTTTGAGGCAAGAATACTGGAGTGGGTTGCCATTTCCTTCTGCAGGATCTTCCCAACCCAGGATTGAACCTGTGGCTTCTGCCCTGTCCCCTACTTTGTAGGCGGATTCTTTACCGCTGAACCACTGGGGAAGCTGCGGTAAGTTAATTCATGTTACTGCATATCAACCAAGTGCAAAGCTCTTACTTGTCTCGTGAGTTAAAAAGAAATGACATGATACCTACCTTCAAGCCACTATTATCTATCTTTTGATTATTCAGGGTAATTACAGATGGGTTGGGCCCATACTTAGCATATGCATTCTCTGTAAACTGTGGATCTCTTTGTTTTTGTCTGAATCTAGTTTGGCATATCTAGCAATCACAATTGCCTGAGAACTACAGTTGAGAAGGATAAGAAGAACCGCTTGTAGAAGAGAAGTCACTGCTTCCCCAGGCAAACAAAAAGCCTTCCCTGAAGTGGGACAGTGTCTTAAAGAGAAACCAGAATTAGACGCTGGGTTTTGATCCTTTTTTCTTTTCCTCCACCTGCTCTGCAAGGAAAGACTTCTGAATATTAAATGTACAAAAGGCACAAAGAGCAAGAAATTGTTTAGGACCTGAGTAGTCTATTGATATTTATATCAGGGGAGAAAGAAAGCTTACGTTTCTTACGTTTCATCCAATTTAATTCTCCACACTCTGTAAGCTTTGGAATCTTAAAGATTAGAGCTGGATCTTATATTATGTTTGAACAGTCGATCAAAAGGTCTTAGTTGATGAATGAAAGAGGTATAAAAGTGTTGGGATGATTTTCATTGTGTTCTTTTTGAATTCTGTCTTTTCAGTAGTGGATTTGGGGGCTGGAATTGACTTGTCCAAGATCACATAGTTAGCTAGTGGTAGATGTATCAATTGGGCCCAGTCTGTCTGATTTATTGCTGTTCTTTTTCTTACCATAACACATTTCCTATTTGGCTCCTTCTTCATTCCCTACACTAGTGACTGGCACATAATACACTTACTTCTGGCCATGTTTGATGAATAAATGAAGCTCCAAGTGGAATGTACATTCTTTGTTATATACTCTGCATCAACGTGGTTCATGTGTTTTTGTGCAAAGTGAATATTTAAAGTGATGCTTAGATAGTTTCTGAATTTCCAGCCAGAAATATGCTCCTGCTAATTCCTTTTCTGTCTGTGAACCTTTTGTTTCATTCGGGGAGAAGGGCTGAGAGCACTGGGATCTGGAAGACCTACAGAGATCAGGGACTGAAATCAAGTTGATTTGTAAATCTTGGGAAGATCGTAGGCAGAAAAGGAGATAAAAGCTTCTTGGAGATTAGAATCAAAACTAGAAGCAAAATCCTCATGAATTAATACCACATTTTATGTGTGTAGCAAACTACTGTCTCAGGTTGAGGGGAACATTCTTGGATTTTTAGACTAAAATTATGTCAGTGCCTTCAGGGAAAAGAGTCTGTGGAACTGAGGGCCCAAGTAGAAGTGCTTTTTCCAGTGTTGGGTGAAGGTTTATTTTCTGACATCTTTCTCTTGAATACTAATGTTGTAAATCTTAGTGTAATAACGTAAATACATTTGAGCCCTAGTTTTTCAGAAAATAAGTCTGTGGGATGATATTTTTAAGAAATGAATTTTGTTAAAAGACAATAACATGAGAAATTAACACACTGACCTACTCTGTGCTCAGAACTCTGATAGGCACTTCCCCTTTATTGCCTATAACTGGTGGTATTACTTGCCATGACTGTATTTTAGGTGACTGAGCAGAAGTCAGATCCTCAGTTTTTCTACCTTTAGCTAGTCCTGGTTTGATACTATAATCTTTCAAGAGAGCGGTGAGGGTTTAATCACTTTTTAATGCAGTCTCTGATGGGTGCAGCCCCCGTTAGTGATGGGTCAGACCCTTCATTTGCATTGTTGAGCTAATAGTCTAGGTCATCCATTTCCTAATTTCTTTACCAACATTCAGCATCTTACCTTGAAAACTTTTCTCTACAAGCTTCAGTCTGGTAATGGTAGAACTGAGTGTAGAATTAACAGGAAACTCTTTAAATGCCAGATCGGCTGGTTCTTGGCTGTAGGGCTTTCAGCAGGTTACTTAGTTTTCTCATCCGTGAAAAGGAGATGAGTCACAGTAGCCCTTCATCGAGATGCTGTGAGGATTAATGAGCACTTAGGAGAGGGCCTGGCGTAGACTTGGCGCTGGTCTCCGGCTGACGCGCATTGAAATGGATGGCTAATAAGATTTGTTGATCAAAGAACCTTTTTTGAGGTTTTAAACCTGAGGCTGAGAAGAATGATGGTGCTGCTGACTAGATAGGAAAGACAAAAGGAGAGGCTGACTTTTTTTTTTTTTCTTTTTTTGTGGCTGTTGTGTTTTGGTGATAAGAAGAGGTGTCTTCCCTCTTCAGCTCCTAGTCTTCTGTGAAGAACAACTTCAGGATCAGTGATTCTCAGTCTTTCCTGGACATTAAACTCACCTAGGGAGCTTTTCAAAGCTTTCTGTGCCTGGGCCCCACTCAGGACCAATTAAACCAGAGTCCCAGCCAGCTGGGAAAGCTCCCCGGGTGATTCTCACTTATAGAAGATTGAGAACTATTGTTCTAGATGCTTTTTTTAATCTCCCTCCAGCTTCTAGGAACGACTGAGGGCAAGAGGAGAAAGGCGACAGAGGATGAGATGGTTGGATAGCATCACTGACTCAGTGGACAGGAGTTTGAGCAAACTCAGGGAGATAGTGAAGGGCAGGGAAGCCTGGTGTGCTGCAGTCCACGGGATTGCAAAGAGTCGGACACGACTTAGCGACTGAACAACAATAACAGCTTTGAAAGAAGTCTGGCACGCAAGATTTTGTCCTCTTAAACCACACTGTCCACTGCACGTGACCAGCTATGTGGAGTGCAGTGGCTTCCAAGGACAGATCTGCTGCTGCGCACAGTTTAAGCTGCATACAATTGGGAAATACTCACACCCTCCCAGGGCTTCCCTTGTGACTCAGCTGGTAAAGAATCCGCCTGCAATGTGGGAGTCCTGGGTTCGATCCCAGGGTTGGGAGGATTCCCCTGGAGAAGGGAAAGGTTACCCACTCCAGTATTCTGGCCTGGAGAATTCCAAAGAATCAGACCCAATGGAACAATTTTCACTTTTCACATCCTCCCAACCTTTTCCTTTTCTACCCTACTCTTCAACATCTCTTTCTGCTGGTTCACACTCTTCTGATAATTATGTTGGCGGATTAGGATACATTTGAGAACTTTTTAGACAAAAGATTTTACATGTATAAATTAAATTTGTCTGAGGATGTCTTTAAAAATTTGAAATGCATCCCTTGCCTTTTGAAAACTCTCCTCGGTGGAATGAAGGGTGCCTGTCTTCTTGGTCTGGTTGCAGAAAAGCATGTTTGGTCAGCTTGTTAGATTTGCCTGAGTGCAGGCTTTGAGCAGAGAGATGGTGTGTTTGACTGATTGGAAATGTATTCTAGGACTTGTCTGAGTGTACTGCTCATGTGTAAGCCGTCTACACGTGTCTTAATGATGGCCCTCTTATTGTAACTGCACTTCAGTTCAGCTATTTGGACCTGGTTCAAGTCGAATTAATTCCATGGAACTAGAATGTTTCCAGTTGGAGCCGTGGAGAGAGACCGCTTTAGGCTGTCCTGTGAATAAGACATCCGAGCTGTCTTTAGTTCTTGCTTAAGTAAAAAAGCAGCAGCCCATTATCTAATCTATTCATAGTTTACTTTGTTCAGATAGCTAATTCGGGAGCATGTTTGCCCTCACTCAACTCTAAAACACAGTTTTCCATCCCTTGAATAAAAGGGGGTATCTTTAATTGACTCAGGGGGAAAAAAAAAAACCCTTGTTTAAGAATTCTGGGGTTCCCAAAGCTTTTAAAAACTGCTCCGCAGGATAACATTAAAATGCTGACCCTTTAGAAACTGCCATTCAACATGGATCTGTCCTACAATACAGTTGGAAAGAAGTATTATTCTGAGCAAGCTGTTAAAGTGAGCTGTTTGCTATGATTCATAGGCTTTTAAACCTGATGAGTCTGTAATAGCCAGAATAAAATTCAGCATTATTACTGTTTATTATTTTGGTGAGAACGGGGTTAAATGTGTCCTTAGAAAAATATTAAGCCTTCACAGAGACTAGTCTTAGAAAATTAGGAAGCAGACATGTGAGTTCTTCTCCCCTCCCCCAGTGGAGTGCATGGCAGCCCACTCTAGGATTCTTGCCGGGAGAATCCCATGGACAGAGGAGCCTGGCGGGCTACAGTCCACAGGATCACACAGTTGGAGATGACTGAAGCAACTTAGCTTCAGTTCACACACACAGGCACGCACCCGCAGTGTATCCCTGATAGATGTTCCAGAGCACCGATAGAATAAAACTGGCAGGCAAAGGCATTTGCTCTTAGTGGAAATTTTGGTCTGTTGGAGGCATTGTTAACTCTAGCATTTGCTCAGGGGTTCTCAAAGTGGACAGATCTGAGCTTCTGTATCACCAAGGAACATGTTAGACATGCGGGTTCTGGGCCTAACTCCAGGTCAACCGAATCAAATCTGTGAGTGGGAACCAGCAATCTGAGTTTTTAAAAGCCCCTCAGGTGATGTCTGTGGCTCACTGGAGTTTGAGAACTACTGAAAAATGGTTCTCATCCCTAACAGTCCAGGCGCCACTAAAGGAGGGCTCCTGGGGGAGCCCACGTGTCAGTGGGCTTTTGTTTGGTTTTTCAGTTTGTTTTCAGCTGCCTTGGTGATTCTGCCGTGCAGCCAGGCTTGTACACCACCGCTTTAGGGCGTCACTACCAAAAATGTGGGCCCTGGTCTGGCAGCCTGAGCATCATCTGGGAGCTCATTAGAAACCCAGCACCCCAAACCCCACCTGAGACTGCTGACTTCTAATTTGCATTTTAACAAGACTCCCGGTGACTCATAGGTACATTTTGGTTGGTGAAACACTACTTTATAGAAACAGTGAGTTCCCTTTATAGAAGTCAGCCCCTAGAATGCCCTTAATTTACAGTTCTGTTGAGGAGACAGAATAGCTGCTTCGGCTTCTGTCTGGTGTTGACTCAGGGAAGCAGGCAGTGACCGGGAAGAAAGGGATGTCTTGGGAGACCCTCCTGGGACTGTTAGGCTTAACGGTAGCCCGTAGTCATCGTCATTTAAGCAGTGAAGACACGGTCAGGTGCAAGTAGCAAAAATCCCAACTCGGATTGGCACGCGCAATAAAAAGGAACTTTTCGGCTAAGATAATGCAGAAGCCCAGGAGCAGTTTTGTCTTCAGTCTGGGTTGCATCCAGAAGGTAAAGTATCAGGTCTCAGGTTTTACATGTCTCTCAATGCAACTTTCCTTTCTTAGGTTTATTCCCAGGACTTATACTAGTTAAGGTAACAACTCAGCTGTTGTTAAAAAGAAATCCCCTAACACAGTGTCTTAAAATAGCTGTTTTATTTCCCTTTGACATAACAGGCCAAAGACAGGGCTGCTGGGATGGTTCTGCTGTGTTCACGTGCAGCTCTCATCTGTGGCTCCAAGGTGGCTGCTTCATCTTTACTGTCTCCCAGCCAGGAGAGAGGGTCGAGGAGAAGATAGGCCCATTCCTCTTTTCTTTTTTTTTTTGGGGGGGGTGGCTATACCCTACAGCATGTGGGACCTTAATTCCCTAACCAGGGTTTGAATCGGCACCCCCTGCGTTGGAAGGTGGAGTCTTAACCACTGGACTGCCAGGGAAGCCCCCGTCCATTACTCTTAAGGCCATAGCCTGGAAGTGTATCCATCACTTCCACTTATTAATACACCCCATTGGTCAGAGTGTACAATATGCAATGCAGGTTGGGAAATGTAGTTTCTCCATGGGCAGCCACACGCCTGGTAAAAATCGGGAGGTTGTATTACTAAAGACAGGAATATTTTAGATACCGATGACAACTAGACGAGACCACTCCCCTTGCGGGGGCAAGATGGGTCTGGCAGCTCCAGGTTAGCAAGCAGCCCGTCTTCTCAGCAGTTGTGGTAGAGAGAGCTTCAAGAGAAGCTCTTTTATTATTCTACAAGGATCCAAGAAGAGCTTGTCATCGACTATTGATTGACTTGACCTGACTGCGTCTGGCCTGGGTCGCAAGCATCATCCCTGGAACTACGAGTGGAGGAAGAGGCTGAATCCCTTAGACGGTGCTGGGAAAGGCTTGGCTCCCCAGATGAAAACGGGAGGACTGTTGCCTGAGGGGGGAGAATGAACCCTGTCGGAGTGGGACGCCTGGTCTTCCCTTCACCTGCGCTCCGGCTCTTACTATAATCACTTTTCTTTCCTCTTTCAAGCCTGATCTTCACCTTACTTGATTTTTTCCAGAGTAAGATGTTTGGCACACACAACATTTGGCCGTGGGGCTTACACTCCTGAGGACCATGTCTTGGAAGTGGGCTCATATCTTGCAGGGGGAGAGGGGGTCATGACTGGGAAGGTGTCCTAACTGGGAAGTGGAGGTCTTAACTTGGATGTAGGTTCAGGCATTGCCCTCTATCCACATGAAAACTCCTGTATCCATCTATATAGTGACCAGTTAAATAGCAGAGGTAGTACAGAGTAAACTTACTCTTTTAACTGGCATTTGGACCTAGACAGGCAAGGGAAGTGGAGAACTTGGGGGTGCTAAGCCAGGGGTGGGGGAGTGTTTACTGTCAACTTAGTTGTGTATGAAATATTTGAATATTATTGGCACGTTAGATAAAAGACATTTTAAGAGCAAATGTATTTGATGAGTTTAATAAACATAGGAGACTGCAGCAATGTACTTTTGATGTCTTATTTTAGTGATTGGTAAATATTAGTAAAGGAGAGGTTAATTTGTTTATCTTTGACTGGTAAATGCTTTTTTAAAGACATTCTAAATAGTTTGCATCTTTAACGGCAAAAGATTGTATAAATAGAGGTCTCTAGTACATCAAACAGTGATGAATGTTATAAAAATGATGAATTGTGCTGTTTACCTCTCATTCTCAAGGTTTTGTTTCCTTTAATATGTACATTTTAGTAAGTTATTCATTGCACAAAACATCTGAGGTGGTTTCCAAGACCGCAAACTTTCCCACAAACTTTAAAAGAAATGGTATAAGTGGCTGAATTATATGCAACAGGAGCATTTTTAAAGCATACTATGTTTAAAAACATAGTTGTAACAGTTAAATAATAGAAAAATAATGCATAATATTCAAAATAACATGCAGTTTCCAAGCCTCTCAACTGAATGCTTATTGTCCTTTTTAATAAAAATATGGATTGCAGGCATATCTGATATAAATGAATTAAAATTTCATTTGCCCAGAACTTGGTGTATTACGTTAATAAGATTTACCCAAAATGCTATTGTTGGTTTAATAAATATTAAGAGATGCCTCCTAGTGTTCGCTGTTTTTCTCCCTGGGCATTAAGTGCTCTTGTGAGCCTTTACCAGACTGCTTTTATTGTTTTGTGCCTTAAGGTATAAATAGAGACAGAAAACCCAGAAGATTCAAACAAGTTCCATACCATAAACTATTTGCAGATGTGTTTAGTATTCATTCAGAAAAGCCTTTTAGTTAATTTCATATAAAACTACTCTCCTTTAGCCTCTCCTTGTGCGAGAGCTTGTATTTATTTTACTGGAAAATTTAAAAACAATAATAAAAACATTTTTTCTGAAAAGCATCATCATCTTACAAGCACCAGGAAGACCTAATGTGATGACTTAACATCTGACCCTTTGCCTTCTTAGATCTTTCATTGTTTTGGACAGTTAGGAATAAAAAGGGTGGTCGCTTCCAAGGAGACAGATTTTGATTGAATAAAAGGAAGCCCTTTCTGAAAGGCAAGCAGGGATGGAATAGGCCACTTCAGAAGTAGTGAGGCCCCAGCCTAGAAGTGAGTGAGCATGTGCTTGGATGGCCATTTGTTTGGGATCTTTAGAAGGATTCAGAACATCAGCTGGCTGGGAGATTAGTTGACCTTCATTGCTTCCTTCTAACCTAAGATTCTATTGTTCTTATAATATTTTGAAGTTAGACACTGAGCAACTTAAAATAGATTTCGTTTCCTTTCCTGATAACGTGGTTTTAGACTACACATTGTTTCCTTAGTCGAACCAATTTTCTGTCCAACTGAAAATTGGACAGATTTCGATTGGCCAACTTTAGGGGACAGGGAAACTATTGAAATATGACATTGCCTCAAACTTCAAGGGCCCTTGACAGGTACTTAAAACAGGCAGAATGGCCACCTTGATTGCCTAATGTGAGCCAGAGAGGTGTGTACCTGGGAGATGAGCAAACTCACATCACAGCGAGGAGCCAGGACTTGAGGGCGAAGGAAGAGTCTTCAAAGGATAAGAGGCAGCTGGTCTCCAAGCCAGCATGAAGGGTATCGGGGAAAGCAGCCACCGTCCCCGTGTGTGCCCGCTGTGGGAGGCCGGCTTAGCTGCCCGACCATTCACTCCTCCGTCCTTTGTGACACAGCCAAGGTCCTCAGCTTAGACTGAATGAGATAGTCACGCTGTGTCCTGATCACCCGTGACTCGTGGGTTGTGAAAGTCGCTCAATCGTGTCCGACTCTTTGTGACCCCATGGACTGTAGACCTTGGAATTCTCCAGGCCAGAAGACTGGAGTGGGTATCCTTTTCCTTCTTCAGGGGGGTCTTCCCAACCCAGGGATCAAACCCAGGTCTCCCGCATTGCAGGTGGATTCTTTACCAGCTGAGCCACCAAGGGAAGCCCTTATGCCTTTCCTTGTGAGGCTAAAGCTGCCTTTGTGAAAAACACCACCAAAACAAATGATAGGCTGTAGGTTAGGAACTAACAGGAGGACTGTAGGTTGGGAACCATTTCTCTACCTCTTCACTGTTGTCCGCATAGCACCTGCTTCATGTTTTCTTGTTTATTCTGCACGAAGCAAGAGACTGCTGGCCAGGTAGCCACAGGACTTGGGTTCCTCTAAGCTGGCCTTTCTCTGCCAGTAACCAGCAGTGACCTCTGGCACATCTCTCAGCCTCTTCTGTCTCATATTTCTAAAATCCATGATCTCCGCCACTGAATGTGCTATAGCTCTATAATGGCTGCACTTTTTCTTTTTTTTAAAGGAAATAATTTTTTTTTTTTTTTTTTGCTCCTTTCTACCTACTGCTTCGGAATAAAGTTTTTCAAAATCCCAGTCCACATTGTAACATGGGTCTCTGTTCTCCTTTGTCAGCTGAGTACATTGGTTCCAGTTGTCATTTAGAATGCTATAATCTTCATGACTAACCATTTCCTCTCTCGGAGACGCCACTCCATCTAGCTGCTGTCGCTCAGATTTCTTCCTCCCAGATAGGAGGAAGGAGGTTGCTTCTGAATATGGGAAATAGAAATTTTTTGGAGTAGGAGGTGAAATTCTCACAGTGGGGAGAATGTGGTCCACCTGCTGGAGGCAGGAAACAGCTGCAGTGTGAAGCCCAGCTGTCCTCCTTCTGTGGATCAGAGTTCCCAGCAGATTTCTTTCCTCGTTTTTCGGCTCTGAGTATTACACACTACATGTACAGTTTCGTTGTCCTGGAATCCAGTAGTTTTGTTGAAAACTGGCAAGCAAATGCACTCTGGGTAGTTCCTGAGGCTTCGAGTAGCTCAAATATGGTATTCTGGGGGGAGAGGGGGTCCCGAAGACTTGACTGACTCCCCTCTTCCAAAGGTGGACATTTCACTCAGCACAATTCAGCCACAGATTTTCAAATTTGAATATCTCCCAAATGCCTGTGAAGCTGATGGCCAGAATTCTTATGAAAAATGCTGCCTAAATCATGATACACCCACTGATTTACAGCTCATTAGCCCCAGGACTGCCCAGAGATGTCTTTCCAAGTGGATGGGTCTCCTTGCTCAAGTACTGTCCTCACACTGCCTGGATTAGAATCATCTTGGGGGAGGGAAGGGGTGGTTTATTGAAAGTGTGTATTCTTGGCTCCCACCGTTGACTCTGCATTTTAATGTCTAAATACTGAAGTTATAGAATACCTGCCCTAGGCTGGAGAACTAAAAAGCTTGGAAGGACTTTCTGTGGACTCCACCTCTCTGCTAATAACCTTTTCGGTGTTTTTATTTCTGGTCTGAGTGGTTTAGTCATTAAGTCGTGTCTGACTCTTGTGATCCCATGGACTGCAGACCGCCAGGCTCCCCTGTCCATAGGATTTTCCAGGCAAGAATACTGTGGTGGGTTGCTATTTCCTTCTCCGGGGGATCTTCCTGACCCAAGGATCGAACCCAGGTTCCCTGCATTGCAGGCAGATTCTTTACCGACTGAGCTACTAGGGAAGCTGGTAGCTTCCTGGTCTGAGGTCCTCTATTAAATACAAAATTTGACACTGAACTCAGGATCAAAACATACCTTGCATTATCTGAAAACAATTTATGGATAAAAAAAATCGTTTTCTTGGCCGTGCATCACTGGCAAACAGTCTTTCTTTTTGCTCTTTGTAGTTGATGTACATTTATTTGTATATAATGTATATAGTGTATATAGCTTTCTTTTTTTTTTTTTTTTTTTTTTTTTTTTTTTTTATAGCTTTCTTAAGATATAACTCATATACCACAAAGTCACCCATTTAATGTGTACAGTCTAGTGATTTTGGTATTTTCACAATTGTGCAACATTTGCCACAATTTGATTTTAGAACATTTTTCATCACCGCAAAAGGAAACCCTCTCATTCCATCAACCACAAAGTCACCCATTTAATGTGTACAGTCTAGTGATTTTGGTATTTTCACAATTGTGCAACATTTGCCACAATTTGATTTTAGAACATTTTTCATCACCGCAAAAGGAAACCCTCTCATTCCATCAACAGTCAACTCTCATTCCGCCCCCACTAAGTCCTATGTAACCACTAAATCTGCCTTCTGTCTTTATAGATTGTCTCTATAATTTTGTCTGTTCTGGATGTTTTGTGTAAGTGAAGTCATATAATAAGTGGTCTTTTGTGACCAGTTTCTTTCACTTAGCATAATATTTTCAAGGTACATAGATTTGTACCTTGTACATAGATTTATACAAAATACATATGTATTTTTGGTACATAGATGAGTACTGAATTTCTCTTTATTGCCAAATAATATTTTGTTATATGGATGTACCAAATTTTGTTTACCCATTCATCAGTTGATGGGCATATGATAGGTTGTTTCAACTTTGGGGCAATTATGATCAATACTATGGGGCTTCCCTAGTGGCTGAGATAGTAAAGAATCGGCCTGCAATGTGGGAGACCTGGGTTCGATCCCTGGGCCAGGAAGATCCCCTGGAGAAGGAAATGGCAACCCACTCCAGTATTCTTGCCTGGAGAATCCCATGGACAGAGGGGCTGGGTGGTCTACAGTCCTTAGGGTCACACAGAGCCGAACATGACTGAAGTGAATGAACAGATGAACAATACTGTTCTGAAAATTCCTCTACAGGTTTGTGTGTGGACATATGGTTTTGTTCTCTTGGCTATATCCATAGGAGTGGAATTGCTGGGTCATATGGTAACTCTATGTTTAACATTTTGAGAAACTGCCAAACTGCTTTCCAAAGTAGCTGGAATATTGTATATTTCCACCAGCAGTGCACGAGGGTTCTCTGCATCCTTGCTAACACTTGTTATTATCTGGCCTTTGATCATAGCCCTTCTAGTGAGAGTGTCATGGTACCTCATTGTGGTTTTTCGTTTACCTAATGACAAATGATATTGAACATCTTTTTGGGTTCCTATTAACCACTTGTATTTCCCTTTGGAATAATGTCGTTTTAAATCTTTGCCCACTTTAAAATTGGGTTATTTCTCTTATTACTGAGATTTGAGTGTTCTTTACATGTGCCTTAGCTGGGCCTCCCTGGTGGCTCAGAGGGTAAAGCATCTGCCTGCAATGTTGGGAGACCCGGATTCAATTCCTGGGTCAGAAGATCCCCAAGAGAAGGAAATGGCAACCCATTCCAGTGCCCTTGCCTGGAAAATCCCATGGATGGAGGAGCCTGGTAGGCTACAGTCCATGGAGTCGCAAAGAGTCGGACACAAATGGGCGACTTCACTTTCTTTCTTTCTTTCCATGTTCTAACTGCAGGTCACTTATCAGATACTCAGTTTGTAAGTATTTTCTCCCATTCTGTGGATTGTCTTTTCATTCTCTTGGTAGTGTACTTCAAAGCACAGAAGTTATAATTTTTATTAAGTCCTGTTTATTTTTCTTTTGCTGCCATTTGTGAGGAACCCTTTCCTCACTTTATTGCTATGCGTTTTAAGAATTTTATGTTTTTAGGTCTTACATTTAGGTTTGTAATCCATTTTAAGTTAATTATTAATTTTTGCCTGTGTTATGAAGTAGAGGTACAGCTTTTTTTTTGGCGTGTCGTTTCTAGGTGTCCCAACATGTTTTGTTAAAAAGAATATTCTTTCCTCCATTGACTTGTCTTGGCACCCTTGTCACAAATGACCATAATGACCAGTAGACCATAAGTGTAAGGATTTATTTCCAAACTCTTGATTTTACTCCCTTTATCTGTATGATCTATATGCAGTATTACATGGACAAATTTGTCTATATAAATTTATATATATTTATCTGTTAAATATGTTTAATATCTATTAAATATATCTGTTTAGTTCAGTTGCTCAGTCGTGTCTGACTGTGACCCCATGGACTGCAGCACGCCAGGCCTCCCTGTCCATCATCAGGAGTTTACTCCAGGAGTTTACTCAGACCCATGTCCATCGAGTCGGTGATGCCATCCAACCATCTCATCCTCTGTCACCCCCTTCTCCTCCTGCCTTCAATCTTTCCCAGCATCAGGGTCTTTTCCAATGAGTCAGCTCTTTGAATCAGGTGGCCAAAGTATTGGAGTTTCAGCTTCAGCATCAGTCCTTCCAGTGAATATTTAGGACTGGTTTCCTTTCAGATGGACTGGTTGGATCTCCTTGCAGTCCAAGGGACTCTCAAGAGTCTTCTCCAACACCACAGTTCAAAAGCATCAGTTGTTCAGCGCTCAGCTTTCTTTATAGTCCAACTCGCACATCCATATGTGACTATTGGAAAAACCATAGCTCTGACTAGACAGACCTTTGTTGAATATATCTATTAATATATATTTATTATCTATTAAATTTTATTTATGTGAATATGTGTGTCTCTTTATATAGACACACGTACAGAAGAGAATCTTCAGGCAGACTTGGTTGTGGCTGATGTCTTTCCTTTGGGTTTAACTTATGTGGCTGGGAAGTGGGATGAATTAAAAAGTAGGAATGTAAGACAGTAACTTGTATCAGGAGACGTGGCCATGGGGTTCCTCAAGTCTCATTGAGCCCATTTGCGAGGAAATGCAGAGTGGCTGGGTTGCTTTTAGTTTATATTCTGTTTTTCTCCCTTCTGAAATGGAATGCATTTCTGAATGTCTGGAGTGGAGCGCATTTTAGATCTCTGGTCCCTGGCTTAGCCCTGCCAGTTAAAACTTGGTTAAGTGACCTTCCTGAGCTCTGACTGCCCTCCACCCTGCATACCAAGTCTCTGGGCCTGGGTTCCTGTAGCCGTGAAATGTAGGAGCTTTACTGGATTCTAATACTTCCCTCCCAAGTTAGCTTGATTCTGTGATTTGTGTGCCTGAAAGTATTGCTCAATCGTGTCTGACTCTTTGCGATCCCATGGACGGTAGCCTACCAGGCTTCTCTCTCCATGGAATTCTCTAGGCAAGAGTACTGGAATGGGTTGCCATTTACTTCTCCAGGGGATCTTCCCGCCTGAGGGATCAAATTTGGGTTTCCTGCATTGCAGAAGGATTCTTTATTCTCTGAGCCTCCAAACCTGGTGGCTCCCGGTGTGTGCCTGGCCACCCCTTAAACAATGGTAGGTTTTATCATTGTTGCCTACTAACTGTAAGAATAAAGGTATATCAAAAAAAAAAAAAGAATAAAGGTATATCCTACTATTGATCTCATATTTTATTGGTAATTCTGGTGAGAAGAGGCTAGGAAGCACGTAAGAAGGGGGATTGAAGTGACCAGTGCTCTTAGTTTAATGGTATGAAAAGCCTAGTCACGTGCTCTCAGGATATTTCTTGGTTATTTTAATGTTTAATGATAAAAATATGTGGCAGAGAAAGAGTAAGAAGCAAAAATTTGCTGTGACAGCGTGTGCTTCTGCCTCGTGGTAATAGTTAGCTGAAACTTCTTTCAGAATTGTCTTACTTTTGTTCTTGGGTTCATGGGAATTTTAGAGATACAGGCTTTTAATTGTTCACAGCTGGTGCATGAATATAGCGGTAATAATAATTAGGAACAATACGGTTCACCTCTTAAGTTGTTAGTTTTAATCCACTAAAGTTTTTTGATCTGAAGTCTGGCAGCGTCTTCCAGTGGGAACATTTGGAGGGCTTCCATCCTAGTTTTTAGTCAGGAAGTATGCGTGTCTGCCTTGTCTTGCTAATTTGTTACAATGATTTCCGTGGTTTGATTTTCATGTCTTCCACCTAAAAGCACACACAGAAGACCAGCCCACGCTCAACAAAACCCACCCAGACCTCCTTACTGCAGGGCCCTTGAGCAGGTGCAGCAGGCACCATGAGCCTGGGTCAAGCATATCTGGGGAGTTTGCGGCCTCGGATGTGGCCCCTTACCTGATGGGGGCCTTGTTAGGAGAGGAAGAGTGAATTTGAATTACGTGCTTGTGAGTGTCTACCCCAGTGTGGTTGACACTCATGACTTCCTTGGGATGAAAAGAATGCTTCCAATTCCTTAGATAGTAGAAGCAATCATAAAGCTGATTTTGTAAGTCATTTATTCCTCCACCTTGCTTTTTGTCAGGTCTTCAAATTCCAGAGTATTAAGACAAGTTTCTGAAGGCATTCACTCTCCATGACTCCATCTTAGGGAAATTTTTCTAAGTAATGAATATTTATTAGTGAGTAAGCATGGACTTCCCTGGCTATCCAGTGGTCTATTCTCCCTTTCCCCTGCGGAGACTGTGGGTTCGATCTCTGGTCAGGGAACTAAGATCCCACATGCTGCATGCACAGCTAAAAAAAAAGAAGAGGGAAAAGAGAGAATAAGTATTAAAAAAAAATGTATATTCTTGAACAGTGACTTCAATGGAAGTAATATTCTGAGAAACTTTCAAGCAGCAGCAAAACAGATTTCGTATGAGAACGTGTAATTATATCAAATTGTTAAAAGGTACCTCTTCTACCTTGGATACCTCAAGGAGAAAAAAATCTTAAATTGACACTGCATATGTGAAAGAAATGTAAATCCTAATTTTAGTTATTTTTAGAAGTTAGTAGTAGAACATTAATTACATGACCAAATTTATAGCTTCTCATAATTCACGCTGACCCCTGGTTTGGCCAATGCGACCCACTCTTGTGTTCTGGAAGTGATTTCTCCTAGCACATCCTCTTTGCTTTTCCCACAAGGCTTCCTGGAACAAGACAGTGTTTGCCAGGTAGAGTTGATACAAGAATCCTGCCAAGATAACTTTGTGATGACAACCTTTTTGCTTTTAAAAGTACACATTGTAAAAAAGCTCCCTTGAATCTACAAATAAAACCCATTTTATGAAGTTAGGTTGTTATTCACATTGTACTTCCAGGAAAGCAAATTGGAATTAGTTTTCATTTCAGAGGGCTGTGAAAGTGAAGTGGAACAAGTCAGAGAGCCATGGAAGAGGTTGTGACCTTGTGGAAACACCAGGTCAGTATCGGGAATTAGTGTGAGATCCCTAAATGCAGCAATTTCTAAGTGGGTGATTTTTGTCATTTTATTCCCTTTTGCTAGTTCATGAAAAAGTGTCAGAGTGAACAGAGGGACAGCAGTAATCCCCTGAATAAGGAGCCCTTACATCCCTGCCCCTCAAAGACTCTTTTTTTCATATCCCAACCTGTTTATAGGTGATCAGCATGCGGACACTGAATGTGCTTATGTCTTCTAAGTATTTGCTTCTGGAGAGCCAGCTTGAAAAAGCAAAACAGAAAAATCCATTGGCATTTTGAGAGTTGAGTCCACAGAAGATGTTGTTTGCAATGTGCTGAAAACATAAGGTTCAAACAGCCGGAACAGGCCTGGTGCCAGGCAGTTTTACTGTGAGAGAAAGAGGAGGTCTGAAGCAGTCCTTTTAGGATTGTCTCCAGCTCAGCAGCTGCTGTCTGAGTTTGATTATGCACATCCTGCTCCGGGAGACCTGCCTTAACCCTCAGGCCCCTGGGGAACCTCAGGCCTCTCTTTTAAACAAAGGCTCTTCCCCTGGACACCCAAGGGCAAAAGCCAAAACAATATGGAGGTTAAAAGAAAGTGGAGCTCTTGAAGACTGGATTTGAGAGAAGAGTCTAGGAAGGAAACTTGAGTGCCGGAGTTTGGAACTTCCAAGTGCCTTTTAAGACCCTCTGATTTTACAGATGAAGGAGCAGAGGCTTGGGGAAGTTAAGTGACTTGCCCAGAGACAACCAACCAGTCAGAACAGCAATGCAGGTCTCCTCTTACCCCTCAACCCTTCTCCACCCCCCTCCCCCCGCCCTGGGTTATAGCTGTTTTGTATAGGATCACATGCTTTAAAGATGGGATTCTCACATCCATATAAATAACACATTGTATATTTTTGAAAATTGAGCTGAAAGAGAAGAAAGAGCATTTGGAGTTATGAGCTGACCAGGCGTATTCAGATTTTTCTTTCAAGCAGCAGAGTTTCCTCAGTGTGTAAATAAGTGGACCAGTAAATAGATTATTCCAATAAATTCTGCGTAAGATTTTTAAAGGTCAGTTCAGTCGCTCAGTCATGTCCGACTCCTTGCGACCCTATGAACTGCAGCACACCAGGCCTCCCTGTCCATCACCAGCTCCCAGAGTTCACCCAAACTCATGTCCATTGAGTCAGTGATGCCATCCAACCATCTCATCCTCTGTCACCCCCTTCTCCTCCTGCCTTCAATCTTTCCCAGCATCAGGGTCTTTTCAAATGAATCGGTTTTTAAAGGTAGAACCAGGCGTATTGGAGAGGTGTTGGGAGGGAAAAGTTGAATCTAGGAAGATGGTTCTGAAAACTAGGAAGGATGTTTGTGTAAGGAACTCTTTTATTCAATGATTGTGGTATCTGGAGCGGGGCTACAGCCTCTGAGGATTTGTGACCTCCAGTCTGGAGAAGGTAGGTGGGCTTCCATTATCTGTGTTGAAGAATGTGTGTGGGATCCTTGAGCCTAAGACTGTCCAGGTAGCAAAAGGCTTTGTCAGAGAAGATGGCTGCCTAGAGTTCTTGGAGAGGAATGTGTGGTTGGTTGTTTTACATTTGTGTTGGAAAGTGAGAATTTTCCCCTGCTCTGTGGTTGAACTAAGATGAAGTTTTCTTCCTTTTGAAGTTTGGGAAGCTAATTTCTTACAGAAAATAATACTGAAATCCAGGGATATTACTAAAATGTGGATCCTTTCTCTCTTGCCTGGTTAAAGGATTGAGCTGGTAGTTTTGTTTGGTATAATGGCACTGGGTAACATTGTTGACCTAAAAGGGTTTTGATTAAATGAGAGAGAAAAATCAGAACGATCTTATTCACTAATATGCCAAGCGGATTTGCAGCCTATTTTTATACTTTTTAATAGTGGAATTTTTATTCTCCTTTTAAGGTTATATTGAATGTGAGCTGAGTATCCTTTTCTACACCCCACCATCCTTTCTGCAAAACCTAAAAGAAAAAGACTACATTTAGGATACCCTGAGTTACACGGGGATGTCTTTCTTTGCACTTAATTCTCTTTCTAGGATTTTGGTGACATCTGCAGCTGAAAATAAAAGGAGCAATGGGTGATCCAGAGCATATCTCAAACAGGCAAATGTGAGTCTTCTTTCAGAACTATGCCTTAGGAATGTCTTTTACTTAGTGGCCTAATTAGGACAGGCCTGTGTCCGTTTATTGATTGACAAGCTTTTGAAGTACCTGTTGCCTGCAAGTGTGAATTTTTAAAGCAGTTACCTGATTTTCTTTTTTTTCCCTCTGACTGGAGAAAAGTTAGGGCACAAGAAGACACTGTATATTATTTTCCTTGTTCTTCACCAAAGACAAAGTTTTGGGTTCTTTGGAAAAAGAAGTTTATCTGAAGGTCATGAATCCTTTCCTCCTTTGTTTCCCTTAATTGATAGCAGTGGTTTTTTTGTCCCAATGGGATACGTTGTCTTCATGCTATTATGCTGTAATGATATCAAAGGAGGCAACTAAAGTGATTTTCTCTGTAGGCAATTATTCAGTTTATGATATATTGTAAAACTTTTTGAAGAACTATTTATACTCATAAGAGAGGGGAAGTGACTTAAGAATCTATGATCTTTATTTGAGATAGTTGCTAATCTGTCTAATTGGATCTTTAGAGCAAAATGGGCAGTTTGTGGATGTGTAATATAAGATGAATTCTGTGTACGTACCATGTCTGAATGGTCAGCTCGCCCAGAAGTGACATTCCTCAGCTGGGAACTTTCTCTGGGTGGTGGTGGTTCAGTTGCTAAGTCATGTCTGATGATTTGTGACCCCACGCCAGCCTTCCTTGTCCTTTACTATCCCCAGCAGTTTGCTCAAACCCATGTCCATTGAGTCTGTGATGCCATCCAACCGTCTTATCCCCTGTCGCCCTCTTCGCCTCCTTTCTCTGGGAAGGGAATATATATATATAATTTATCTATTTCTGGATTAGTTTCACACAAGTGAAGTATCTTTCCCACCTGCTGCTCTTTGCCTGGGGTTGGGATTTTTCCCTTTTACTGCTTTTCACTTAGCCTTTGAATGGAAATATGTCCTCCCTTTCAGAGTCAGAAGATTCTGTAATTCATCAGAAGAAATTTCTCTGAAGACTTATTAATTCGGTTGCTCCGTAGCAAACTCTGCACACTGCAATGATAAACCTCTGAATTTGAAATCTTTAAAAAATTTTTTTCTTCCCAAAATGTGTACAATGAATTTCTGAGCTGCTAAAAATCCCACATTGTATTGCACTGTCATTCTCTGTAATCTCCTTTTAGAGGATTTGGTGGTGTTTGGCTGCTCCAGCTAAACCACATTAACATGAAATTCAGGCTTGAAGTGTAGAAGCAGTGCAGGAAGAATAACGGGAGATCCTAGGTTTGTCCCTTCCCTGGGGCCTCGGATGGTAAAAGAATCCGCCTGCAATGTGGGAGACCTAGGTTTGATCCCTGGGTTGGGAAGATCCTCTGAAGAAGGAACTGGCTACCCACTCCAGTATTCTTGCCTGGGAAATCTCATGGACAGAGGAGCCTGGTAGAGTAGAGTCCACGGGGTCACAAAGAGGCAGACCCAACTGGGTAACACATAGGCACACTCAACCATGTTTGAAAATGTGACTTAGTAATTTTGGTTGGGAGTTAAGCTTGTTCCCGGTGCCTTGGGCCTCTTCCAGGAGTGGCACTTGGAGTCCTAGGTACTGTTGGAGAGGAGCCTTTCATTCTTGGCGTTCTGGGGGAGATTTGCATCTGTAAGCCGGATAAAAATATGTGGCAAGGTGATTAGTTTAATTGGCCCACTAGTGTAATCATTCAGTAGGAGGTGACTGTGGGATGGCTATTCTAGCCCAAAATGCCTGGTAGGAAGGGGGAGGAGACTCACTGAAAACAGCCAGCAATGTTATAAAACGTTGGTTTAAATGTGCATTTAATAGCAAATTATCCTGTCACTTTAAGGATGGAGGGATTCTTAACTAAGTGGGATTAGAATACAACCCCGCCCCCCCCATAAAAAAAGAGGTGGGCTTTTTTTGCAAGGATAATTGTGGGGAATTCTGCGCATGATCTCTCTCCCTTTAAGCAGTACCCAGGGGTAACAGGATTTAGTGGATGTAAACTCACCCCAGCCCTCAGCTAGTCATCCTTCCCCCAGGTGTTGGCAGGGTGGCTGCCAGCCGGTGTGGCCCCAAGAGTGGGGGTGTCTTGGCTTCTTTCAGAAAAAGTCCAGTGGAAGGGAATGTGGTAAGCGGCGTATTTTTCTTTCACATCAAAGGGCAGGGAATGTTGTGCGGACTGTGAGCTAAGGAGGAGGGAGCAGCCCTTTCGGTGCGCGCTTTGGGAAAGTATGTGTGGAACGCGGTGGTTCGGGGACCAGGGCCCCCCCACCCCCAGAGGGTCCAGGTGCCTGCCCCCCCATTGCCGTGTTCCTGGAGCCCAGTGACCGGAGGCTGAAATTGCAGCCAGATGAACCGAAAATAAAATTGATGGCTTTATTGAACATTCTTTTCGTGAAATTTAACTTTCTAATGTGCACATTTATCACTCTGGGGATGGCATTATCCGTGGCTGACCTTTCGTTTGGGGGAGCTGCCGCTCCCTGTCTGCTGCTTCCTTCAGCTTTGCTTTGATTCCTCTTCACATCTGTTGAACATGTGAGGTACATATATATGTATGCATGTATATACTTTTTCCTCTGAAGCACTCTGACAACTGACTAGAAAGATTTAATGAAAACCAGTCAGAACTAATTTTAGCTAGCTATTCCAGTTTAGGGTCCCGGCTTTCCTGGTTTCTCTTCTGATGTAGACATTCCTACAAGTTGCTGGGGGGAGCATGGGACAGCATGGGGAAGGCTCCTTGGGCAAGGGGCTGGGGGTCTTTGGCTTATTTCCACCCCCCTCCCCACTGCCCCCCCCCCCATTAATAATTTAGGGGTGGCTGGGAAAAATAAGCCTGCAAGGCTTGTTATCAACGTGCTCAGGAATATTTAAAAATCTTCCTTCCCTTCCTCCTTTCTAGTAGGCATCAGAGCATGGCTGTGATTACACCTAATAAACCTCAAAGACTTCCCTGGACTCTTTAATGGGGCCACATGGAATGACAACACACTCCAGTGTTCTTGCCTGGAGAATCCCCATGGACAGGGAAGCCTGGTGGGCTGCCGTCTGTGGGGCCGCAGAGAGTGGGACATGACTTTACCGGCTAAGCACGCAGGCGGTGGAGTGTCATGCGCCCTTCTGGGGGTGGTGATTGGTTCTTATTTTGAAAAGATGTGAGGACTGAGGACTTTCCAATTATTACAGTCTTTCATGGGATCAGAACTTGAGGGCGACAAGACTCAGGCCGTTATTTAACAGGTCATCGGCGCTTCCATATGAGCGTTGAGGGTGCTGGAGGCATTGGGTCACAAACATAAAATTGCAATCTGTGTCTCCGCTTGCTCCAGAGAAGTGGCTGGAACGCCTGCTCTCGCGTCTTCAGGAGAATCCCAGTCAGGATGTCCCTGTCTCCCCAGGTGCTCCTGAGTGTTCGTGGTTGCCCACTCCCTCTCCCCACGACATCCTCTGTCTCATCTTTGGCCAATCTGGAGGCGGGAAGTAGTGGGGCTTCCGGTTTGGGTGTAAGGTCGCTAGGGCAGGAGGTGGCCTTGTATTGGACGTGGTCATCCTTTCACCTTGGGGTTGATGGAGCCTCTTTTCCGCAGCAGCTCCATGCTCAGCCTCCCACCTGTGCATGGTGAATACTGCTTGGCCTTGTTGCTGCCGCGCTGGATGGCCGACTTAGGTCCCTGGACAGATTCCTCGTCAGAGGACCGTTCGCAGTAGAGGGAGGCTGCGCCCTCCTGCCCCTGAGTCCTGGTGGGACTGCATTATCTGGGAGTCGCTTAGGCAGTAGGGAAAGGTTCTTGTCCTGGGAGCTAAAAGTCAGGCCCTGTTGCTCTAGTCTTTGCCTTCTCCTTAAAGCTTCCTTATGACAAAATATTCTGCTGGTAAACCCTCCAGGCAAGTTTGCTGAACTCAAACAGAAGGTAGTGCTTAGAAGCGTTGAGACTCTACTCCTCCGAGATCATGCCTTCCGACAAACTGGATTCCCAGGTCTTTATTTCTGGGGGTTTCCCTTGATAGCTTCATTCCCCCCCTCTCCTCTGGAAAAAAGCATTATTTGGCCTCACTTTGGCCATAG
Organism: Muntiacus reevesi; assembly: GCF_963930625.1. Taxonomy (NCBI): domain Eukaryota; kingdom Metazoa; phylum Chordata; class Mammalia; order Artiodactyla; family Cervidae; genus Muntiacus; species Muntiacus reevesi. The sequence goes on from NC_089260.1 coordinate 13,442,024, forward strand.
ATAGAATCAGGATGAGACAAGGAACTCGTGTAACTGAAAGGGTGGTCATCACAGTGTCTCCAGAGGGGAGGACTCAGGATGTTTGCATATCTCTTATCAATTTACAGAGCTTTTTAAAGTTTTACAAACTCATCAAGATCACTCTTCACAGTAACTCTGTGGGGTGGGTGTCACTGACCTTGTTTCACAGGGAAGGAAAGTAGTCACCCCTTGAGGTTGGAGGAGAGGCTTAGCAAAACTAAACATTTGATCCAAAGTAAAGCATCCAGTCAATAAAGCAAAATAGTTGTTTTTCTGGAACTCTCTTGCTTTTTCAATGATCCAGCGGCTATTGGCAATTTGATCTCTGGTTCCTCTGCCTTTTCTAAAACCAGCTTGAACATCTGGAAGTTCTCGGTTCACGTATTGCTGAAGCCTGGCTTGGAGAATTTTGAGCATTACTTTACTAGCGTGTGAGATGAGTGCAATTGTGCGGTAGTTTGAGCATTCTTTGGGATTGCCTGAGAAACCTGTATGCAGGTCAGGAAGTGACAGCTAGAATTGGACATGGAACAACAGACTGGTTCCAGATAGGAAAAGGAGTACGTCAAGGCTGTATATTGTCACCCTGTTTATTTAACTTATATGCAGAGTACATCATGAGAAAAGCTGGGCTGGAAGAAGCACAAGCTGGAATCAAGATTGCCGGGAGAAATATCAATAACCTCAGATATGCAGATGACACCACCCTTATGGCAGAGAGTGAAGAGGAACTAAAAAGCCTCTTGATGAAAGTGAAAGAGGAGAGTGAAAAAATTGGCTTAAAGCTTAACATTCAGAAAACTAAGATCATGGCATCTGGTCCCATCACCTCATGGTAAATAGATGGGGAGACAGTGGAAACAGTGTCAGACTTTATTTTTTTGGGCTCCAGAATCACTGCAGATGGTGATTGCAGCCATGAAATTAAAAGACGCTTACTCCTTGGAAGGAAAGTTATGACCAACCTAGATAGCATATTAAAAAGCAGAGACATTATTTTGCCAACAAAGGTCCATCTGGTCAAGGTTATGGTTTTTCCAGTGGTCATGTATGGATGTGAGAGTTGGACTGCGAAGAAAGCTGAGTGCCGAAGAATTGATGCTTTTGAACTGTGGTGTTGGAGAGGACTCTTGAGAGTCCCTTGGAATGCAAGGAGATCTAACCAGTCCATCGTAAAGGAGATCAGTCCTGGGTGTTCATTGGCAGGGCTAATGCTGAAGCTGAAACTCCAGTACTTTGGCCACCTCATGCGAAGAATTGACTCATTGGAAAAGACCCTGATGCTGGGAGGGATTAGGGGCAGGAGGAGAAGGGGATGACAGAGGATGAGATTGCTGGATGGCATCACTGACTCGATGGGCATGAGTTTGAGTAAACTCCGGGAGTTGGTGATGGACAGGGAGGCCTGGCGTGCTGCAATTCATGGGGTTGCAAAGAGTGGGACACGACTGAGCGACTGAACTGAACTGAACTGAACTGAAAGCATCCAGTGGTAGAGATAGCCTTGGCTCTTGAACTTGACTGGTAGTGTTTTGCCTTGGAGTATTTCTCTGTGATTTGGGCCTGGCCAAAGTGGCTTTGTACCGATTTCTGTAATAGGTCTAAATTGATTAGATTTCAGTAAATACGTACTGATCATCTGTGATTCAAGATTTAAACATAGGAATCTTTAAAGGGATGGCAGACTTGAAGTTTTGTAGAGAATGAAACATCAATAATCATTTTACATAAGCAAAAGAAAAAAGTTGGACTGAAACCACCCTTTTATTACATAACAGTATGTGTTTCTCATTTTGCCTCGGTGGCCAATAAATGCAGAAATTTCTTCACTCCCTTCTTTGCATTAAAAAGGTGGAGCAAGTGTCTCTAGCCTGTTTTCAATGCCGTGAGGGAGAGAGAGGAACTTCTTTCTAGATTATAGGAGTGCCAAGGGAATGGTCTCCTATTAACAGTGGGTAGATTGTGCCTAGAAGTCTGTGGAAATCCCATCCCCATTGAGGACAGGAGAGTAAACAGTTGAGCAAAAAGTGAGGAAAGGTTTTTCCCATTTCTTTTTGAGTATGAAGGGCCTTTGTAAGAACTTGGGGTATATCACAAAGACAAAATGGTCAAGCCAGGGAATCCAGAATTGGATTCTATATTGATTCCCCTGCATGTCACTGTGGGTTCACTTGACTCTGTTGACCCATCTGTAAAACCGGGATGGTAATACAGCTTCGAGGAAGGCTTGAAAGGTACTCACAGGGCTCCTGGATCTGCAGGGGGTGGAGGTTGGGAGCTGGCCACCGGCCTGGAAGAGAGAGGCAGGTGTCCTCTGGAAGGTGATGGCTCCATGCAACAGTCTTTCTGATGTCTGCGTGGCTCCAGTTCCGGATACTTGGCTCTGTGTCCGCGTGTCAGAGTCACACTCTTCGTTTTCCATGACTCCTGTTGATTTTTGGCATGGATGCACCCAGGATTTATTTCTGCAGCTAGCACGGTGATTGACCCATAATGGGTGCTCAGTAAATACTGGTTGAGCGAATGTACCCCAAGGGGAAGAGGGACAATGTGCCTATTCACAGGCGGGGAGAGATCATGCCTGGAGACAAGTTTGGAGCTTCTTTATTTCTGCCTCTGGAGTGTTTGAATGCACGCTTCACAGCAACGGCGGCAGTGCTGCCACGCCATAAATAACACCAGAATCGGTCTTTGTTTCCCACTGCCTTGTCCAGGTCACTGCTTATCAAGAACAGGTACCGAGGGGGGTTCCTGCCCTTCTCCCGCCTCTGCTGGATGCCTTCTGCCTAAGCTAGCCACCCATTCTCAGGGTTATATTTGTCCTTCTCAAAGAGAAGTCTGATCATGGCACTCTCCTTACTAGTGGGTGCCCTGAGTGGCTCCCTATCGCCCCAGTAAAGTCCATACTCCTTGCTCTCGGGGTGCAGGGCCCTCTGATCTGGTCCCTCTTCTGTGTTGGATATCAGGATCCCTGCAGGCTGTTTGGGGTTGGAAGGCGGTGGGGGTGGGAGTGGGGGCATTGATCTCCCAGATGGAGTTAGATCTGCTGGGTTTACCCGGAGAGTTTTAAAACCTGCTCTGAGTTTGGTCTCCAAATGAGCTGAAAATCAGCATATTTGGGACTCATCAGTACAGTACACTAAGAAAAAGGCGTTGGATGTTTGGAATAGGAGTGCAATAGTTCATGTTAAGGGACAGAGAAAATCACAATGCTAAAGGATCTTTGCATATAGTCTTCAAAGACCTATTCCGTAAAAAGTGTTTTCAACTGACCCTGTAGTTTATTTGGAAGAATACATATATGTTTGTATAAGTGCACATGTATCTACACTTGCATATATTTTTTTAATTTGGAAAATAAATGAGACAGAGACTTGTATTACTGGAGATTGAAAATTACTGTAAAGCTATAATAATAAAAGAGGATGACGTGGGTGTAAAAATGTACAAACAACCAAACAAAATAGCACCTCTCAAAAATTTTCAGTGTGTGGAATAACAATTATATGATAAGTCCTTGGGAGAAGGTACTGGTTATCTGGTAAAGGAGGTTGTGAAATTGGATACTGAAAAAAAAACCCACACCACCTATTTAGATCTTTGCCTCAGGTCATCACCAAAATACCATTCTTGTGCATTGGGTTATGTATTTTTAAAACCCTAAACCAAAAAAATATTGAAGTAAATTTGATCTCTGAGTAAGGGTGTCTTTTTGAGGCTGAAAGCAAGAAGCAGTGGTTGCTCAACTTGAGTACATAAAATTACTACTTTTACTGAGGAATTAACAAATGACCAATAATGATTACTAGTACCAAAAATGCAAGCCCAAACAAGTATTCATTCTTCTAGCATCATATTAGGCAAGATTTAGAAAATGCAAATACTCAGTACTCATTAGGATATGCTTAGACATCCTTTTCAGGAAAGAAATGTAGTTTTAAAAAGTCTAGATATTTTTAAGTGGTTTAGATTTTATATATACTGGGGGAATAGTTCTATTTAAAAACTAATGTAAATTATTTAAACATGAAAATCTCTAGCTTTATAACCTTGGTTTTTCATCTTAGTTTTGTGGTTGCTTTTTAAATAACAAAGGCCCTTTGGCCTTTGAGTTGTCCAAAAGAGAGATACCTGTAATGTAATGCTTTTAATCATATACTATTCCATATAAAATATGGCAAAGAGATAAACCATCAGGGAAAACATGACTTATACAGGGGTTTTGTGACCCTTAATATTCTAGAAGACCATAATAATATTAGAAGACCATAATGAGGCATCATATGTAAAAAGTCAGCCTAGACTCCAGTTTTGAACTGTTCACGTTGTAAGTCACAGGGTGACTTGGACACACTGCTTTAGCTCTCTGGGTCTCAACTCCTCATCTGGAAAATGGGAGAGTTGAGTTAATTCACAGTTTCCCAGCTAGGATGCTGTGGCATAGCTCTGCTGAGATTTTGATGTGTCTGAGCCCTTGGGGCCACTGAACAGAGCCTGTGGTGGAGGCCACAGGTCCGTCACCTACAGCCAAGAATAGCCACTTCTTTCTCCCAGTGGGTTGTGCAAATACTACCCCAAATCACACTTAACTGCATCAAACCTGAATGAAGCAAGTTGTTCTACTATTAGATTCAAGAGGTGAAAGCTTAGTGGGGAAGGAGATAATTTCAGATATCACGGTGAGCCACTCATGCTTTTGACTCTATATTCAGTAGTGTGTTAAAAAAATGAATGGAGGAAAATACATCGGAATGTTATCAGTGATTGTTTCTGGTGGTGGACTTATGGGTCATTTTTTTCTCTTATTTATAATATTCTATATCTTTCGAATTTGCTGTGTTAGGAATGGGTTGTTTAAAATAAGAAGAGTCAACTAAAAACAAATTCTCCCTGTAGACATCGTTATATTCCAAAACTCCGTGAGTACAGCTGGCCACTGTGGCTGTCAGTGTTATGATCCCGACAAAAATAAAATGCCAAACCTGGGACCCTTTTCTCTTTATGTAAATGTCCTGGGGGATTTTCATCCCAGGTTTTCTGACTTGGGCCGGTTTATGCTGTGAGGAGTAACCTTTGAGCAGAAGCCTGCTGTTGAGGGAGTTAAAAGCCGTCTCTTTACTCAAGGGTCGCCTACCCCAAAAGTCATCTTCTTCCCCAAATGCTTTCTGCCCTTTCCCCCTTCCCTGAGATCACTAGAGTTACTGAGTGATTCTTTCTTTGTTCTTCTTGATCCCCAGTGTGTATATAGTTAGATGTCCCTTGTGCCCGCTCAGCTAAGCAATGGAAATTCTGTTTTTAACTTGTCCTCTCTATGGCAGCCCTTCTAGGTCCTTTGTCATTATTATTTTTTCCTCTCCCAGCTCCCTCCTACTTATTTACATCTTTCTGATAATGAGTTGCCTGGAACTTTCCAACCTAACAGATTAAACCAGACCAGAGATTGTGGGCTTTTTTTTTTCACCTCTTGTTGGTTTTGCTTTACTTTGAGGAAAAAACAGTATAGACATGAAAGGTGTTTAAACCCTATTTTCTCTGGCTTCTTAGAAAAGCATTTTTGAGTGACTCCAAACATTTTAGTTCTCTGAAAAGTGTGATTGTTTTGTCTAAATGTTGGAGGTGGCAGGCCCAGGGGTCATGAGAAGTGCCATTATAATTCTTCAGCAAAATTTTAGAATGATTAATAGGAAGGCTACTGGGGCATATAGTAATGACTCATAAAAGTCAGAATATGCTATAATACTGTATGTATTAAAACTGATTTCTTCCTTTTATATAACACTTTAGTGTCTTACAGGGTGCCTTGACTTTCTGAACAGAGATAATAAACTAAGGTATTAAGTAATAGAAATTTCCAATTGGTGGAACTCTAATAAAGGACGTTGCAATTATATATTTAATTTTTATACTAATGTGGTTTTCATAGAGTGATGATGCCACTGCACTCTGAGCCATTGTAACAAATGTGTTGGGTGTTTCCTGATTATGCAGCACCATGCTATTCGTTGCAGGTGACAGCATCACTCGGTCGCTGGCCATGGGCCGCAGCTCAGACTTACAAGGTGTCAGACTTAGTAGGGACCTTGAGGTCATCTAATCCAGTGCTTCCCAGTCATTTTCACTTCATAGAACACTTTGAAAAGGTTTATACACTCACTACAGGGAGACAAATGGCTGCTTTTGGCTGGAGGCGATGGTTCTGGGGCCTCCAGCGTGGGATCTGTATAGGTGCCTCGCGGGCCCAGGGGCATCAGAAGCCTGGCACAGCTGGGCCAGCACATGCCAGGTGGGGAACTGCAATCTAATCCAACCCTCCCATTTTACAAATGAGACATCTGTGTTTACACATTGAGATCTAGAGAGGTAAAACAGCTTGTTCAAGGTCACACAGTGAATTAGTGATGTTACAGTAGATAGAATTGGAGCATTTTGGAGTCTGAAATGGCTTCTCTTTTACATAGAATGATCTTTTTCAGGATTGTTAAGGACCATAAAGACCTTTTACGGGGCACGTTTTCCCAAAAGGTTTATTATCTCTTTGCCCTATTATATAAAAGAGAAGTATATGCTTAAGGGTGGTAAATTATACATATATTTCTTTTCAACAATCCAAAGAATAAAAGGTTGTTTAAAAAAAAAAACAGTAAAATGAAAGTTATGAAACCGGAAACAGTACTGTATATATAAAAACCACCAGAATCATTTTAAAATATTTTATTTACACAAATCAAAAATGTACTCAGTGTTCAAAAACTCTAAGTTTGGAATTGTCTTGCTTTTGAAATTCAAGAGATAAAAGTACGATGGAAAAGGAGATGAAAAATGTTTATAATCACAATGAACTGTCGTCACTTCCATCCTTACATTTACTGACCGACTATTTAAGACCTTTAAGAATACTAAGTAGCTGTGGTTATCTGGGGTAGTTTTATGATTCAGCACTGGTAGCTTCTGAGTTCTCCTTCCACCCCATGGTATGACTCAGTGGTTCTAGTACCATCATGGCTTAGTTCAGACTCACATACATCCATATGTGTGCCAGTGAGCATGGTACTAGGACAGGGCATCTCGTTTTCAGTTCTGTGACTGAACTACAAACTCTGTGTGCCAGTTTAGGACAGTTATGGCATGCCAGAGTTGTGCATCAGACGGATTTGTTCCATCATTACCTCAAGATATGTAAGTCTAGACTAGCATCACCTACCATTTACAGCTATATCTGAATCTCTGTCTCCTTTTTCTCATCTATACAGTGGGGGAATCATAGTACCTGTCTGCTAAACTTTTGGCATAGGTTAAATACTTTTTATAAATGCAAGGACTCAAGAATAACATCTGGCACATAGTAGACCCACAATAAATGTTAGCTACTGTTATTATTTGCCACCATGACTGTCTTGGAGTAGGGGGCAGGTGAGGCCTTCAGGTGTGAGTAAGAGCTATCCTACCTTGTCAGTTTCAGATTAACACATTTTATAAAAATAGCAGTCACCTAACTGCGTTCTTGCAGCACCAGGGAGTGTGAATCTCGCCAGGTACCTCCAACGGGCTCCTTTTGAGGGGGCTTTTTGTTGGACTTTCTTCTTTGGAAGAAACATAAAGAAAGCCTGCCTCCTGGGACATGGGGAAAATATATTTTCCCCCATATTTAACATTAAATTCTGGTCATTATTTTGCAGACTGTCGTGGAATAAGGAGAGATAAAGATCCGAGCTTTTGAGTTTCCTAAGACTAGCAGCTAACCAGTATCTTCAGCGTGGTACTTTCTGAGTCATGCGCTCCTCCAGACGGTGTTGGGGGAAGGGCCGGAGCTTTGAATTCAGACAAGCTGGCCTTGGCTTCTGGTCACATGTGACTGAGCACATCCCAGCTGTGCCTTCACCTTCTCTGACAGTCCTCCAGGTGGGAGCCACCTGCTACAGGTGTCCGAGCCAGCAGGGATGCGGAGTGAGAGGCTAGCGAGGTACCTGGAACATAGCCTGTTTGCCATGAATGTGCCTTCTCTCTTCTGAGTTCATTGTTGCCAGAATTGTGGTTTCATATTTTGATTTTTTTACCTGCATCTTTGGGCCGTCTTGTGTGGTAGCCCAAGGCTGTTTCTCACCAGTGGCCTTTCCATGGTGACTTTCAGTTAATGGTTCTCAAGCTCCTCGTCCTCTGCCCTCTTCCCCCACCAACTTTTAAGCATCATTCTGAGCTTCTTCACCCTCTTTAATTTTTTCACCCAAGTTGTCAGTCTCTTCACCACAGTCTCTGGCCTCACTGTGCTTCTTGCTGTCTCACTGTCCTACCCCCTCACCCATAGGATTGCTGGATAAAATACAGGATGCTCAGTTAAAATACAATTCTGGATAAACACCTAATTTTTTTTAACATGAGTACACCCCTTGCACTATGTGGGACATACTTATACTAAAAAGTATTCATTATGCGAAATTCAAATTTGACTGAGCATCTCTTATTTATGACTCTGACAACCCTATGAATATCTGTTACCAGTTACACTGCTGTGGCATATTTTGGCTTTAAGAATGCCAAGAGGAAAAAGAGAGGCTTCCCAGGTACCTCCTGAGGCCGCATTTTGGCTGCCTTGAAAAGAAAATGCTTGACGGTTAAGAGGAGAATCTGACAGTTGGTAGGAAGCTCTGTGATGTCAGGGCAGAAGATACATATCCACTTTGATTTGGGAGGTTGACGTGATATAAAAAAAATGGTTATTTAGCAGCTCAGCATTACATTAGGCAATTTTATGAAACGTAGAAATGGCTTTTTCATGCAGCTCGAAGGCATGATGTTGAAATGGAAAACCCAAACAGGAATGATTTGTGTTCATCAACTGTGAACACTTATGGAAATGTCCGTGGGGAATACCGCGTAATCAGATGACATGGACTTACCCTACAAAGAATCTAATTTATGGGTGAGAAATTTGAAAACAGAATGGCTTACGCCAACTTTTCTTTTTCTTCTTTTTGTTTCTTCCCTTTCACTTCTCTCCTGAAAGACAGAACTAGAGCTGCCACAGCAAGAGATGAGAATAATCATGTGAAGGTTGGTTATGGCCTGAATGGTCCCAGGTAGGGGTTTCACTGCTGGCTCTGTGATACTTGTTGAGTGTCCTCTGGGTGTGGGTGGTTTCTTGAGTGCCTTGTGTGTGCCTGGCAGGGCTGCTGGTGCCAAGGTTGCAGCAGCAAGTGGCCTAGGCACAGTTCCAGCTTCATGGAGCTGGTGCTCCATCAGTGGGGGCACTTTGAGAAATACAAAGATGTACCAGGTCGGGAGGAAATCCTGGCCTCCAGGAGCCCGATTAGGATTGGTTCCTGTGTGCTTTTCCTCTGTTCAGTTAGAGAAAGGGTGCATCATTGGCCAGAGCACTGGAAACCTATCTGGGCATTGTTGTTCGGAAAGCTCATCAAGCCTCAGGTCCCTCATTGGGGAGCTTTACACCAGAATCTTCAGTCCAACCTGACAGTGGCAGACTATAATAAAATAGCTAGTCAACCATCCAGTCAATCTGTCTTCACAAAATAACAAAGGTATCTTCCATGTTATGTCATATAGCATGCCTGCTAACATTGGCGCATTAGCGGTACCTTTGTAGGCGTCTGCTGTTATGAAAAATGGTGGAACTTGGTTCATTCTAATGACATTATGAGAAATTTAAGGGGACCGAAAAGATTGTACTGTGATAGTTAGGTCTTTCTTCCTTACCAGGAGAATTTAGAAATGGTGCAGAGTAAGAGAGAAGACTGGTGGTTCTGAAAGTTCTCAATTTTTTTTATGATAAGAGAAAAAGTAAGCCTGATTTTAAACCCCTTGGAGTCTGAACTCTTGCCTGTATTCTAGAAGCTTCTTGGACTGCTTGAGATCCCCAGCCTGAAGTTTTTACAGGACGTCACAGTGTCCATATATTTCAGAGTTGTCACAAAGTTCTCCAGAAATTCTGGAAGCAATATACTTAAGGAATAAATGCATACAGTGGAGTACTCTTTAGGGCTTATTTCTCTGTGACAGTAATGAAGTGGTTATTAGAAAGACTGCCTAGAAATCAGTGGTCTTAGGTGTTCAGGGAAGTCAATCTAATAACTTTTCTTCTGAAAGATTTTTGCATTGGGATATTTTGTTTATTTTGTACTGGTTTCAAATGCTATTTTAATGAGGCTAGTATTTTATAGTAGGCCTATAACCTAGCCATGAATTTTAAGGATAATTTAGGGGGAAAAAGTTCATTCTTCTATTCCTTAAGGGCTAATATACTTAAAAATATCTGTCAGTTTTGTCTTTAATATCTTTTTATTTATAAGTGACCCCTGACTTCAAACCTAATTGGTTTCCGAACATTTAGTCTTGAGGCCTGGCCATAACACAAACTCTTGTTTCCTGTAGGCTGTGTTGAATGTAAAGTTTGTGTGATGTATTGGGCTTCCCTTTCTGGACATCTGCTTTATAGTGTTAAAAATAACAAAATGGATATGAAAATGTATCAGAAATTAAATTGTCCTTTTTAAAAGACAAGTGTTTATTAAATATTTTAAATGAAAGATAGTAAAAAAAAAAAAAAAAAACTTTGCTGTAAATAAATGTTACTTTGGGGAAATTTTCCTGCTTAGGTTGGATTGATTGAAGTTGTTACTTCCATTTCCCTTAAGTAAAATTTTTTGCCATTGCCTCAAGTCCCTTAAAATTGTATTATATAATAGGATGGTCTGCCTCAGATTCTCTTGTGCATGAAAATTGATAGAAATGCCACCAAGTTTCTTAATTGCTGAAAACTGAAGAAGGGGCAGTTGCCACGGCAACTTCCATAGCCACCCATGCTCTGATATTTCAGAAGGATCTTCTTTGCTGAGCTGTGAATGAAATATTAAGAATTCATTCAAGTCTTCAGAATGAACAATTGCTGGAGAAATTCATTGCCCTAAGTACAGTTAGAGCAGACAGTTAGCTGGATGTGTGCTGTCCCCAGGAGCATCAGCCATGCCAGTCCACTGACCGAGGTGTTGACTTTCGGGTTTTGTTATCCCTGTGAGGATCTTATAAGAGGAGAGGCAGTTGCAAATTGAGCTGTCTTTGGGGTTTGTTGCCTGACCATTATTAGGATGTTCTCCTTTAATCTGTGTGTGTTTGTGTCTCAAAAAAGTGAGCAAAACCAAAGTTTTAGCTAAGAGAACAAATTTATTCTGTAATCATTTGTTGGTTTTTCTTTTCAATAAGATAAGGAAGCAGGGCTTGGCATTACTTGTAAATAACCAGCACCGACCATAGAATTTCATGTTGGAGTTCTTTCAGAAGTGACATTAAAGGAAGATCTTTTATCTCCCATATTGTCAAAGATGAAACACATCTAAGTGTGAATGAGATGATATTAAAGTATTTTCTTCAAACATCTTGGGTACTTCTTTTTTTCTTACAGATCATCTCATTTGGTTTTGTGCTTTGTAGAGTTGCATACATGGTAAATTACTTAAGAATGTGTGGATGTGTTGACTCTCACTTTCTGGTTGAATTTTGTTTTTAAAAAAATGCTGAATTATGTTAAGAAAGGAAGAAAACCAATCCTCTTGCATGATTGCTCATGGTCAAGGAAACATCAATCTATAAATCAACATGTGTTAACTGTGGTAGGTATTTGCCTAGCACCAGACCACAGGGATCAAAGGAAAGCATGAGGAATGACCTCTACTCCCCTTAAAATCTCCTGACCACTTATTAGTAATTAAAAAGCAATAAGACATGAGTTTAATGAATTTTTCACTACCAGCACATTCTACTCCCATTTTTAAAATTTATCCTGCTTGCTTGTGTTAGATAACATTTCTGGTCTTCTTAGTCTTGTGGGTTACTCCCCTCCTCAGATTTTCCAGTTTTCTAAGGTGTCCTTTTTGGATCAGAGTCTATTTTAACAGTTTCCTACCCTTTGGGAGGGCTTCCCGGGGAGCTCAACTGGTAAAGAATCTGCCTGCAATGCCGGAGACCTCAGTTCAATTGCTGGGGCGGGAAGTTCCCCTAGAGAAGGGTTAGGCTACCCACTCCAGTTTTCTTGGGCTTCCCTGGTGGCTCAGCTGGTAAAGAATCCGTCTGCAATGCGGGAGACCTGGGTTTGATCCCTCGGTGGGGAAGATTCCCTGGAGGAGGGCATGGCAACCCACTCTAGTATTCTTGCCTGGAGAATCCCCACAGACAGAGGAGCCTGATGGGCTACAGTTCATGGGGTGGCAAAGATTCAGACACGACTGAGTGACTAAGCATAGCACAGCACCCTTTGGGACGTCATATGAGAGGAACAAGCAGAAGCAGTTCGGAGCAATTAACATGGTTGGTAGAATAGGGCCATATTGACAGGAAGTGTTCCAGAAGAAATGCTTCTAAAACAAGTCATTATATTTAGCTTCATGGAGATAATTCGATCAGGCTTCCAGGAAGTGCCAAGGAGTAGGAAGAGAAGTGTCATGTTCATTATGAACAGCATCTCTGTCTACGTGTGTCTGATGTGTGTTTAGAATCTCAGGGTGGTGGAGGAAGGAAATGAGAAGCCCCTCTAGGTGCAGCGGTGAATGCCTCAATGACTCAGAAGTCTGTTGCTCCCGGCAGGTCCCCAGAACTCACCTTGGAGGTCACCCTTGTGGAGACAGTGGCTGCCCAGAACCTCCCCCCCGCCCCCCCGCCACACACACACAGCTTTATTTAAGCTTCTGTGGTTTGTACAAGTCAGGATTTGAAAAGCTTTATCAGTTGTTTATTCATTCTGTAGTGGGCTTTCTCTCTGCAGATGAAGAGGCTACCCTCTTGGCCTTCATGAAAATAGGTTTTCTTCCTGCCCTGAAACAGAAGCTTTAATTTATAAACTGATAAAAGCAAGGCGGTTTACCAGGCAAATCTCAGTTCGCACAGGCCCAGTGAGTTATTAAGTCCCATGCTCTACTTGAGTGGTAGGGCATAGAAGAGAGCCTTGGAAAGCATTTTCTTACCTGTTTTTTTTTTTTAATTTTATTGCAAGTTCATCTCTGTTTCTCTGGAAAGTGAAAGTGAAAGTCGCTCAGTCACGTTCAACTCTTTGTGACCCCATGGGCTATACAGTCCATGGAATTCTCCAGCAGAATACTGGAGTGGGTAGCCTTTCCCTTCTTTGGGGGATCTTCCCAACCCAGGGATTGAACCCAGGTCTCCCACATTGCAGGCAGATTCTTTACCAGCTAAGCCACCAGGGAAACCCTTAAGGTAGAGACTTAAAACTCACATTTGAGGAGATTGTGTTCCAGTCTCTGAGGTACTTTGATTCAAAAGGTACTTATTATAGAAAAAAAACACATATGTACAATGGGTTATTACTCAATTTTAAATAGAGGAAATTCTGAGACCTGCTCCATGAATGAACTTTGACGAGATTATACTGAATGAAATAAGCCAGTCGCAAAAGACAAGTGTTCAGGGTTGTACGATTCCACTTTCATTTATGCAAGGCACCTAGAGCAGCCAGATTTCTGGAGACAGAAAGAAGGTAGAAGGGCGGTGGCCAGCGATTGAGGGCAGGAGGAATGGG